>NC_090451.1:559067552-559378518 GCF_031143425.1 Pleurodeles waltl
ATTTATTGCCCATCTTGGAGCACCCTATTTAGGAAGGAGCAGACTGGTAATAATTTGCAGCTGCTGGGCCCTTAAAAAAAAGAAAAACACGTGATGAGAAAAGGCAGTGTGGTAATGGGGGAGCTGCTGATGAATGGGTGTTTAAAAAGCTGATGAATGGGTGTTTAAAAGACAGGTCATGGAGGGATACAGAAAGCACTGGAAATGGGGGTGGGAAAAGAAGCAGCAGACGGGGCAAGAAAACATATCCTCCCACAAAGTGCATAAAGAATAGGTACAAAAAGTAGTTTACTGATATGGAGCCTGGTAAGGATACAAGTCATTCAATTAAAGATGTTGAAAGAGATATGTTCCACAATAGGAAAAACACCAGAAGATGAAAGAATGCCATTGAATAACCAACAAGCAAATGAGATCGACAAGAATGGGGACCAACGGGCTGACCCAAAGCCCACTGTGAGTATTAGTAGAAACAGGCCTTTGACAACACAAAAGGTAATAAATAAGAATTGGTGAAGCCAGTAGGTTTCATGTTTGTACTGCATGCTTAGCTTTGCCCATGCTGGTTTCTATACTGAGAAGAGAGCACTGACAAAAGCCTCCGAAAAATGGATTCTACTGACATAATTTGTTGCTTTTTGTTCTTCAGCATCTATTTTCAGACACATTTTGCAGTGTATTGCCCAGTGCTACCAGCCACTCAAATAGTCCCTCATGCATTACAATAGAGCTGGGAGGGCACACCAAGTCAACCAATAGAAATATAGTGAGACTGAAATGATCGTGTCGGGTGAGCCAAGATGATGTTGACTATTTCACAGACCAGTCGCTCGGGAGGATACCCAACGAGACCTAATGCAGTCAGTACCTGTATCCAATCAATACAAATGTAGACGGTTATCGGTCATGATTTCATGCCTCTCTACTGCACCACGACGGTTCAGTGCTAAAGCCACGTTCAACTCAGTGTAAACTTGCACAGAATCTCACGGAATGTGTGGACATGTGCAGATGATTGGAACAGAAGTGCAAGGGTCAGAAGGTAGTCTGGCCAGGACAGGACATTGCACTGCTTAATAAACAATTAGCACATTTCTGTATACTGTGCTAAATTCTTGCCAGCTGAGCCATGCACCATACATGAGCGTCTCGGGTGCAAGGTCACACACTAAGGCAGTTGCTTAGAATGGCCTCAGTGTTCCCTTGGTCAGAGCCTAGATAATGCAAATCTGAATGTGATGAATGTGACGTGTTTTCTGTATAGTAAAACACACCGTGGTGCCATAAGAATTTGTACTGGTACTAAAATTTTCAAAATCACAGAATTTAGCAAAGGAAGTACTGCATCTAGTTTTCACATAAAATGTCCCACTCTATCCTCATATCTAATACTTCTAGTACCAGTGGTCACTTGTCTGCTACTAGCCATTCAGAGGTACAAGCAATCTCTTCCAAACAAGTGCATTTTTGTCCACGGTGTCCAACATAAGTGTTATTCTCCACTAGTAATCAGCCGTATTTCTCCCAAAGCACAGGACATGTTAAAAAGATTGCAGCGTTTCTATGTACTCGTTTGTATCTGATTTCCCTGAATGCTCCTTTAGGATGCACACTCCTCCTACCTAAATTCTAGTCTGTCTGCCCGCAGTCCACATGGATGTGTACATTGCAGTCACATTGGTTGTGCTTACAGTTATGCATGTAGGTGTACCTCAGCAAATAGGAAACTGCTCATGCTTGGGCTACAAAGTTCACCTTTCACAAGTCTCTCCTGTACCCCCCAAAAGCCTTGTGAATTGACCATTCGTATTTTGTTTGAAGCCAAGTTAGGATTCCTTTATTGAAGTGGATAAGTGCATGCATTGATATAGAGTTTACTCGGGTGGTACTAACAGTTGCTCGTTTTTCAGTCTTTGTAATGTAATATAAAACTGTTATAATAGTTCTGTGGCCTAATCCATGCTTTCTAGTCATCCGAAGGTAAGCTGAAGATCCAAATCCTGGCTGGCCCACTCAACCTTTAACCTCCTCAACCACTCACTGAACGCAATAAAATAAGTACTATATAGCTGGGTAAGACTAGCCCATGTTATAACTACTTTCAGGTGAGGCAATAGACAAGGGTTGCAATATTACATCACTTATTAGATGTGCCCTCCCAATCCTGTACCTCACATCACGCCATCAACTGGCTTCCCCATAGCATGAGAAGGGTATTTCTGTGCAGCTCCAGTCATATTTAATTATGACCCTCCTTTTTATGATCTGGCTTGACAGTTCAGCTGTTGCCATACAATGGTGTAAACATCACTAGACAGGGACTTTGCGGCCACCCACATGTTGGGACTCAGGATTACATGTCTTCATTGAGCAGGTGTGTACTTCCACAAAAGAAGTGCTTGACCCCCAGGTCCAGGCCGAGGTGATCATTTTATTTATACAGCTGCCTAAGCTTCATCTCTCGGGGGCAAATACATGCCATTAGAATGCCATTAAACTATCTTGGATAACTAGGACATTTATGTTGTTCTTCACTGGGAGCAGCAGATGGAATGAGTACACCCATTAACCTACATGGATATTGAGGTCTCGCTTGACAGTATAAATGTCACCAGACCTTTTCACCTACACCAGTATTATTCTACAATTCTTTGCTTCCACACATACATATTTATTGCCATGCTATTTACTTGTGATGCTTCACATTACCATACAACATGCATTTAAAGCCATGCCTTTTGGCATTGCAGATTCTTGTTCTGATTAAAAGCAGCAGCAGGATCTATTCTAAAGCACCCTTTCTTTACAGTTGTCAGCACAGTACTACATTAATTACAGGCATCTTTAAAATGCTCAGCAATCAGTTCCTGAAACGTGACCTTGTCACCAACCTAAAAAGAATGATTACAAGGCCAGCGATGGCGAGGTTCTGCTTACAGTTTTGTAATCAAACAGCCTGTAATTATAGCAGGCACAACTGTCTGTTATACTGTCTGTTATACATTTTGCATTGTTAGCCTCACAAACGTCATTGTCTGTGCGGGTCATTAACTTCAACTCCCTGTTTCTTGCTTTTGGAATCCAATATATTTCTAACACATTTTAGGGGGTCTGTGTATGTAATCAGTGCCTATGAGTTAGAAGCAGCATTTAGACGCGGTTTGAGTAAATTATCGAGAAGCTGCCTCTCCTTGGCCGGGACAGCCCGCTGTCCAGGTGTCTTGAGCAGCCAGAGAAGCACTGTCAACGCTCTTCCGCTTAGCTTCCTTACTCCTCGGAAGAAATGGTAGCCAGGCACCAGAGAGCATAGTACGACAAAGATGTTCACGTGCGCATCCAAAAAGGCAGCGTCCAGTGCTCTCAATGGGAGAGTGAGAGCTTCACGACCCCGTAGAAACGCTACTGCTCAGGTGCGTAGATGCAGTGTGAGGGCCCTCAGCACTGCCTTCCGGTACAGATATGGCAATTTTGCAAACGCTGGCCTAATGTCGAGGTCCGCAGAACACGATGACAGAAGGGTATGATTTATTGGATCGTTTGAAGGAGCAATATAAAAATTGTGCAAGATCACCTTAAATAGAATTTAGTGGCCGACAGTTGGTGGGCACTTCACAGAAAGCAGTAGGGAAGCGCGTAGAAAGATAAACAGGGGTGAGGTGAGAAGCATACAAGGGCGAGCGCATTACACGGAGCGTTGTAGAGGCATACGGACGAGATAGAGGGGAGCAGAGAGAGGGAAGAGAATGCCATGTGTGGGACAGCTGAAAACATGCACACTCACGGAGTGCCTATCTGAGAAGAGATACGTACTGCTTGAATAGCAGGCAGTGGAAACAAAGATGCCAGCTAATAAAAGTTTGTAAGTGTTTCGTGGGAGGGAGCAAAAACATAAGATTGACAAATTTTGACATGAATAAGAAGCAACTAAATGATTGGGACAAGAAAAGCCAACCAAGGGTAATCAGTGGGTGGGCTCTAAGCCCCTCTATGTTTGGGTAAGAGTTTATGCGCGTGCACTATCCAGTATGCTCGATCTAAAAAGGGACGGATGAAAAATAAGATGTATTTCCTTAAACTGTGTATTGCAGTGACTTCTATCATTATGATTATCTTTCACATTACCCTGATTTTTGTAGAAGCAGTTACACTGACAACTTGAAAATTAAAGAAATGGTTGAAATTTGTTTCACAGGACAGTGCAGATCTTTAATTTTAGCTCGCAGTATTAGTGTATTCAGTGGCAAGGAAATGTTAAAATGAGCTATGCTTTTATTTTGAAAACAGTCCTGCCTCCGGCCAGTTGTATTTAGGGGGCAATTAGGTATATGGGGCTGCAGGTTCCAGCCACGCTTTGCATAAAATGGTTTGCAGCTTTTTTCATGTGAGTTTTCAAATCTAGCCGGTGGCATTTTAGTAAAATTACATTCTCTGTGGTGACAAACTTTGATAAATTCAACAGACATACGTGGTAATGAAGTAGCAAATTATGTAGCAAGGTTGGCTAAATTATTTGGTAGGGTAATGCAAATTATGCTGAAAGGAAAGGCCTATTATACAGCATATTATGCAAATGACAGCAAATTCTGTTCTTCTTGTTTTGACATTATAACTCACAGTTACAAAAGGGATCAAATGCTAAAATAATAAGTTTTTTTTAGAAAACTACTGGAGGTGTTCATCAGACCCTATTCAAAATATTATTCATCAGCAATTAAACATTTTGCCACAAGAATATATTTTTATTAGCACTTCTTCGTAGCTTCCAGAGTTAAATACATATGCATTTTGCGCCCAAAAGCTTGGCCCAATCCAGTTATGTTATAATTGGTTCAGGATTTTAGTTGTGTTCACATTACAATAACCGTGAAAGCAAAAACGAGTCAATCAGATGCATAGTTCACTTGATATTTACTATACATGTCCCACACTAGAAAACTGTACTAATAAAATAATTGCTGTTTGGATAACAATGTCTATGATGTAAACATGGATTTGTGTGGTATTAGCTTAACCAAACATTTCAGCAATTACATTTAAGTACTTTAGATTTATTTTTAGACCCTGGTACAGACAAAAGTCTTTCCCCCTAGTTTATCTATTGGAGATGTTTGCACGGTTTTAGGAAAAATGTCCCACCTACAAAAGACTAAATATAACAGCTAACAGCTGAAGCTTGCCAGTTAGGTTTTGCAAAGCACCAGGCATAGTATTGTATCCCGTGTACAGTCACTATTATACATTTCTTATTTATTTTAAACATCTCTCAGTAGGACACAGGTCAGGGAGTCAAGCTGTTGGACCGTAAAAACATTTGCAACGTGTTAGGATTCTAAACTGAGTACATATAAATCAAAAAGGTATAACCAGTTCCACTAGAAAAAACGAATTCCTATAGTTCAAAGGTTCCCGGAAATCCAAATCTTTTGGAACAAGAGCCCTCACTCACCATTTGGTGACATGCTTCATCATTGGGCTATGCTCCTCGTCAGGCCGGCACTGCAATGCCTGACGGGCCCCACACGGGGGCTCTTTGACGGAGATCTTTTTGAAAATAGATAATAGCCGGTTGGTGTGTGAACTGAAGTAGGATTGGTATGCAAACAGAAGGAAAGTGGTGTTAAAAATGACTAGAGGTAAAACGTATTTTGTTAGGATATCTAACCTCTGTCATGATTTGAAACAGAAATACGGTGAGAGAGTAAGATAAGGTCTAATCTCCCCAAAACAGGAAAAAAGTATTGGTAATTATCACTAAACCTCTCAATTTAGAGTGTAGTGAATGTAGATACAGGATCCCCTGTACTACTATTAAATCAAGGTCGACATGTTTCTCGCTTTTTAGTCTACAAGATCTAGTTCTTCAGGGCCAACAAACCTACCTAATCCTAAAGTTATAAGTAAACCCATAATTGGGAATGTCGCATTAGGCAGGAACCTAGAGTAAAGAAACCTGCAGACAAAGGGGACACAATAGTAGTGCTCGACACTATGTTCTATAGACAAGAGTGCCCGAAACTACTTAGTGACAGTACGTACTATGAACGCATTTCGACTAACCCCACTTCACGTTTGCAATGCATTATTCGTGGGATGATAACTGAAGCAGAATCAGCCGGTTGGATTACACAACAAGAAGCTGAGTTTTTGGATACAAAAGACCCAAAAGTGCCTTATTTTTATTGTCTCCCAAAAATTCATAAGGGCACCCCTCCACCCAGTCGTCCTATTGTATCAGGGATAGGATCCCTGTTGGAGCCCCTTTCTACGTTTTGTGACTTCTTTTTTCAGCCAATTGTCCAAAAGATTTCAACCTTTTTGAAAGACACCAAAGACATCAACTAGATGAGAGACAACTGCCTTAAACGCAGCTCTGATAACATAGAAGTTCTTATCTTCGGGAAGAACATCTCCATTTGGGACCACAGCTGGTGGCCAGGCAAATTCAGACAAACATCCACAGACTCTGAATGGTATCATCCTCGACAGTGAGCTGACCATGAAGCAACAAATCAATGCAGTTGCCTCCTCCTGCTTCCACACCCTTCACATGCTCCGCAGAATCTTCAGATGGATCCACTTAACTCCAGAAAAAACGTCAGTCAGGCCCTTGTCACCAGCCGCCTAGACTACAGCAACTCTCTCTATGCCGGCATCTACACCCAGCTTCTCAAAAGATTCCAGACCATACAGAATGCTGCAGCCAGACTCTTCCTAGAACTCCTCAAATGGACCCACATCACACCCCACCTCAGAATCTTCCTCTTGCTCCCCATCCAGAAAAGATGCCAGTTCAAGATCCTTACGCATGCCTACAAAGCTCTGCATGATCAAGAACCACCCTACATAAATCATCGCTGAACTTCCACTGACCTGCACAACACCTTCTCTTTGCCTCACTAGCTTGTGCTCACACCCCCTGCATCCATCACACTGCAGTGGGGGAATTGCTCCTTCTCCTACATTGCTGCCAAGATCTGGAATGACCTACCCCTCCATTTTCGTACAGCAACCTCCCTGGCAGGCTTCAGAGAGGATACTCAAGACCTGTCTTTTCAACAGATGTTGCACCCACAGTGCCCAGATACCCCTAGAAGTGACAGTGCAGCACTATACAAATGCTCTTTGATTGATTGAGTGACATAATTTATTTGTAGACGAGGTCAACTTGAAGGCAGTGAATGTTTTTAGACCCTTTTCTGTATGCTGTTTCTAGTAAGCGGGATGTTGAGTGTTTGATAGTTTGTTCCTCTCTCTCAGGATCCATTCTCCAGTCCGTGACTTTGTTCTGCAGAGAGAGCAGAGACTCTCTCCTAGGCCCGGGAGGACGTCTAGAGGCGCCATTTTAGTTTCTGTGCGGTCTAGTTGCCCATTGCAGCCCAGTGCACGGCCTACTTAAAGAGATCCGTGGCGCCTGTGCGCCACTGGCCCCCCTGCGGCAAGCCCATGTGCTCTCTTCCGCAAGCACCCTGCAACTAGCGCCAGCCTTTATGTTCCAACTCTGATTTTCTGTTGCAGGTATACAAGGGTTGAGCTACTGGTGCTTAATCCGTCCTGCAATGGATGTCAAAAGCAACTGGCAGAGGGTGCCAGGGGTTTATCTTTTTGTGAATCATTTAAGTCTGTGCTACCCTTTGTTTCTTTGTACTGCGCTACATCTTTATCACAATTGGTTCCCAGCCAGCAAAACGTAGGACATGTTGTACATTAATACATCAAAGAATTCCGTTTTTAAAACTGGCCTATTGAATGCACACTCCTTAAGCAAGCACACCCTATCTATTGCACAAGTGCTTTTGGACTTTAGTATAGATGGCCTATTTTTAACAGAAACTTATACAGAGTCAGCCCAAGACATTTTGCCAATCTACCCCTTTGGGAATTGTCATATACAGAAGAGATCAGTTAGGAAAACAAGCATTAGCAAAGCCAGTAGGTCTTGCCTATACAAGAGTTACTGGCTTGGCAATGTGTTTTTGCCATGTTGTACACGTGTGGCTACTGTTCAGCATGGCTGAAAGTTAGTAGTGTGCAGTGTCATATAGTGGAGTGGGGGAGTAGTGTCGTAGAGTGGATTAGTTATAGTAGAGTGTCGTAGAGTGGAGTAAGGGGAGTAGATCGTCATAGACGAGAGTAGAGTTCAGTGGCAGAGTGTCTTAGAATGCAGAGTGGAGTTGAGATTAGTGTTGAGGGGTGGAATAGGGTGGAGTGGATTGAGGCAGTAGGCTGGATTGGATTGTAGTAGTGTAGGATGGATTGGATTGGGTTTGAGTGGGGTGGATTGAGTGGAGTGGAGTGGGGTGGATTGACTGGGTGAGGTGGATTGGATTGGGGTGGGATGGAGTGGGGTGGATTAGATTGGGGTGGGTGAATTGAATTGGAGTGATCAAGCTAGGGTGGATTGGATTGGATTGGAGTGGGGTGGGCTGGATTTGAGTGAGGGTGGGTTGGACCAGAGTGGGGTGGACTGGAGTGAGGTGAATTGGATTGTCGTGGGGTAGACTGGATTGGAGTAGGGTGGATTAAAATAGAGTTGGTTGGATGTTTTGGAGTGCAGTGAATTAGATTGGTGTGCAGTGGATTGGACTGGAGTGGGTTGGATTAAGGTAGTTTGGCGTGGGGTGGATTGGAGTGGGATGGATTAAGGTGGACTGGAGTGGGTGGATTAAGGTGAATTGGATTGAAGTGAGGTGGGTAGATTGGAGTTGGTGGATTGGGTTGCAGTGGATTGGACTGAAGTGGGATGGATTAGATTGGAATGGGGTAAAATGGATTTGAGTGGGTGGGTTGGATTAGACTGGAGTGGGGTGGGTTGATTTGGAAGGGTGTGTAGTGACTGGAGTGGTTTGGATCGGACTGGAGTGGGGTGGATTTGATTGGAGTGGGGTGAGTTGGAATGGTGTGGGGTGGATTGGATTAGAGGGCAAGGTTGGACTGGAGTGGGGTGGATTGTGCTGGATTGAAGTGGGGTGAGTGTACTGGACTGGTGTGAGTTGGATTGGACTGGGTGGATTGGATTGAAGTGGGGTGAATTGAGATGTAGTGGGGTGCACTGGATTGAGGTGAGGTAGATTTGATTGAAGTAGTGCAGACTGGAGGGGCAAATTGGAGTGGGGCAGATTGTTTTGGATTGGAGTGGGGCAGATTGTTTTGGATTGGAGTGGGGCAGAGTGTTTTGGATTAGAGTGGGCAGATTGTTTTGGACTGAAGTGGGGCAGATCAGGCCACCACAAAAAAACAGAAATAGCAGACAAATAGCCCTTAAGAGTGCCCAAAGCAGAGCCCTTCTTAACAAGAAAAAGAATAAACAGTAGGGCCTCAGAAAGAGGGTCTGAAAGGGGATCAACAGACTTGTCTGTGCACCATACCAAAAATGTCTTCCAGTGATAGGCAAAAACCATTTTGGTGGAGGGTCAAGATGATGTTACAGATTTGGGGAGGAAGGTCAAAAGCTGCAGCTCAATCTCCACGCAAGGAGGCGTAGAGTGGACAGGTTTGGGTAAAGTACTCTTCCCTGCTGCAGCGACAGAAGATTCTCCCGAAAGGGCAGTCTGATCGGAGGATCGATTGTCATGGTCAGCAGCTTCGAATACCAGACTTCTGTGCCCAGTCCGGAGCCGCAAGTATTACTTGGGCTCGGTCATTCCTGATCTTTTTGAGAACTCTGGGCAGGAGTGGTATGGGCGGAAAGGCATACAGGAGTCCTGAATTTCACTTGAGATTAAAAGCGTCCCCAAGCACTTGTCGCCTTGGAAACTCCAGTATGCAAAACTGCTGACATTGCACGTTCTCTGCAAAGGCGAACAGATCTAACCAAGGCTCTCCCCACTGTTGAAAAAGACCTTGCCCTACCTCTGGATAGAGACTCCATTCGTTCCCCGCTAGGCATTTTCAGCTGAATTTGCCCGCTCTGGCGTTCGGAGAGCCTGCCAGATTTTGAACCACTAGGGGTATGCCCTGCTGTTCCAGCCATGTCAAGAGACGCCAAATTTCCTGACAAATGGTCCACGACCCACCCTGCCATGATTGTTTCAGTACCACATGGCAGCAGTGTTAGCCGTGAACACCTACACTGACTTTCCGTTGATAGAGGGAAGAAAGCCTTTCAATGCCTGTCGGTTTTCATTGAGCTCCGGCATGTTGATGTGTAGTTCTGCTTCCGCCAAATACAAGATTCCTCTGATCTCTACCTCTCCCACGTGGCTGCCCCATCCCAGGAGTGACACATCTGTCATTACTGTCAGGTCTGGTTGGGGAAGAGCGAGGGATCTGCTTCTGACCTAATTGCAGTCCATTAACTACCACTGCAGATCTTTCGCAGTACCCTACGAGATCTGGACCATATCAGAGAGATTCTCCTGATGCTGCGCTCACTGGAACTTCAGATTCCACTGCAAAGCCAGCATATGCCTAGTGGCACCAGCAGGATGCAGGAGGCCATGAGGCCCAGCAGCCTCAGAGTCATTTTCACCGAAACCCAGGATAGAGGCTGAAACATTGGTACCATAGCCTGAATATCCTGCACTCACCACACAGGAGGATAAGCCTGAAACTGCACTGTGTCCAGAATAGATCCGATGAAAGGGAGTGACTGAGAGAGAGTAAGGTGTGACTTCAAACATTTATGGTGAACCCCAGCAAATGCAGGAGGTCTGCCTTAGTGTGGAGGTGGGAGACGGCAGCCTGGGACGAGCCCGCCTTCAACAGCCAGTCATCGAGATAGTGGAAGTCTGATATCCCTGATCTCTGCAGATGACCTGAAACCACCCTCATAACCTTGGTGAACACCGAGGTGCGCTGGTAAGGACAAAGGGGAGCAGGGTGAACTGAAAGTGCTTGTGGCCTACCGTAAACCAAAGTGGGCAGGCTGGACGGGGGTGTGGAAGTAAGCATCCTGCAAGTGCAAAACTACCATCTGATCTCCTGGGTCCAGGGCAGACGAGACCTGAGCCAATGTGAGCATCTTGAACTTCTCCTTCTTGAGAAAGAGAGTGAGGGCTCATAAGTGTAGGACAGGGCAAAGACTTGTCCTTTTTGGGGGTTTCTGGCATGGGAACCCTCTCTTGGCTCTCTTGACCAAGAGAGCCAGAACTTCCTTGCAGAGAAGGACTAAATGATCCTTCGTCATCTGAAAGATAGTGGGATGGATTGGGGGTAGTCTTGAAGAGGAGGAAGTAGCTCCTTCGGACTATCTGCAAAACCCACCTGCCTGATGTAATGGATTGCCAGTGGGGCAGGTGATAGTGAATCCTGCCTCCAATGGAGTGATCCTGATGGGGGAAAAGCAGACTAGGAAGGTTTAGAGGCCGTTTTGGAGGCAGTGCAGACTGACTCCACCATTGGCCACCTGACCCACGAGCTTGGTGGGTTCCACATCCTCAGCCACATACGACAGGAATTGGTACAGTTGGTAGCTCCTTCCCTAGCCACGAAAGAAGAAAAAATGCTGACTTGGGGGTGGTGAGGGCGAGGGGCTACCCTGAGGCCCACGGACCTGGTCAAATCTCCCCTGTCTCCGAAGATACCGGTGCCATCTAAGGACATGACCATGAGGGAAGTTTGGACATCCCCCCAAAACCCAGACGTCCTTAGCCAGGCATGGCTCCTCAGGGCCACTGTTGTAGAAACTGCTCTACCTAGCTAGTCGGTCATGTCCATTCGGCAACTGATTGTGAACTTCGTTGCTTCTCTCCCACCAGCAATAGCCTGAGAGAGTACAACCCGGGCCTCTTCTGGGACCCGTGGCAGCACTTGCGCAACCGTATCCCACAGTGTGTAGAAATAACAGCCCAAGAGGCATGCAGTGTTCACAGACCACAATGTAGGGCAGGTGAAGAAAACATCTTCTTCCCTAATGAATCCAAACTTTTGGATTCCCTAGCCAGAGGTACAGTAGCGAATGTGCCATTGGAAGTAGAGGCGGGTGATGGCAGAGGGCAGACGTCCTAATCACAGGAGGCTTTGTGCTGGATTTTTACCTGGTACCCAGAAGGAGGTCAATGAGGGCATCATTTAACAGGAGCAGGGGTTTGGAGGTGGAAGCTCCTGGTTATAGTACCTCTGTCAAGAGATTATTCTTAACAGCCACCAAGGGAAGCTGAAGGTCCAGGTCCTCAGCTGCCCTTCTCACCACCAGAAGGAGAAGAGGTTCACTCCTCTGTAGGGGGAGAAAGCATACCACTATCTGGAGGTGTATAAACTCCACTGGCATCAACCAAGTGCTCACTTCAGTCCATTTCTTCTCCGTAAGGCTAGTATTCTAAAGGGTCCAGCCTCCCCTCCATTCGTCCCCGAGGCCTACCCAACAGAATAGGGCACTGGATCCGAACAAGGAGGAAAAGCTGCTGTTGTAGTCGGCGTCGGGTGACAGTCATCCAGCTCTGTGTCAGGGATAACAATGGCAATGGGTGCGTCGGCATTGGGACTGGTGGTGGGAAAGGTCAGGGTGGTACGACTGGCACTGGTCCGGATCCAGGACTGGATCCGTGAGAGCCCATCAGCGCTGAAGCCATCGGCACAGACAGTGCTCCAGCTAGGTCAAACTGCCCAAAAATAAGACGCATGGTCTTATAAAATCTTTAAGTAGGGCAGGGGTCGCTCCAGCTCCTGGCCGTAATAGCATTTGACAAAATATTAATATATGAGGCCCAAATCTCGACCTCCGAAACAGTACAGATCACCGGTAATACAGTCTAGTCATGGAGCTTTCTTGGGCTTCAAGGACTAGATTGCTTCCTTGGTGCTGCCTGGTGAGAAGATATCGAACCCTAGGTTTGCTGTATCACCATTATTCTTCGGGGTAGGGTAGATGTTACGAGTAGGCTGTTCTCAATGTGATGTTCAAGATTTGCAAAGTGTTGTACCCATCTCTGCTGGTGTATATGATGGACAGTTGGAGTATGGGCTTTCAGGCTACCCAAATCCTGCCAATTCTGCTCATCCTATACCTTTTTACTCATCTCTAATACCTCTTTATAAAGGCATCTGGTTTCACGGATTTGTTGGGAGTTTTAAAGTTCCAATGGCTAAACACAAACTGGTTTTTGTCCACCTACAATCCTTTGTGAATCATGGGGCTGCCTTGGTGGTAGCTCGTCTTGTACCATCAGGGCCTGCCTCAGCCTGAAAGAGTCCTCCTATGGAACTGAATAGATGATTATGGATTTTAAGGATAGGTATAGAACGCAAATCATAGTCCATCTGGGTGAGAGAACTGATTCAAAATGCTCATAGATTAGGCAAGATGGCTGGGCATGAAATAAGTTTGAACCACTTAAGAACCCTTTTGTAATTCCCAACTGTAACGTCCCCAGGAATTTTGTCCCATAAGAGACAGCTAGCAGCCCCTCTTTTAGTGTTATGTGTAATGGATTATGATCACTCTCAACTCTATGTACAACGCGAAAGTCTACCAGCCAGGACCAGAGGTTGAGAGAAAGGAATATATAATCTACTATACTCTTGGCAGCCTTTCTGTGAAATCTGTATGGCCTGCCCACATCAGAAGCTGATTTGCTGTTGGATGCCCGAACCCTCGGAGTGATCGTAAACAGAGCTAACTGGGTAGCAACACCAGAGCAAGATTTTAATGGAGGGGCATTAAGTTCCAGAATGGCCCGGCCTGCGTCTTCAATTTCAGTTACCCATGGTATATATAATCCAGTGACTCAAAGGCTGTATTAAAACCACCCCCAATAATAACACTTTGTTGATAAGGTAATGACATTAAATGACGGTCAAGGGTGCTTTGACTCAAAAGGACACATTTTCTAAGGCAAACTGAGAACATAGATGTTGTAGAGGGTTGTGATGGAACTGTTACTAGCCCTTAGTTAGTCCTAAGATATCTGGCGACTCGATTGTCAGTCGCTCAGTGATCCATCCAAGAGATACTTTTACTCATATGAGTAGGCCCCCAGTGGGGAGACCAGACAGGAAAGAAAGTGCATCCACAGCATATGTTACAAACCCTGATCTATATGGTGGTTGTAAAGTCCAAGGGCCAGATGTACGACCATTTCATTTTGTGAGTCTCCAATTGCGATTTGTTTTGCGACTCGCAATTTGAGACTTGCAAAATTAAATGTACTAATGTGTCTCAGACACATTTAGCGATTCCCAATGGGGTCACAAATGATCTACCTCAATATTCATGAGGGAGGTCACAATTTGCCACCCCATTGGGGATGACCACACTCACAGAAGTGGTGACTGTTTCTTAAATAAAGCAGTTTTTTTTATATTTTTTTAATTGCAGCCCGTTTTCCTTAAAGGAAAACGGGATGCGTTTCAATCAAAAAAATTAAAAGTTTTCTTTTCATTTTTGCAAAATATTTTTGCTTCCATTCACAAAGGGGAAGGGGTCCTGTTTGTGAATGGGTGACCACCAGTTTGAAGTTGGTGGTAACTGTGGTTGTTTTGTGTCTGCATTCACTGTCGCAAAACAATCTTACATACCACTATGACTTTTTATTTGGAAGAGACGCCTTCAGCATGCACCTTCCAAAGAGCGACTTGCAAACCTATTTTGCGATTCGGTAAATAGATTACTGAATCACAAAATAGCTTTGGTACCTGCCAAAATGCTATTTTCATGTTGCAAACAGCTTGATTTTGCAAATCAGGCAGTTTGCGGCATGAAATAGCTACGTACACCTGTCCCCAAGTCTCTTGGAACAGGGATATATGAAAAGGGTCAATGTAGGCTCCCCGTAATTGGTCATCCAACTTGCTACGTATTCCTATGATATTCCATGAAAGAATCTGCAACCGCCCATCGATGTTCCAATGTTCCAGTGGAGTATCTAATATAGGAGCCCTGCCCCCCAAGGTGCTGTCTAGCAATATCACTGTCTGGGATGGCAGTCCCCTGGCATTTACCACAATGGATTTGTGAGTAAGAAACTTTTGGGTGGTATCAGAAGACAGTCAATCAACCCCAGACAGGGGTTGCTTTCTCCTAGAATGATCCCTTGCTGCTCCTGTGGGACAGCTACGGTCAAAATTACTGGAAAAGACAAACTGAATAGCTGTTCCTGGGGTATATCACAGTCTTCTATTGCCAAGAGGCCATCAAAGATTTCCCTAGAAACCACCTCAATCTCAATTGTATCGTACAACTCTAAATCTAGTGATTTCCTTCGTACATTCAGGATGTCTGGCATGATGATCGACGTGCATTTGTAATTACTCCTTAACCAGTATAGGACTTTATTAAATAATGACTTTCTACTATCAAAGCAAACCTTGTCCGACATAGGGTCGTTAATCAATTTAAAGTTGTAGTTACTCATACAGAGCCCAGCAAGGGCGGATCTCATTCAGGTAAGACCGCACAAGTCCCTATCCAACTGACCATGCCTTATTTGCCTTCTATGTAATGCTCTGGTGTATGCTGGAACAATAGTTTCACTGGGGAGCCCTACAGTGTGGATGCCTAAATGATTAGGCGTATGCCTGGAATTCTGTCTACAGCCTATGCAACGTTTCTCATCCTGGTAGCTACTACAAAGTGAAGGATAAGCAACCTGCCATGGCCTTCTGATTGCAAAAGATTTCCTTTGACTACTCAGTGGTAGAGCTTCCGTGGTGCATTGAGCAAGTGGCAAAGAGGGACAAGGAGGCAGAGGCAGGTTAGCAACACAAGTCTGGGATTTAGTGATCTGAGTAATCATGTCACTTGCAGTATTTAATTTGCTTTCTAGAGACTTTACCAATTTCTTTAGACCCACCACTTCATTACGCTGGGCAAGCACTGTTTCAAAAAGGTTCAGTGTAGAGTCATGTGATTAAGTAATGATGCTGACCTCCTCTCCCCCCCACCCCCTCCCCCCCCCCACTCCAATCCTGGTGGACCTTCTAAATCATTTCCAGTCAAGGGTGCAAACCTATTATAACAAATCGCCACTGGTTCAAGGGGTGATTGTGGGCAAACTGGCGAGCATTTGTAATTAACCCTACTGCATCTGGTGTTAAGAACGGGGGAACCGGGCTTGTGAGTGACTTACTAGTGCTTCTCCATATCCTAGCAGTTTTTTTGACCAAAAATGCTTGGCCATGTTGATTTTGCACTTTTCTTGGAACCACTAGTCCAAGTTGGTAAGGACAGGTTCAAGATTTCCTCGACCTCTTCTAGTAAATCAATCATTTTATTAAGGGTGTTTTCATCTTTGGATGTCCTAGCACATTTGTTGGGTTTATTAGGGATGGCAGTAACATCAGCAGCCTTCCTCTTCCACATAACATAGAATAAGTGGGAGTGAAAAAAGGGATTACCAACAAGTCTGTTCTCACCAAATGACCCAATGGGAGATAAAACATACACGTAGAACCAACTGGACACATCACCCGAACTGATTTAAAAAAAACAAGGATTTCTCCACAAAACAAAATGATGCATATAATTACAAATAACCGAGGTTAATAAGGCACCATCACACCACTAAAGGTGCTAAATCATTCTATCGTAACATTTGGGAGGTTATCTTAGGCCAGTTGGAGAACGCAAATCTTTGCCCTTCCCAGTGGGGGGCCTCAAGGTTTACAAGCCCAGCCCCCGTTTAATTAGTATAGAAATGCTTCTAGCACTGGCTGCAGTCAGGAAGCAGTGCTAAAGAAAATGGCCAGAGGAAAGGCATGGCAGAAGCAGGCTGCCTAGGTAAGAAAGATGGTGTAAACAATACTTTTGGGAAACAGGTTTATAAAATATTCTGCCACAGTCTGGACTCTCTCAGTTAAGATAATAGCGAGACCACCACAAACGACCGCAAACTTCTTCCCACGTAAAGCTTAGCAGAACTCTCAAGCTCTCCTTGCAAATAAAAGTGGGGTGACATGCTTGAAGATTACCTCCAGCAACCTGCCAAACAAATATCCTGGGGTAATCCTGATGGTACTGCAAGGTCCCCGCCTTCAAAAATGTATTTTTATAAAATGGGCAAATGATCAGGGAGGTGGCACACCCCAGCCTCCTCCAGGCTCTGATGGGTGTGGACAGGCCTGCCCTTCCTTGGGCGTGGCCTGCCAACTTCCCATGCCACGGGAGAAGTTCAGGCACTTTGTAGCGCTATGTGCGGTGTGGGCGGGGTCAGCCCCTCCTTTTCAGGCCTTCGGTGATGTCTGTGACGAGTCCCCTTACGATGTCAAAAGCGTACATCAGTACGTCCCGCGCCACGGGAGACGTTTAGGTGCTTTGCACCACTAGGCGTGGTGTGGGCAGGGTCAGCCCCTCATCCTCAGGCCTCTGATGTTGTCTGGGAAAACAAATCCCCTCATGGTATCAAAAGCGCACACCAGTATTCCTCTTCTCCCACCCCCTACAGCGATAGCAAAGAATTTTGGAGTAAAATATAGACGATAAGTTATCTGTGGATACCCAGATTAGGTCAGTAGCAGGAACCTGTTTTGGTCTGCTTCAATCAATAAGGACATTTCAAGACTTCTTAACAGTAGTTGTCGGACAAGGTAGTCCATGCATTGATAACCTCTATGCTGGATTACTCTTACTGTCCCTATAATAAGGGTTTCAGAATACTGAATCCGGAAACACCAGACTGTAGAAAATGCAGCAGCACACCTCAATCTGCTTTTATCAAGTAGTGATTCTGTCTCTGTCCACCTGAGGGAGCTGTGTTAGCTCCACATTAGGAAGAGACTATTGTTCAAAGCTCTGACTATTATCCACTGCCCATTCAATAACCAGGGCCCCTGGTACTTTATCAGGAAAACCCTCCACTGCAGTCCTAATATAATTATTTGCTCTGCCACAGCACTGCGTGTTAAGATCCTGAAGTTTTGTATGGTCAGTTCTGAAGGGTGGTCTTTTTCTGTACTGATGAGTAAAGCTTTAAACGGACTTCCACTGTCTCATCGCTCTGTCCATGTAGAGGCCTGTCTCAGGAAAGAGTTAAAAACATATCTCTTCTTCTTGGGCTGATTGACAATTGCAATTGGGCATTTTGCAGGATAGCGGCGGAACACTCCATGGAGTGGCTCCTTCATTTATTAATACAAATAATAACAATAATGATAAATATAGTATTTTGTTTGATAGAACACTTGTAATGCACTTTAACGGTATGTAATCCCTATAAATAACAAAAGGTATTATTACCTAATATAGTGGTACTTAGTTAATTAACCTATGATTGGTGGAAAGCTGATCTACCTTAAAAAGTGTTGTGTTTTTAATACTCCACTGCAATAAATATTTCTATTTACAACGCAAAACTCTTCCTTGGGGATAGGTTTTCACTAAAGTAAATAAATAAACGGGATGCGCCCCATTGAGCATGAGATAACACAAGTGCCGGATTACCAAACAGGCAAAGTAGGCACCAGCCTATGGGCCCCACGACAAAGGTTTAAAATAATATCGATTCGATCTTGAAAGAAAATTGTAATCAAGCTTTCTTCAATTGTTTCCAAAAGACAGAAAAAAATGAATCAACTCAAAGAAACAAAAACTTTACATTAAAGACTCAATAGAGAAAATACTGTATTAATGTAATGTACCCATTAACAACGTAAAGTACATAAACCATAAAATCAGATTCACGTAACAGTTTGTCTCTTAAAAGCTCATTTTATGTAAGCTATCAGTTTGTAAAAACATTCAGCGCAAACTACGTACGTGTAATGTTTAGTTTTGTGCAATAAAATTGTGGGCAAATGTAAGAAAAGTGGTGCTGCACCCAGTGCAGCACCACTTTTCTTGCACCCCTTAGCGTCCCCCTAACATCACCATGGCGGTAGTTAGGGAACTAGCGTCAAAATATTTGATGCCAGATTGGTGCTTTGCAGGATTAGCGTAAAAAATGTTGACGCTAATCCTGCAAAGCACCCTGATGCCCGTTGAAAACAACGGGAGCCTCTTTTTAACGCCTGCTCTGAGCAGAAGTTAAAAATGCTGATAAAAGTGACACAAAGAAATCTCTTAGATTTCATTGCACTGTTTTTTCAGCCTAATAATGGGGGATTGTCCCTCTTGCATACAGTATGCCTGGCGCAGGCACACTGTGGCGCAATCGGTTATAAAGTGGCGCAATGCATGCACTGAACCACTTTGTAAATATGGAGCTGCAACTTTGGCCTCGTTGGGCCACATTAGCGTAAAACAAAATGACACTAATGTGGCGCAAGGAGGTGCTAGGGTCTCTTAAATATAACCCATGGTTTATTAACATTTTTGGTTGGTAAAATTAAAAACGTATTAGAAGATAATTTGTGAGGGGGAGCCCGAAATTCCGACTGCCTAGGGGCCTCCACAGAGTTTAATCCGGCACTGGATAAGACCAGTAGCAAAGGCCTTTTGATCGAAAATTATTTTTGTTGAATGAACATTTTAATTTCAGATTTTTTTGCCTTAAAGCAGAGAAGTTCTTGTCAGAAGGATTAATTTTCACCTCAAAAGGTGTAAGTGCTAGCTGATCTCATAAGGAAACAAACCTTGCGCTTCTTCTGTAACTGAGATGTAGGCAACTTTAAGCAAATTAGGGACACATTGGCCTCTTTCTCTGGGAGTGTTTTGCAGTGTACTAGATGGCCATGTGGCCATCTGCTCAAGACTTGTCTGGTAGTCCATTAAAGTACTCGGATACTTTCTTCAAGGACTACATCAGCCCCTAAGGAAATCTGGTAGCTTGCTCTGCTCAGATACTCTGACATAGTGATCAGTTCAGTGAAAATTGGGCAGTCAGCAGAGCTTGGGCTTCTGGAAAGGCCAGTCAGTCCAGGGACATTCTGCTAGCCTTCGCAGGGCCATTCTGGTAGTCATGTAATAGACTTTCACCTACCTTTAGGATATCCATGTGATTTCCGAGGGATTCTGTCTGTCTGCTTAGGGTCTAGTAGGATGCATTCTCATGGACTATTGACAGTATTCAGAGGGACTCTGTCATTCTGCGAAACTAAAAGTGTGCACAGTTGATGGGGTGCATGGAGGAATGTTTTCAGTGAGCAGTGGCATTTTTCTTAAAATAATCTTGGGTAGAAACCTCCTTAATATGCTTTATTTGTATTTAAAAATTGAATAACACCATTTATTGCTCTCTTTCATTGCGTCTAGTGACTTTTATACACTTGTCTTACTTCTTGGTATTTCGGTATGTTTAAGGATATGTAAAAATTGCTGTTTGTAAGTAGGGTCTTGTCAAATATGATCGTCAGCAGCATTACATGATTTCCACAGTGTTTGAACGGGGAGTCCTTTGGTTGGGTGCAGTCAGCTCTGTGGTATTGAATAATGCAGACTTACTAAGTCTTGGACAGGTCTAAAAGGAAATTCTCAAGCTGATGTCTCTAAAAGGCAGGACACCCACCTCTGCTTGAGACATCTATATGTGTATACCTGTAAATGTCAACTTGTGGACAAAGTCTGAAAATCATCTTTTCTTGTAGGTTTCCGGTGTCCTATTTGTTCCAAATCTGTTGCTTCAGATGAAATGGAAATGCACTTTATCATGTGCCTGAGCAAACCTCGCCTCTCCTATAACGGTAAGCACATTCAGATTCTCATGTTTTTTTTAATATTTATTTTACTAAGTATGGGCAGTGTGGGTATTCCTGTCCAGCTAGCAGGACCTCCAGAAATGGTATCAGGTCAGGTGTGAGAGTGGAGGGGTTCATGTTACATTGGAACCAAAAAACAGTGGACGACAAAGGTGGTGAGTGGAGCACACAAAAATAGTCAATATTCATGTACAATGATTGAGCCACGTTGTTTAATTCCACAATCAGAAATTCTTCATGGTTAACATTAGTTTGATTATTCCTCCAAACCGATCTACGGGTCAGAATGGATGCTGTATTAGATAGGTCTCCCATCACTCTGCAAAGTATGGCACACAATAATGCTATCAACAAGTCAAAGGACGAGTTTGTACCCTCCCTATTGTCTTGAGCTGAAGTCGAGCCACCACATGGAGGACTCACCTCTTAGTGGATTGAGACAACATGGATGATGCAAACTTGCCTTTGACCACTCTGGGAGTAGTAGGGAAATATGAGAAGACTGTGTGCAACATTACCAACACCCCCAAATTTAACTTGTTACTCTTTACCTGAAGAAGGACAAATATCCAGAAACACATGTCTGTAGAGACTCGGCTCTGACTGCACCAACAATGGTGAAACTAAAGACTTTAAACTAAAGTAAATGTTATTATGCACTGAATTTACCACAATGAATCTTGGAGAATTATGTGCTGGTATGTCAGGCAGTGTGCTCCATCCCCCTTTTGTGTTGGACTCTGTCGGGTTGTTGTGCTGACAAGTTCTGGGATGCGCCTGCGCTCTGAGAGTGTTACAGAAACCTGAGAAGATTTTGAGCAGCATTGCTAGCTCCCCCAAATGTAAGTTGCTACTGTCTACTAAAGGACAAATATCCTAAAACATGTGTCTAGCTATACACCGCACTGGCTGCACTGCCAATAGTGAATACTAAAGACTTTCAAATAAAGCAACTGTTTTTATGCACTGCATTTACCACAGTGCATCTGAGAGAATTGTATGCTGCTTTGCCAGGCAGTGTACTCCTTCCCCTTTTTTTTATATATTCAAGTAGTTCAAAGTTAATTTCCTCACAAAACAAGTTGCCTTTCAAGATACATCTCTGTATTTCCAATATCCTTCAAACAATACCAAGGGAAGCAACAGTTCTTGTGTATGGAAACCCTAGATCTGTGTAGCGCAGTTCTGGCTACAGCAACATAGTATCACAAATGACTAGTAAAGATACTGTGGGCCATGAGGCAAGTTATACCCAAAAATCCAAGGTGATCAGCGTATCACCAAACTGCCTGGGAGTTCATGACATGTTGGGAAGTGTAGTTCGTCTTCAGTGCTCTATCATATAGTGCATTCTCCATGCATGCAACACCTCTCTTCGGACAACACAGCACTCTGCAAGGGCTGTAATCCTTTTTTGCCTGAGATGAACTCTGCGTAAGCGGGCCTGGAGTATCACTCCCAGCACTTGCTGAGTCTTCAGCCTTAAGCCATGTCACCAGCCATGTGACAGTGTCCTTCCAGCCTTCTGAAAGTGTCCTTCTCAAAGGCTGATATCCTGGTGACAGGGAATGTTGTTTGTCAGGATGTGGCATGAAATTCTTGCAACACATGTGGGTCATGAATATTAGTGGTGGATTCACATGGTCCCTCCTCTGGGCAGACCCCTTCTAATCCACCAAACATGGCTACTTTGTTCTGACAAATCTTGCATCTAAAATGTATGTACCTCGTACTATTTTTAGAATTAATTTCAACTGTCATGGGTTGTGAATCAAGTTGTGTTTTTGCAGAACAGGGTTAAAACAAAGATGCATGAAATATTGGATGGATTTGTATAAACTGAGTCAATTTACAATAAATAGATTCACTGTTTCTTCAGTCATAAATGCTCCCACAAACTTAAGTTGCGATTTAGAAGATTCTTTCTGATGCAGTTTTTTGTGAGTAATCATGATTTCTTACCTACAACATATTGAGGTGAAAGAATTATCTTTGATCAGCATAGAATGTATAAGTATTCTCAGCTTTTCCAGTGCTTTCTGTGCTGATGTCTGAAAGTATATCAACTCAGTTAAGGGAGTTATCAGTGACTGCAGTATGATTCAGCTGGTGATTTTTTTTTAGAAAAGTAACCTACTTGACGAACCTGTCCAGCCTTTCGATTTCACTGAGATAAAACACCTCCCATAGCACCATAGGACACATTCATCTCAACAATACATTGACAATCTATATTTGGGTGGTGCAAAACAGGTGGACAATAAAAACACTCTTTCAATAACGAAAAGCCTGACCTTCCTATTCTAAGCAAATAAAAGCTGTTCCCTTTTGTAGTAACTTGGTGATAGGTCTTATAATTGCAGGAAACTGATAAATTAACTACTAATACAAACTTTGACTAGTCTTGATTGAAGTTAATGTGGAACACTGAACAATTACTGACAGTTTTGTTTCATCAATCGTAATGCCCTTAAGTGTAATTATGTACCCCAAACATTCTACAGTAGTAGTGTGATCAATATTTGTGTACACTTTTCCCAGATTTCAAGGTGGCTATCCAGTTCCAAAGAGCATCTCTTAAAGAAGTAAAGAAAACACTTTGTTTTTGGGGATCAAGTTAGCTGCACTCTTCCCGGCCAGCTTGAGGTCATGCCTGATGAATAGTCCCAGTTCCTCATGTCTCTTCAGGAAGAGTAGGAGCGGATCAACAGATATAGGTTTGAGTGCTGATCCCCCTGTCGGTGGCAAAATTAGTCTAAAAGATAAAGGGGAGAGGAGCTGAGAATAGCCACCTGACTCAGCAACAAGCTAGACTGGAAGGAGGCAAAGCAGTTGCAACAGTAGCAAGCCTTAAATGTGATTATCTTTCAATCATTGTTGGAGGACTGTTGGAGGAGGAGGCTGATGCTGACACAGATTCTACCAATGACACAGAGACACAAGATAGCAGAAAGATGCCCTAGATAACCCAGAGAGCAGCCCAGAAATGCAGATTTACAACCAGAATCTGAAAACTGTATGGCCTCAAGCCAGGTGCCTTGACTGTGGGTGCAATTAGGATGCAGGGGTGGCAGACAGGAAGCTGGCACTTTAGTTGCCAGTTCCCCCTCAACAACACTGCCTGGCCGGTAAACAAATGAGCATTTCATTAATATGTTTGATTTGGACAGAGGGTGCTAGCCTGTCAGTACAGAGAGGGGGACATTTGTGGTTCAGTTCTAATGTTTATTGTTATGTTTTAATTGTGAACTCACTTGTTAGAACTGCCCATATTGGCACAATATCTATGCTAGAGGAGTGTGGTGGGGCTCTGGTAAAGCAGATACTAATATGAACATACATGAATGAACCACCCAAGGATCACTGAATGGTAAGGTTGCTACAATGGAACATGAGGTGATTTTGCCTCAATAGCAAAATGTTATAATGGCCAGCCGTACTTAAAAATAAGGGGAGCTCAAAAAGGGTTCCTCCAGGAGACACAACTCACAAAGTCAGAATGAGTACCATTGCAAAAATGATGGAGGTGACATGTCTTTTCTAAACATTACTCCACTCACCTACAAACATAACAGCACCCCTTGGGCTTTGAGGCCAATATTTAATAAATGATTAGTGGGGGGGGGGTGCTCATGTTTACTGCAATTACCACTTGTTTTGGGTTCGCCTTGTTGAATGTATTTGCTCAGAGAATGAGGACACCAATTGGGGATTAATCCTTTAAAGGTTCGAGCTTGAACAACCTACAGCCATAACTAGGTGCTCCCTATCTAGCTGACGAGGAAATCCTCAATACAACGGATGTCTCCGTTTATAGTATTGTGGTGCCTGTATAATGTAGTGAGACAGAGTTACTCCGAGAGATCTATAATTCAGTGCCTGACCAAACGTTAGCGCCATGTCGTGTTGGCTCTCATCATAACAATGAGACTATTGGATTTGGGCGGCAGCAGCGCACGATTGTGGGGAACTGGGTCCAGTTCCACACCGCATGACAACTGTCAGCATAACCCTTCTGGCCAGCCAGCAGTACCTCACCATTACTCTAGAGTAGAAGTGATTTGTGGCAGCCCTGTGCGTGGAATTCTGATTTTTCAGGGAAATCTTGGTGGAACAGATCTTGCCTTTTTCCCTCAGTTACATTCGTCTCACACATGCAAAGACAAACAGAAGCAGGAATTGGTTAATTGAAATGTATTGAATCAGCTGCACTCTAGATAAAAAGGCATGTACTGCAATGATAAGGATAATGAAACATGATAAAAACAGAGTGGTGACAAAAAAAGTAAAACATAAGAAAGGTCCCACCATAGTGTCACAATGCTATGATTTAGAATTCCTTTCTACATCACTAAAGGTCTATACTAGAGCACAGCAGTGTTAGTCCTAATCCGCCCTTCAGGACCCCTAGGAAGACATCATCTCCCCTACTTGAATATGGTAGTAGCAAAGAGTGCTATTGGTCTACCAAGAGTCTTCTCCCATGTAGGTGGAAAAGATGTCTAGTCTCAGCATACAGCTGCAATGAAACGAACAGCATGCAATGGCAACTTTGAATTTCCCTCCAATGTATATGGGGCAGAGAGGTGTTTTATAATAAAACATCTAGGATTTTAAGGAAACTGCCCTAATGTAAAAACACATATGCTTCCATGCAGTGACAAAGAATATGATGTTTTTACTTTGTACCAACAACATTATCATGTATAGCCCTGAGCAACGCAGAGTGAAAATGTTTTGCTAAAAAATGAAACTATTTTGAAGCAGAGCAAACAACAGAATAACAACATCACCACAAAATTAAGCTTCTGCTAAAATATTAAAGTGAATTGTTTCTAGGCTAAAGGGCACAAGCTGCAGGACTATCACTAAAATAATGTGCCCATAAAATGCTGCTAAAATAACCTCACAACAACTGTGTTTATTTGGTTAGGCTTGTGGTCTCTTTCAACTGACAATCGAGTTCGCTTACTAGGAGAGTAGGTAGCTGCTCTTTGAGGGTAGGTTAGAGTGAAAGGATGTTGCATTAGTGAGTATGAACGAAGTATCAGTGCAGTTAGCTAATGTAATACACTACTCATTGCTGCACAGGTTATTCTACCGGTATTTCTTTCATGGACTTTGATTTCACCCACCAAAGCCAACCTCAGAGACATGAGCAACGGCATTGTTATTGTGAGCAACACATTGGTCACGACACTTGAAGGGTGCATTATCTATACTTAAGGGGGCACTCCTTGTTTTTGAGCATGCACTA
Source organism: Pleurodeles waltl (assembly GCF_031143425.1). Taxonomy (NCBI): domain Eukaryota; kingdom Metazoa; phylum Chordata; class Amphibia; order Caudata; family Salamandridae; genus Pleurodeles; species Pleurodeles waltl. The sequence continues at coordinate 559,093,315 of NC_090451.1, forward strand.
CCTGAAATTCATGTTGATATGGGAGGTACAGAATACTTGGCCAGAACTTACTCTGACCATAATCTTTTGTTACTGTCACTGAAATAGGTGCAGCGAGAACAGCTTTAGCTCGCTGGAGATTAAGGGTGGAAGCACTGGAAGATCCAGCATTTAGGTACACTATTGGGGAAATAAGATGCATTTACTTTACAGATGGTAAGGCCTCATCTAAACTGGTAGAGTGTGTGAAGGAGGAGTTGTGTGGTTATGTTGTTTAAAGTTGTGAGGGGGCACTACATAGTTACTTCAGTGGTGAAATGGCCAATCCAGACGTGCAGTAGCTTAACAGGAACAAGTGTTGAAAGATATTGAGAAAAGACAATCAGCCTTTTTCAAGCTTCAAGCTGAACTGAGGAGAGGGAGAAGTTAGCAAACCTGTTAAAGAGACAGAAGGTGTATGATTGGGGAAAGCATCTGGTTAATACCCAGGATAAGAGAGAGAAAGCCAGAAGTGTACTCGCTTGGTTGGCAAACCCAAATTTGGGATTAATGCAGTGTTTGCTGAATACTATGAGGCATTGTACCCTGCCCTGATGGTGCGTCCAGCACACACAATGCTAGATTTTATACAGTCAGAGGAAAGGCGCAGGCTTTCCTCAAAAGTAGCTGTAATGTGGGCAGACAGAGTAGGAAGCTTTGGCTGCAGTTAAGATAATGGTGAGGGCAAAGTGCTGGGCTTGGATGGTTTACCTATTGTGTCCTATGCAACGTACTTAGACCAATTAGTGCCAAAATTGGCTACAGTTTTTAATAGTGCAAGAAGCACACAGGAACTCTCCCACAGTACGAAATACTTATAGCACTACCAACGCAAGGAGGGGATGAGCTACAAATGACTTCATACAACCCTCTCCCAATGCTTAACACTGATTATCAAGTACAGAACACAATATTAGCTATCATGCTCCTCCCAAGCATACATGAACTGATTCACCCTGACCAGAGCGGATTTATCTCAAAACATAATACAATGTTAGGAGGCTGATCCAGATATTAGATGATCCAACCTGTGACCACCAGGAGGCACTGGTATTAGCTATTGATTGTGGAAAAACGTTTAGTACTCTGCATTGTGAGTATTTGTACCAAGGTTTGGATAGAATGGGCCTGGGTATTGGATTCAGAAGCTGAACTGAGCTGCTATACATGCGCACCTGCCCCGAGTTGGACAGAACGGATGATATCTACATCTTACCCACTAGACAGAGCCATGCAACAACACCCTCTTTGTGATATCTGTTGAGGCTTTAGCAAACACAATAATACAAGAGAGATATTATATTGGATTCTAAGCTAACAATATGCTGTTGTTTTTACAGGGGGAGCAGGCAGATACTGTAGGCTCTATGGAAGCTCTGGTGTGCTTCAGGGAAATCTCAAAAGTAGGCTGGGGCAAGTGCTGTCTGTACGCTATATGCCAACCTGAGAGAGATATTAGGTTATCCACGCTGTAAAACAGACTTAAATGGGAGCATAGGATAGAAGTGGACTTCTTGGGTGGGGACATAAATCCAGCAATAGCCACCATGAAAAGTTGTATGAAATTTGGCACACACTGCCAATATCTGTCACAGGGTCCATTGCCATTACGAAATTTGTGGCACTACTGTAGGAGGCTGGACTGGCTTGTAGTGAGTACCAAGGGGTACTTGCACCAGGCCCAGTTATCCCTTATTAGTGTATAGGGTGTCTAGCAGCTTAGGCTGATAGATAATGGTAGCTTAGCAGAGCAGCTTAGGCTGAACTAGGAGACGGGTGAAGCTACTACAGTACCACCTAGTGTCATATGCACAATATCATAAGAAAACACAATACACAGTTATACTAAAAATAAAGGTACTTTATTTTTATGACAATATGCCAAAGTATCTTAGAGTGTACCCTCAGTGAGAGGATAGGAAATATACACAAGATATATATACACAATAGCAAAAATATGCAGTATAGTCTTAGAAAACAGTGCAAACAATGTATAGTTACAATAGGATGCAATGGGGAAACATAGGGATAGGGGCAACACAAACCATATACTCCAAAAGTGGAATGCGAACCACGAATGGACCCCAAACCTATGTGACCTTGTAGAGGGTCGCTGGGACTATTAGAAAATAGTGAGAGTTAGAAAAATAACCCTCCCCAAGACCCTGAAAAGTGAGTGCAAAGTGCACTAAAGTTCCCCTAAGGACAAAGAAGTTGTGTTAGAGGAATAATGCAGGAAAGACACAAACCAACAATGCAACAACGCTGGATTTCCAATCTGGGGTACCTGTGGAACAAGGGGACCAAGTCCAAAAGTCACAAGCAAGTCGGAGATGGGCAGATGCCCAGGAAATGCCAGCTGCGGGTGCAAAGAAGCTTCTACTGGACAGAAGAAGCTGCGGTTTCTGCAGGAACGCAAAGGGCTAGAGACTTCCCCTTTGGAGGACGGATCCCTCTCGCCTTGTAGAGTCGTGCAGAGTGTTTTCCCGCCGAAAGAACGCCAACAAGCCTTGCTAGCTGCAAATCGTGCGGTTAGCGTTTTTGGATGCTGCTGTGGCCCAGGAGGGACCAGGAGGTCGCAAATTGGACCAGGAGGTAGAGGGGACGTCGAGCAAGACAAGGAGCCCTCTTAGCAGCAGGTAGCACCCGGAGAAGTGCCAGACACAGGCACTACGAGGATGCGTGAAACGGTGCTCACCCGAAGTTACACAAAGGAGTCCCACGTCGCCGGAGACCAACTTAGAAAGTCGTGCAATGCAGGTTAGAGTGCCGTGGACCCAGGCTTGGCTGTGCACAAAGGATTTCCGCCGGAAGTGCACAGGGGCCGGAGTAGCTGCAAAAGTCGCGGTTCCCAGCAATGCAGTCTAGCGAGGTGAGGCAAGGACTTACCTCCACCAAACTTGGACTGAAGAGTCACTGGACTGTGGGGGTCACTTGGACAGAGTTGCTGGATTCGAGGGACCTCGCTCGTCGTGCTGAGAGGAGACCCAAGGGACCGGTAATGCAGCTTTTTGGTGCCTGCGGTTGCAGGGGGAAGATTCCGTCGACCCACGGGAGATTTCTTCGGAGCTTCTAGTGCAGAGAGGAGGCAGACTACCCCCACAGCATGCACCACCAGGAAAACAGTCGAGAAGGCGGCAGGATCAGCGTTACAGAGTTGCAGTAGTCGTCTTTGCTACTATGTTGCAGTTTTGCAGGCTTCCAGCGCGGTCAGCAGTCGATTCCTTGGCAGAAGGTGAAGAGAGAGATGCAGAGGAACTCGGATGAGCTCTTGCATTCGTTATCTAAAGTTTCCCCAGAGACAGAGACCCTAAATAGCCAGAAAAGAGGGTTTGGCTACCTAGGAGAGAGGATAGGCTAGCAACACCTGAAGGAGCCTATCAGAAGGAGTCTCTGACGTCACCTGGTGGCACTGGCCACTCAGAGCAGTCCAGTGTGCCAGCAGCACCTCTGTTTCCAAGATGGCAGAGGTCTGGAGCACACTGGAGGAGCTCTGGACACCTCCCAGGGGAGGTGCAGGTCAGGGGAGTGGTCACTCCCCTTTCCTTTGTCCAGTTTCGCGCCAGAGCAGGGCTAAGGGGTCCCCTGAACCAGTGTAGACTGGCTTATGCAGAATTAGGCACATCTGTGCCCAAGAAAGCATTTCCAGAGGCTGGGGGAGGCTACTCCTCCCCTGCCTTCACACCATTTTCCAAAGGGAGAGGGTGTAACACCCTCTCTCAGAGGAAGTCCTTTGTTCTTCCATCCTGGGCCAGGCCTGGCTGGACCCCAGGAGGGCAGCTGCCTGTCTGAGGGGTTGGCAGCAGCAGCAGCTGCAGTGAAACCCCAGGAAGGGCAGTTTGGCAGTACCAGGGTCTGTGCTACAGACCACTGGGATCATGGGATAGTGCCAACTATGCCAGGATGGTATAGAGGGGGCAATTCCATGATCATAGACATGTTACATGGCCATATTCGGAGTTACCATTGTGAAGCTACATATAGGTAGTGACCTATATGTAGTGCACGCGTGTAATGGTGTCCCCGCACTCACAAAGTCCGGGGAATTGGCCCTGAACAATGTGGGGGCACCTTGGCTAGTGCCAGGGTGCCCACACACTAAGTAACTTAGCACCCAACCTTTACCAGGTAAAGGTTAGACATATAGGTGACTTATAAGTTACTTAAGTGCAGTGTAAAATGGCTGTGAAATAACGTGGATGTTATTTCACTCAGGCTGCAGTGGCAGGCCTGTGTAAGAATTGTCAGAGCTCCCTATGGGTGGCAAAAGAAATGCTGCAGCCCATAGGGATCTCCTGGAACCCCAATACCCTGGGTACCTCAGTACCATATACTAGGGAATTATAAGGGTGTTCCAGTAAGCCAATGTAAATTGGTAAAATTGGTCACTAGCCTGTTAGTGACAATTTGTAAAGAGAGAGCATAACCACTGAGGTTCTGGTTAGCAGAGCCTCAGTGAGACAGTTAGGCATCACACAGGGAACACATACCTTTAGGTCACAAACTTATGAGCACTGGGGTCCTGACTAGCAGGGTCCCAGTGACACATAACAAACATACTGAAAACATAGGGTTTTCACTATGAGCACTGGGCCCTGGCAAGCAGGATACCAGTGAGACAGTGAAAACACCCTGACATACACTCACAAACAGGCCCAAAGTGGGGGCAACAAGGCTAGAAAGAGGCTACTTTCTCACAACTACCTAGGCTTTTATATTACTTCACAACTCTATCAATAATAATTCCAAATAAATATTTTCTGGAAATGTAGACTTTCCTCCTAGATTTAAATTGAGGAACCAAAAGCTGCAGAGGTGCACTATCTTGGTATCTGAAGGGGTATTAGCCACCCCAGATTTTAAGATATATTATGGAGCAGCCCAGTTACAATGAGCTGCTAGATGGAGGGAGGGGAACTTTCTAAACTGGGCCAGGTGAACTGTAAATACTCCTACAACCACAGCACTGATGTGAATTCTACTGATAAAGACAGTGACAAAGAATATGATGTTTTTACTTTGTACTAACAACATTATCATGTACAGCCTTGGGCAACGCAGAGTGAAAATGTTATGCTAAAAAATGAAACAATTTCGAAGCAGAGCAAACAACAGAATAACAACATCACCACAAAGTGAAGCTTCTGCTAAAATATTAAAATGAATTGTTTCTAGGCTAAAGGGCACAAGCTGCAGGACTATCACTAAAATTATGTGACCTTAAAATGCTGCTAAAATAACCTCACAACAACTGTGTTAATTTGGTTTGGCTTGTGGTCTCTTTCAATCTGACAATCGAGGTCGCTTACTAGGATGGTAGGTAGCTGCTCTTTGAGGGTAGGTTAGATTGAAAGGATGTTGCATTAGTGAATATGAACGAAGTATCAATGCAGTTAGCTAATGTAATACACTACTCATTGCTGCACAGGTTATTTTACCGGTATTTCTTTCATGGACTTTGATTTCACCCACCACAGCCAACCTCAGAGACATGAGCAACGGCTCTATGAAAGCTCTGGAGTACTTCAGGGAAATCTCAAAAGTTGGCTGGGGCAAATGCTGTCTGTACGCTATACGCCAACCTGAGAGAGATGTTAGGTTATCCACTCTGGAAAACAGACTTAAATGGGAGCATAGGATAGAAGTGGACTTCTTGGGTGGGGACATAAATCCAGCAATAGCCACCATGAAAAGTTGTGTGAAATTTGGCACACTCTGCCAATATCTGTCACAGGGTCCATTGTAATTACGAAATGTGTGGCACTACCTAGGCTTTTATATTACTTCACAACTCTATCAATAATAATTCCAAATAATTCTTTTCTGGAAATGTAGACTTTCCTCCTAGATTTAAATTGAGGAACCAAAAGCTGCAGAGGTGCACTATCTTGGTATCTGAAGGGGTATTAGCCACCCCAGATTTTAAGATATATTATGGAGCAGCCTAGTTACAATGAGCTGCTAGATGGAGGGAGGGGAACTTTCTAAACTGGGCCAGGTGAACTGTAAATACTCCTACAACCACAGCACTGATGTGAATTCTACTGATAACCAAATAGAGGACTGCAAAAGATTACATTGTATAAGGGCGCTCCGATATATTGGATAAGAATATTATAGCAGGCACAAATGCAAGCTCCATACGCACTAGAACTCCACTGATTGGCCCACCAACATTACCAATTCAAGGGAGGTGGAATGGTCTTCATAGCAGGAAAGAACAGGGACGGGAGGGAATCAAGTACCTATTACCTCGGCAGTGATGTGAAAAAATGAACTACCATGTACACCACAGTTTGAGTGATTTGCACTACTGATGGCAAACATAGGCATATCACGTTAATGTACAGAGCACTCATTGAACAGACTAAGGCCCTCATTCCAACCCTGGCGGTCTATGACCGCCAGGGCGGAGGGCAACGGAAGCACCGCCAACAGGCTGGCGGTGCTTCCAGGGCTATTCTGACGCCGCGGTCAGAAAAGGGGATCCGGCGGATTACCCCTGGCTCAGAGAAACCTCCATGGCGGCGCTGCTTGCAGCGCCGCCATGGGGATTCCGACCCCCTTCCCGCCAGCCTGTTTCTGGCGGTTTACACCGCCAGAACTAGGATGGCGGGAACGGGTGTCGTGGGGCCCCTGGGGGCCCCTGCACTGCCCATGCCACTGGCATGGGCAGTGCAGGGGCCCCCTAACAGGGCCCCATTAGGATTTTCACTGTCTGCTTTGCAGACAGTGAAAATCGCGACGGGTGCTACTGCACCCGTCGCACCCCTGCAACTCCGCCGGCTCCATTCGGAGCCGGCTTCATTGTTGCAGGGTCTTTCCCGCTGGGCCGGCGGGTGCCCTTTTTGGCGGTTGCCTGCCGGCCCAGCGGGAAAGTCGAAATGACCCCCGCGGTCTTTCGACGGGGGAACTTTGGCAGGCGGCCTCCGCCGCCCGCCAAAGTTGGAATGACCCCCTAAATGCTCATTGGACCCATTGAAAAATGAATGGGCAGCAGACATGAATAAACCCCTTAACGAGGTTGAGTGGGAAAGTACACTGAAAAGGGCTCTGAAGATAACTAGGGAAGCCAAATTTAAATTAATTGCCTCTTGTCACAGCCATTGTAATAGTTGCTTAAGTTGTAGGTAACACATCAGATAGAGGCAAGGTGATCTGTGGTTGACACTGCTGTTACTTACAGCAATAATGATGGTGGTTGTTGTGTTGATACTCATATGGGTGGAATTGCCACAAAACCTTTCGAGCTCACAGCAGTATGAGGTGAGTGTAGGATTATTGTTTTTTTTAATCCCCTAATCATTGAAGCTTGTTTTGCTGAAGGTGCTTTAAGGCATCTTGCTGGTTGTTATGGTGCTGACACATAGCTGTTAGAAGACTGATCCTATTCCTCTAGGACTGTCTTGCCTTTGTATTTTCTAATTTTGAAATTCAATTGAGATATATATATATATATGTGTGTGTGTGTGTGTGTGTGTGTGTCTAATATTTTTTTTTCTTATAGTCCATGTGATCTTACAAGAAGAAGAGTTTGTAAAATAATAAATAGTGGAACAATTTTAATGTCCTGTGTTAATTGGATAATTGTAACCTATTGTTTATTCTACTACATGCATAATTATGATGTAGCTGTAACTGTTAATGGGTGCCTCTGCTCTTCCATCTTCGCTACACCCTCAGTACATTCAGTGCTGGCCAGGTTGATTATTTACTAGACTTCTGGTGTAAGCTTCAGCTCTTTGAGTGGTCCTCTTCTGGTTGCCAGGATCTAAGAGAACGTCCCGAACAATACACATCAAATCTTGGAAGCGTTTTGTGCAGCCTTCCACGCTTCCTCTGTGTGATGAGAGTGAATTTAATTTTCCAGTAATTTTCTTTCAGATATCCACTTTTGTATTTGCACTGGGTTTGTGGAAAAAATGTCTCATCAGCCAGGACTTTTCGTTTACCACCTCCTCTGCCAGAACCTGCAATCCAAACTCACAGAATTTTTTTTTCTAAAACGTTCAGGAACCATGGTATCGCTTCGGAAACTGGATATGTATGGTTGGATAATTATCCCAGATTAAAGTAGATTGACAATTCACAAAATGGCTGCCAAATGCTCTTTGTTTGGCAGATGTAGCCCAAAAAGCAGAAGATGTCGCAAGCAATGAGAGTGATCGCCAATGCTTTTCCAATCATTTTGGTGATGTTAAAATGACACATTTCCTGTTTGGTGATGTCATTTCCTATCTATGCAGGGTTTCAAATGCTCTGCTGTAAAGATGGGTGCGATACAGTCTCACTGTGGGACCTGAAAAATACTTGTAATTGTACGATTTATCTGGATTAGTGGATGATTTTTACAGCCAGTGTCGGGAAAATATGGTGTGTTTTTACCACACCGATTTACCGCCCAACTCATAATCAGGGACCTAATGGGAGGATAACCACCTGTGCCAAAACATCCCTCAATTCACTTCAAACACCTCTATAAATGGAGGCCTTTCTCTACTCTGACCAACCACAATTACCAAGTAATTAATTGTGATAATATAACTTAATACATCTTGATGGTCCTGTTTCACCATCTAAAGGAAAGTGTGTGTTTTGCTGTCATACAATTTCCATATCTGATCTGAGGCATAGAAAATATAAACGAAAGGATATTTTTTCCTTTGATCCAGTTGGCTACATTCTTACTTTACTACACAAAACAAAAGCCACCTTAGCTTAATCATATGGAAAAATTATTACGTTCAACTCGCACAAAAAGTGTAACTGACACTGGTTTGGGACTAAAGAAAACTTCTGTGGATCACCAGAAAACTTTTCTGGAAGTGCTGATATTATGATTGGAATCACCGCCAGAGATGTGTAGAAAACTTGGGGCCTGATTTATGAAACGTTTGCCCCACCTTTGCGTCATTTTTTGATGCAAAAGCAGTGCAGATTTACAAAATATAATTGTATTTTGTAAGTTTGTGCCGCTTTTGCGTCAAAAAATTATGCAAAGGCGGGGCAAACTTTTCATAAATAAGGCCTGGGTGTCCTTTGAAGGAGGCTGTAACACCAGTGAATCAACGTTGTTGGAGTCAGTAGGCAGAAGCAATTGACTAGCTTCTTTCTACTCTCTTTTTAACATACCACCTATCTCTTGTTTCACTAAAGTTAATCCTTAATGTAACTCATTTTCCTCCGGCTTAACTAAACTGATGCCAGTTGTAGTTTTGTTATAAACTCTAAAATCTGAGATAGAGTCCATTACTTGGGTTGGATAATAACATGGGATAGGCAATCTGTCAAAAAGCACTAGCCTTGTACTATACATCCAAAAGGAGCTATGCACTTTTCTCCCTCTGACCACCTCTGTGACCACACACACGAGAATATGAAGGCCAGTACTCGAATAGAGGAAATGGAAATGGGATAAGAGAAAACAGAGACACTATCCACCACTTGTACTCAATAAATCTGCTGGACACAAAGGTCTGCAAGATGTAGAGGGTTGTCTCAAGCAAATTAGAAGTATCTTTAGTAACCGGCAATAGCAGTTCTTCATTTAATTGTAAAAGTAAATTGGTTATATATCTGTGTAATCATCTCTCTGTACTTTGATGTTGAACTTGATATTCCTGAAACTAAAGATGCAAGAAAAGAGTACCTTAAATACCAGTGCTTCCCTCCATGGAGAGGATAACTACCTCATGCTTGGACACTATGCATTCTCTGTGCCATATGAGTTGTTCTATCTACTTGGCTTGTGTGCAACTTTAAGTAATTAGCAAACATTAATATCACATCATTGCTAACTTGGCAATTGATATGAATGTTATTGGAATTCTGAATAACTTACTCATAATCAAAAATACATGGCATATGCAACATAGTCCTGACAAGAATCCTTCCTGTTCCGCCACAGAATAACCTTAAGTGATAAGCAACAATCCTACATTCTCCTAAAAGTTCAAATGGAATGTTCAAATGGTACAAGGTTTGTTTTCACATCACTAATCAACTTTCAGTATACTCTTTATTTTCAATGTCCTTCAGACAACTCCAAAGGTAGCAACAGTTCTTTGAAAAGGGAATCTAGATCCGAGTGGCAAGGTCCTACCTGCAACAATATTTTGCAATTTGCTAGCACAAATGCCGTGGGCCACAAGGTAAGTTCTATTCAGAACTCAAAGATGGCTACTGCATCTACAAACTATGTGGGAGTTCATGGCCTGCTGGAAAAAGTAGTCTGCTGTTGGGTGGTGTTTCATGGGGTGTTCTCCAGGCATGCAAAGTCTATCTCCAGGCAGTGCTGACACTCTACAAGGGCCACTAGCCTTTCTTTTCCTGAAATGGACTTTGCAAAGGCGGTTTTAGACTATCGCTCCCCCATGCTCATCAAGTCTTAAGCTGTAAGTCAGGCTTCGAGCCATGCTTCCTGACACCACCTTCCCACCTCTTCCAGTGCTGGGTTACAGCACATAGTATGCTAACTTTTCACCCCTAACCTGCTCAGCATTAGCGGGCAAACCAAGCAGCATGATTGGCACAGGTTTGAGACAAGGGGTGCAGCCATGGGAACGAGGGAGAGCAGGCACAAGTACATATTCTGCAACCTACTAAATATTAATGCACCTTTCTTCTTCCTTCCACCCAATGCAAAGCATCCAGATTTTATTTTTGAAAAAAGTTTCCTTGTAATGAGCTCTATGTGTGCATTACTTCTACCTACCCAACACAAAAAGCTATGGGCCTCATTTACAAAAAACTGGTGCATTGTAATTGATGTACCAGTTTTCTTGCGCCAGCACTTTACCCCTTACAACACCATGGTAGCGATGTATTTATGATACAGCGCTCCATGGTGCATGTTTCCACAGCTGCGTCAGAAACTCTGACGCATCTGTGGCACTGAACTGACGCATTGCTGGACTAGCGTCAACAAAAAGATGCTACTCCAACAATGCTTGGAAGGTTCCCATGTTAAAAAGCCTTGTGTCATTTTAACGCCTGCTCTGAGCAGGTGTTAAATGTTTGAAGCAGTGAAGTCGCAGAACGACGCAGTGAAATGCAGTAAATTGTACTGCACTAGTTCTGCATGGCTTTTAACGAGGGAACACCCACCCAGCATACATTATACCTGGTGCAGGTATAATGTGGCGCAGGGCTTTACAAATTGGTCCCATTGCACCAGTTTGTAAATGTGGCATAGTATAGGGGACTGTTTGTGCCACCGCAGCGTCAAAAAAAGTGACGCTACGGCAGCACAAGGGGCTTGTAAATGAGCCCTAATGTTGTTTGTTAACTTCTCTCATTAGCTCTAATTTACAGCCTTCTCTGCAAGGGCTTTTTCTAGTTCACATTTATCTTGAGCTGTTCTCTGTAAAACAAACTGACACTGTTTGTGTAAAAACTCTTAAGTATATCAAATAAAAATGACAGCGCGATAGACAATATAACAGAGCGAAATAGTGAGAGTTCTAGAGCATTAGAAGAAAGAAATCTAGAGTACCTGGTAGAGTGAAAGAACAAGCAATGGAATGTTATTACAGTAGATGGCGAAATAATGTGAGGTAGAACCTCAAGATACAATGATAGAGGAAGTTACGGACTGAGCGAAGAATGCAGCATTAAAGAGGGGGAAATTGGCAAGGTATGAGGAAAAGAAGGAAGACTGCATTCATGACCAACATGCTTGACAATGCAGATGCCAAAGCACTCATTGCTGTGCTCTCTCTCCCACAGATGATGTGTTGACGAAGGATGCAGGCGAGTGCGTCATCTGCCTCGAGGAGCTAATACAGGGGGACACAATAGCTCGGCTCCCCTGTTTGTGCATTTATCATAAAAGGTAGGTCACTTCCAAATGGCCCAGTCACTGGACGCTAAGCTACCTTCTGTTTTTTTGTTGGCGGAGTTTGAACACCGCCTCATCTGTGACCCTGCTAACCAACAGCGTTTTCCATGGAGGCAAGCTTTGTCTGAAGTGGAGCTTGACTTTATAAAAAGAAAAGTGAAAAGGGTTTCCATGCCCGACACGTTTTCATGCATATGGCTAAGCAATTGCTAACGATATGCCCCACTTTAACCTTATAAACCACTTGGGGTACAGTTTAGTTCTACTGTACGATTACGATAGTGCCAACCATATGCACAACAGTCTGTCCCTACCCTTGGAAGGATAATCCCAGTCCAAACTGCCAAGTTTACCATTCACAGTTTAACACCCACCCTCGGATGCATCATCAGCAGAGTGGCAGTGTCTTATAAAGTCAAGCATCCAGGATATTCTGTTTTTAAATGTTGTTTATTTTTCTAGGGGTTTCTCTCTTTGCTTCCCACCAAAACTAAAGCTATACGTTTACCATTAATATTCTAACTTTCCTCCAAAGCCATGAGGATATTTTCGGATGCAGCTGTCGGCATGTGATATATCACACTGCATTTATGCACCAAAGGAATCACTGCAATCTGCGGGTCACAGTTTCCAAAGTAGAATCTCCCACACTGTTGTGCTACGTGTTTTAGATTCTATTGAAGACAGACAGGTGAAGATTATGACTAAACTTGGGGGCGCTAGAGTGCCCACGGCAAGATGGCTGCTTCTTAGTGCAGCTCCGCCGGTCATGAGCCATAATCCTGACTTTATCCTGTAATCCAGCTAGTATATATTTTTTAAAACAACCACATAAAGTGTGGAGAGTGCACTGCCCAACTGTATGAACCAAAATGAAGCTGTAAACTTATGCTGCGTGCGAGATCGGTGGTGCCAAGGTGAGGCAGCGAGGAGTGCTATGGTCCGTAACATAGCAGACTTGTGAAATGCTTCAGCGGCCTCTGGAGATTACTGATCAAACAGAGCGACTACCCACCCTGTATGCAGACTAGTAGCTGCTCCACTGCCGGGAACTTGAACAACCTCCCCCAGAGGACTGCGTGGAACGTGGGCTCCCGTTGGGGCAACCAAGTGACGGACACGGAAGAAGTAACCACAGCCTCCCACGCCAGGTTGGAGCCAAGCATGCCATAACAATGACTCCGCTGCACAACATAACCGCTCCGGCTGGGTGAATCGTGCTCTGTGGGGCACGGGTAGCACAGTAACATTGCTTCAGACCCTGCTGGTGGCAGGAGAAGAGCCCTCCGATGCGCGTCTGCTGAGGCCTCCTCGGTGGGCGAGCGGTGCCTCAGGTGCATCCGACAGGCGAGCCGTGTAGCCGTGAAGAGTCAGGTGAGCGGGGATAATTGTGAAATCGGGACTGCTGCTCATGTGTGCTTTGTGAGCGAAGTAGGGCGCAGGCCTGTGATGGACAGGCTGCTGCGAACTAAGCGCCTCACCCCTGCACCCAAATTAAAAATAGTGACCCCAACTGATGCATGGTGACCTAAAAGTATAGCAAGCATATCCCTAGAGCAGGAGAAGCCCTAAGGAAGAAATTATATAGTGCAGAAGATATTGCTACTACACTGTACATATGAATCACAACTAAAATAAACCACATCCGACAATAGAGCTCCTCCCTCACTATTGATGCGCGTTTATTCCCTCCTCTTACCAACCCCCTTCCTCTGAGAGCAGCAGATCTTGTATATTGGGAACATTGTAATTAACTATACTACTCAACTTTAAAGCTTATAGCACCATCTAATTCACAAATCTGCTCAACGCCAACAAAGGGGAGGCCTTTCTGTTGTGTCCCTCAGCAGTTGTTCATTAATATGGGATAAACAGATAAAATGCAGGCATGTTTGCCTTTTGAGGTGCAGAAAAACACCAAGAACCCATCAGTCCTGACTGTAGGACAGGACCCAACTAACTCTGGCGCTACCGCCTTGGAAAGTTTATTACTGGCAGTGCAGCAGAGTCTGCAATCAATAGATGAGGAAAGTGACACTTTAAATATAGGAAAAGACCATTTGACAGCCAAACTTGATAAGCAGACAGTGCGACTGTCGACAGCAGAACAACGCATCTCCACAATAGAGGATAATGTAACCTTCCTGACCACAAAATGTTACAATATAGAGGAGGTGCTGGTGGTCATACAGGCCAAAATGAGGATTTAGAGCCCAGCTCGCGCTGAACCAAACTAAGAATAATAGGAGTGCCAGAGTCTGTGAATACTAGCAAGATGGAAATCTTAGTAGGAACAATGCTAAAAAACATCCTTGAAACTGAGCACCTTTCCTGTATGCTGGTGGTAGAGTGAACGCACAGATCATTGACAACTCCCCGGGGCCCCCCCAAGGCCGATTATTGCTGAACTGCTAAATTACCATGACTAGGACGCGGTGCTCCAGCTGACACGGGGAAAAAAGGAACATTCAATACCAACATAACAGCATAGTGTTTTTCACGGATTTTACTGCAACCATACTGGCTGCCCGAAAATAATTTTTACCCATTAAAAAAAAGAAAAAGACTACAAAAAGCGGAGTTATCACATGCAATGCTTTATTCAGCCAGGCTGAAAATCGATCATCGAGGAACCACAAAGGTTTTTGCAACTCCCAAGGCGACGGCAGACTCCCTAAATAAATTCTCTCTACACAAATAGAAACACCCTGACTCTGAAAGAGATGACAAGATCCATTGACAGGGCACCAACTTTGAAATTAGCTAAGCTACTAGCTTAATATTCTCTTGATGGCATATGGAACTATGGGAGACTAAAATACTATATATATATATATATATATATACGAAGGCTTGTGGGTATCAGGTGGTGTGAGGTATCATGAACAAATGTGTAACAATGTTTTAAATCAGCCTAGAGAAAAAATCTGTGTACTGCTGCCACTCCAGTTTGTCATGAACTGCCTTGACGTAACACCCCTGAACCCCCATCCCCTTCCCCCGAACCTGCCCTTGCTTTTATATGGAAAAAAAAATCTGTGTTTTGTGAACCGGCACTTAATGTGTCTCATGACCACCCCTATCCACCGGGTGGGTTGATGGACCTCTAGCTGCCCCATAAAGGTACCCCCCAAGATCATTCTAGATATGATCCGCCTGATAGCACAGGTGTATGTAGCTTTTTGTTCCTACAAAAACATGACTGGGATGACAACGTGGGAGGGGGTTGGGGATTGTTTTGCATTGTTAATGTCATCAAACAGAACTGCTGCATATTTACACATGCTGCAATTTACTATCTACCATGCTGCACAATCTGTGCTACATTTACATCACACTAATATGACCCATCCGGCTGGATGTATTTCCCTTGTCACTTGGAATGTGCAGGGACTTAATAAATCGCACAAGATATGCCAGTTACCTTCAGGAAACAGATTTAACAACCCAAACAGACAACTTTGTCAGCACCCGCTGGGCCTCATCTTCCTCCTCATACTCTAGGAGCATCTTGAAACTCATCAAAAAGGGATTCTTCCTCACTATTACCCACGATATGATAGATGACCAAGGCAGGTATGCTATTATGCAGGGCATTCTCTGTGGCACACAAATCACGCTAGTCAACACATTTGGGCCTAATATAGACGATCAAGATTTTTACACACAAATCTAGAATAAACTACAATCCGTGCCACAGACAGCAATCCTTTGGGGTGGAGACTTCAACACGTATCTTGACCTGATGCTCGGTTACTCGCCACGAGCGGCACATCACAGGAGACAATCTGCTAAGGTACTGAGGAAGAGCATGGAAAGCCTTGGACTGGTCGGTCTGTGGAGATTACGTAACCCTGAGACAGGAGGGTACTTTCATCTCTTCAGTGCACAACTTATGGTCCCAACTTGATTATTAGTTGACAACTAGGGAAGTATGATGTACAGAATCTCGCCAAAACACTATCCGACCATTAACCAGTCAGGTTGGATATATAAATCCCTACGCACCCCCCATCATAATATGCATGGAGTTTTAATGCAACCGCAGGTGTACAGGGAGGGGACTAAGGACGGCCATTATTGAATATTTCGGAAAAAAAAGCACAGGCTCAGTGAGTGGTTTGGACACTCTCTGGGAAGCTTTCAAAGTCACAATTTGAGGGATCTGCATAAGCACACAGGCTGGGGTATTGAAAGACATATGCACACAACTACACAACGTAGTGATACTAGTGAAATCACTGGAATACGACTGTGAACACACACTGGGGACCCACAACACCGGCCAACATTAGAGAACAAGTTACAAACTATAACGACATGGTGAGAAAGGGAGCTGCGCTACTTGCCTCGATGACACGTGGCAAGAGCATATGTGGGGGCCCACCGAAGCCGCAGCCTGGCCAACAAACTAAAAACCACCTGGGCACAGGGCCATGTGCTTACAATCACCGACCTGACTGAGGTCATCAGATATGACAGACCAACAATCTTTTCGACTCACTCTGCTTTTTTTCACATGCCTCGAAGAATACCTGACCGAGCCAGCGACAGTGGAAGAAGTCTGTGAGGCCATTTGTACTCTCCCCAGTGGCAAGGCACCAGGTCAAGATGGTCTAAGAGGAGAATTTTATAAAGAGTTTGCAGATCTGTTCACACCTTTTCTTCATGCGCTGTGTGAAGAGGCCTATAATAAACAGGTACTTCCCCTACACTTCGCAAGGCCTTAATTAATGCGTTCCTCAAATCCGACAAACAGCCTGAATATTGCGACTCCTGGTGCCCACTATTGTTAATAAACACAGACGCCAAAACATTAGTGAAAATCATAGCTCTTTGATTACAAATGCTGATAACAAACCTGATTGTCCCAGACCAATTGGGATTAATCCCAACTCGCTCCACTGCATACAATATATGCACATTATTCTTGACCCCAACACAGAGGTGGTGGCGGTGTTGCCTGCGGCTGCAAAAACCTTTAACTCCATCGATTGGGCATATACGTGGTTGGCATGCGTGATCTGCCAGTGGCATGCAAACTCAGCACTGCAATTTCGATTGCGCCCAATCGGTATATCTCTTTATACAGACGACATGGTCATATGTGTCCATAACCCCGCAACTCACTTAGCATCCTTGCTTCGGGAATATATCTGCTTCGAACGTCACTCAGGGTTACACATGAATTGCGCAAAATCAGTTGTGCTCCCCCTAACCTCCATCCTGGCAGCTGTAGTGTAAACGGCACACCCACTCCCACTCATCCTACTGCACAGGGAGACGTACCTCAAAGAGATATTGACACCACATGCTGCACTACAACAGCCTGGAACGAACTAGGGCTCACAAACTGCCGTCTGTATGCCCCTGCACCCCCCTCGCCCCCGTGCTGTGGTTAGGGAATTACACAACACATTCCCGGAGAAACTCCCTACACTCAGTGGTCTTCAAATTCTTCTCGCAAGTACCATACGCAGAGAATGAATCGTTACATTATATAATGTGAGTGAAGGAGACCGAGCACCACCTGCAGACCCAACGCTGGACGCTGGCCCGTCAGAACAAAGGGCCATATGTACAAACACTTTTTCCCATAGACACAGAATGTGGAAAAACCTTTGCTACATCTGGCCCAAAGCTCTTGATGAACCAATAGCACCAACAGACTGGCGATTGTTGTACCCTGACCGGGATGCTTACACCTAACTGCAATTTATGAATAATTCACTTCAAATACCCACAGCAGATGTATTACACTCCCGCAAGATTGCACCGATATGGGCTGAGAGATGATGCACGCTGTGGGGCACTAGATGCAAACTTTCTGCATTTAGCTTGGAAGTGTGTCCCTGTCCAACAATTCTGGGCAAATGTGACTAAAGCCCTATCCTCTATGATACTGGAGCCCGGGGACTGCACTCCCCATATGTGCTTACTGGGCCTGGTCAAGTAACTAGAGTCCTCCCACTGAAGGTTCGTGGTGTGGCACTATTACTAGAGAAACGACAGGTAGCCATTTACTGGGGCAAACATCCCACGCCCAGGCATAAACAATGGCTGACTCATATGACCTATTGTAGAGATCGATTAGAGACTTGCACAGAGGAGTTACCAGTATCATCACGACCCAGGGAGATATGGGGCCGATTCACAGCTTGTCTACTCACAGATCCCAATCTGGACTAGTCTCTTGAATGACAGGGAAGTGAGGTTGGACGGGATGGGACCCACACAAACAGAAATGTTGGCATTATTCTCAAGGTATTACAATTGCGCAGTGTATTCTATATGTGACGAGTGATGACTCAATGTTTTTTACTTTGTTTTATATATTCAGAACCTAACAAATATATATTTTTTTAAAGATTGACTAAACTTTCTTACTGGCAACCTCAAGTGGCAAATAAAACACCACATATTCATCCAATATTGATGCCCACGTAAATATGAAAAAATAGTCACAGTAACAATTCACTTTCTCATTGTATAAAATGTCATTGCCAATCATCAGTCCACATGCAGGCTATCTCATAAGTACTTGGAGATTATACATTCTCTTATAGGAGCAGAGCAGGCTCAGTTTTGATGGTTTAAAATGTGTCTTTCACAGCAATTGCAAAATGCCTCACCAACATCAAATGAAATGTTCTTAAAGTGGATTCAAAGACCTGTCTGCTGCTTTCAAAATGCTTGGGATGCTATAGCTGCACTTGTGGAATGAGCTTCAAACTTAGATACGTCAATATCAGCCTCTGCCATCAGCCATTTAATTCATCTTGACAAAGTTCTAGACGAGGCTATATGTAAAGTGTTTTTAAAAGGAATTAGCTGAGTGATGCTGAAGAGGGTCTGAAAAACTTCACATGCGTTTCCTCAATCATTGAAACTAGGATAAAAATAGAAGAGAAAATACTGTTTGCATCTAAAGAAAATGTAAGGCCTTCTGGAGAAAACACCCACATCTAATAATGATAAGTAGCTAATGTTTTTAGGATAACTGACAAAGAAGGGAATGCAGGCCAGCAAAGGGGACAGACACCAGGGCTGAATGAAGACATCCACTGCTTTCACTTTCTCATCTGGCCTCCTACAGAAGAAACTCTGTAGTTTTCCATTGAGCCAGGAAACAAAAAGACTGATGTCTAACAGACCCCAAAGACATGTGATCTGATGAAAGATTTCTCAGTCCATAGCCCAATCTCGCCTGTGCTCAAATAATCCAGACCCCCAACCTGCCACTGCATTGGCCAGTCTCGGAAGCTATTCTGCCTAATCCATTATGCCATTGTCCTGGAAAAAAGTGCCAAAAATCCCAGGCCAGGTCTGCCAGGCCTTTTGAGCAAGCCTAACATAGCTTGTTTATGTATGTACGTTACCGTTGATACATCTCCATCCTGAGAAGGATACAACAGTCTGTCCTGCCTTGAACCGAACTTTTGAAGGCAAAAGAACCAATAAGTAGCTTTAAGTAATTTAGATGGTACATACTTTCTTCTAATGTCTATTTGCTCCCTGTGATAATGTTTTTGTGTCTTACCTCCCAGCCCAGCTTTCTGACTTCTTACTCTAACATATCTGGTGCGTAGCCAAAAACAACTCTTCTGCTTCAGGCTTGCCTGTGGGAAAGGCACCAGTCCACTCCTCCCTTCAATCCGTAGACAGGAAGACTAAAATTAGTGAGGGAGTTTCCTTTGTGAGTGAAGAGCGTACAAATGCTGAAATTCCTTGTACTGAACCGGAACCAGGAACATTTCCTGAATAGATGGTGAAATCAACCCCATTATGTTGGCCAACATGTTCTGATTTAGAACCACTTGAATTTCTTGTGTATCCCTTTGATCATAGAATTTAGTAGAAACATTCTTGCCTTCAGCTAATCTACATACAAATTAGGAACTGAATCTTCTGGAATGGAATGAGCTCCGATTTCTTTTGCCTGATGACAAATTCTAATTGTTATAAATCTGTCACAGCCACCTGAATGCAATTCCTTGTCTCTGACCTGTCGTGTGATAGCAAAAGCATGTCAAGATGCAGACCCAGCTACACTTCTCTCGACCTCAGTAGAGATACTACCAACTTCAGAAGCTTCATAATATTCCCGAATGCTGATGACTGGCCGAATGGAAGCAAAATTAACCAGCATGTCCTGTTGATCAGGAGAATGTAAGGAATTTTTGAAAGAGTGACCAGATTAGGAAAGAGAAGCATTTTTCAGATCCAAATTGACCATTCAAGCGTGACTCTGATGGAAATCCCTTAGAGAATGAATACTATGCACCTTGAGATGCTTATAAAGAATGAAGCGTGTCTCTGGACATTACTCTTTAGCCCCTTTCAGTACCATAAAAAGATTCTCACACTCTGTAGAGAATGATTTGAATTCAAATCTTGTGTCATTTTTAAGAGCAATTGCCCCACGTTTTCTTGAATCAAACTCTTTTCTTGCTCTGAAAAAAGCTTATGGTCAGATATGAGCTTGCTGAATGAGACAGGAATAGAATTCCGATTTGAAAACCCGAACCGTCTGATGGACCCAAGGATCTTATGTTATTCACTTCTGCTTCTGGAGAAAAAAGGCTAGGCTGCCGCCCAGTCCTCTCGAGGACAAATAGCTTTTGATGACTCACCAACTGAGGGACAAGAAATCTGGATGTTCCCACTCTGGAGATAAAAAAGGCTTCTGTACACCTCTATAATTTCTTGAAAAAATATATACCCCCCTGGGAGTTGAGAACAGTAGCTTTAAGGAGCTTTGGTTGGATATGCAGGCCAGCTTTAAAAACGAAAATGTTAAAGACCTTCCGCTCATTCTATTGTGCTTTATCAAGAGAAATAAAGGTCTGGCTATAGTTAAAATTTCCTTTATACATTTTTCCACACACAAGTACCCCTTGGCCTCTGCATGGAACTCATACTCTGCCATTTCCATTAACATTGGGTCAGTTCACATAAGAGATCTCTTACTCCTTTCAGCTCCATCCAAATGCAGATTAAAGTGTTACTTTCGAATTTCCCAGTAGGCAAATGGCAACTTGGCTCCAGCCTCTGAGAATAAGTAGATTAATCAGCTGTCAGGAAGCTTCCTTTGTCAACTCAATGATCTGAGTGAATATGCCAAGTATATCAAGTAACATATTATAACACTTTATATTATCATTTTTTCTGGGTCCTTACCATTCCTAAATAACAAAACTGACATGGGAGGATCAGTATCGGGCACATCCATGAACATAGGTGGAATAATGGGCCTTTGAAAGTTTGCTCTTGTCACATTTATCTAAGGACGTCTTCACCCACTAACCTACAGCCTAAGAAATAAAGAGTGAAGGGGTCCACTCCCCCGATCTTAGATTTTTGAATACATTTGGTCAAAATAATATGCCTCCAAAGAGTCCATAAAAGGATTATCCAGGACAGTCAATGTAACAGCATCCTTAAAACCCTGATTCCCACCAGAGATGTCACCATCATCGTGCTGTCCAGAAGGAGAATTAGAGTAATCAGATTATGGAGCATCTTAAAAAGGAATTCTCAACAAATGGTATAATTCTCCTTTTTGGAAATTGACAAACCCATTGCCCTCGGAGGCATAAGTAAAATTTCCGTTGCCAGTGACATTGACATCCACGCAAGACATTTCATTTAGAATGCACACTGGCCAAAATTGCTGCAACACACAGGGTTATCTCCACCATCATAGCTGACACCAAAAGAACTAAATGACGGGTATTGCACCAAGCTTCCATGGAGCACCTGACTAACATCAACTCTAACTCATTGAAAAGAATAATTGACTACATAAATCATACGGGTCAGCTCATTAATGAATAACAATACATTCAGAAATATCTAAATACGTTTAAAGCATTCAAAATACATAAATGCTTCCCCTAGAGCAGCAAAGAACGGGATGTCCTAGGGCAAGCTCCAGGATTTAAAGGTTAGCCTGCACGTGGATTAGTGATTGAGGATGATATCCTAGGGAGTGAGAGCCTGACTTGTTTTTTTTCCTGTGCATCTTCGCATCCATGGTGGATAGATTTATTGTGTTACTTTGCAGTTAGAGGTTGTTAGTAAAAAGTTTCATTATAATTGAATCCCCCTATTCTTGTAATAGTGTCCTGACGGAGCAAACTCAAACCTCTTCAGTCTGAATGAAGTTGATAATATAAGAAATGCCCTGTCATTTAAGTGAATCGATATCCCAAAGTAGTTTGACATTTTGAAAAATAAAGTATGCCTTTCTTATTCAAAGATTAAAATGAGGAAATAAGCAGTTTTGTGGGTTTTCATGACACATATGGCCTTGACCCGGGCGTTCAAAGAACTCATAAAGATCAAGAAACACTGACTTCAGAGACCCAGGTACCTGATAAGGTACAAGGCAACAATACCTTGTTTTAGGACATGTGAGCCAGACCAGACCCTTCACATGTTGCATGGTGATCAGGCAGTCAACAACATTTCAGTCTTTCACAGTGATCAGACAACAGCCTTTTACAGTGATTAGGCGTGATGCTTAATTGGGAACATAGTACCCAAGTAGTTTCACAGAGCATATAGTTACCATGAACTCCACTTAGTAACCAGTGCCAATTAGTGGACTTCATAAGGTACATGGTCTCCATACCTAGTCCATGAATCCCACATGGCTGATGGTAAATAGGCACACGATAATCGGATGCTTTACAGTGTGCAAGGTGACTAATCCAATGATGAGACTCAAGGTGGCAGCACAAGGAATTTATGGGCTAAGTACTTCAAAGGGTGAGGTGTATCCAGGCTCCAAAGACTTTAAACGGTGCACGGTGACCAGTCTCAGGTCACAGATTGACAATGCATATGGACTTCATAGGGCACAACATGATAAGGCTGAGAAACGTTCCAGGCACATCGTTCTCAGATCCTGTGACTTGAAGAGACACCTGATGACAGGCCTATGAACTTTACAGGGCACATGGTGACCAGACACAAGAATTTGGAAAAGTGCAGGGTTATTTGGTGATTGACTTTAAAATGTACATGGTAACCAGGCCCAGGGACTCACATTAAGCATGGTCATAATGCAAAGAGATTTTACAAAAGATAAAGTGACAAGGGAATTTAATGGGTGAACAGGGACCAGCCACAGGGGCTTCAAGTGGCACATGGTGACCCGACAAAGGGACTCCTTGGGACAGACACGTGATGATTAGACCAGAACACTCGGGGACACTTAGTGGTCCCTCTTACCTCAACAACCGCATCCATTTCTGCAGGAACCTTAATTTGGGCAGCCTTCTCCTCGTACATATCCCTCTGCATCCAGAGAGCTACAGCCAGTGGTCATACTTTTCATACCTTGCACCTAAAGCCTAAAACGACCTCCTTCTGCACATCTGATCCACCTTCTCAGTTCTTGAGTTAGGCAAGAAACTGAAGACTTGCCTCTTCACCTAGACAACTGACTTAGCCTACATAGTCACCACCTATCTAGCACCTGAATACTTACCTAGGTGAGACACGTGCTCTACAAGTTGTCACAACATAAAATAGTGACCAGACCAAGAGAGTTCAAGGGGCACATGGCGACCAAGCGAAAGGACATCTAAGGACACATGGTGATCAGACCCAGAGATATCAAGAATCTCATTTAGGCTACACCCCAGGACTTAAAGAGGCACACAGTAATCAAATCTTGGGACTAGCACCATGGTGATCAGGGCGAGGGACTTCACTGGGTGCTTGCTGGCCAATTAATCCATAGCTCACAAATTGACCATTACTTCCTTCAGGTGTGGTGGAATTCTGAAGTACCCTCCTTGGATACTAGACCTAGAGTATCCTGGAGCACCATAGCAGATTGCATGCATGTAAATGTTTATTCCATACAATGAACAACTACAGGGCACATTATAAATTGTTCACTGTTGCTTCTCTCTTTCTTCACCATCCTCGCTCTCTCTCCCTCGATCTCATGTTTCCCTTTCTCATGTCTCCCATCTCTCTCTTTCTCATATCCATTCTCCTCATTTATATTCTCCCCCCTCTTCTGTTCCTTATTTCCCATTCCTTCCCGTGATATCTGCATGTCTCCTCATTTGCTGCTTTTCCTTTTGCTTCTTTCCTGTCTGTGTTCTGTTACGTTGTGAGCGTCTCTACCCCACCTCCTTTTCCTACTCCTTCTCGACCTGCATTTTTCTTCCTTTTCTCTTTACTTCCGTCCCTTCTTCCATGCTTCCCTTCCACTTCCTCCACTATGCTCTTCCCCTTCCTCTTCTCAACACTTTATGTCCTCCACTCTTCTTTCACCTCCTTCTTCAATACTGTTCTGCTCGCTCTGCACTTCACTTTTATTACTTTTGTTCTTGTCTTTCCATACTTTTGCACTAATCATCGAATCCTTTTGCATTTGTTTTTCCCCACTCTTCATTGTCCACTATTGATGCTTTTCTTTCACTGGACGTCTTCTCCTTCCACCACTCTTCTTGCCTTTCCCCTGTGCTGCTCTCCTCCTTCCTCTGCACGTTTCTCCTCCTTCTCTGCCCTTTCCTATGCACTCCTGTTCCCTTTCCTCACAATTATAAAACTCTTCCTTCAACTTTTCTTCCTCTACCCTCTGGTCTACTCTAACATTTATCCACATTTTTCACCTCCTTCTGCACTTACCTTACCCCTCTACGCTTCTCTTTCCCTTCATCTATGTTTCTCTTCCCCCTCCTTTCTGCATTACGTTTTCTCTCTGTGATGCTGTAACCCTTCCTTTTTGTTACGCTACTCCTTCCTCATTGCTGCTCTTTCTTCCTCATTCTCCCTTGGTTTGTTCTTGTTAATTTCTCTTGCTCATTTTCCCTTGTTTCTGTCCCCCTTACATACTTGTCCTCTCTCTTCATAACTATTGCTTCACTCCTCCATTGCCTGTTCTTCCCCCACTTTTTGTCTTTTGTCATGATCTCTCTTCTCACCATTCTCTCCCTTCCACAGCTGTATAGATTCCTGGTTTGAGGTGAACCGATCCTGCCCTGAACACCCTTCGGATTGACCTGTAAGACATGCTCACCGACTTCTTTCAAAGGTTAGAACACCTGGGGAATTTGTGGATGAAAGATGTGGGGACAGATTATGGTTGGAGGGAGGAGAATTTATTGGAAGAAACAGAGGCAGTTTCTTCATCCATGTCCAACCCCACCTCTAATTTCCCATAAATTTCATGTAAAAGTCGACTCCTATCTTCATGCTTTCTTTGTCTAGTGCAAATAGATTTTCTATTGAGGCCTCCCCATTGACGTAAGTGGTGATGTTCTAACACCTCTTGGCCACTCAGCGTGGGGCTATGTCAGGTTGATTTGCCCTAAATATTATCAGAAAAACAATGCAACCACAAGTTTACCTGATTTGAGATTAGGAGGTAGGTCACAGGGTGAAAAGCCGGGTAGAGAGAACCTGCAACTAAGTAAGAAGTGAGCAGAGTTAAAAAATTAGAAAGCACTGTTCTTGAGGAAGAACCTAATTGAATGAATAATAAATACAACTTGTAGAGCGTACGACTAATTCATGGAGTGTCCCAGTGCTGTGCCTTTCAGTTACCTACAGAGTGCCATCAGATCATCTACGCTTTTTCAAAAAGCCAGGTCTTCAGCCTTTTCTTGAACAACGAGATGTCATCCACTGAGTGTAGCTCATGAGGAAGTTTGTTCCATGTAATTGGTCCGAGATACGAGAAGGACCAGCCACCAGTTCTCATGCTGCGAATCTTTGGAATCCTCGCCAGCAGGCTGTTGGCTGATCGCAGGTTTCTAGAGGGGGTATAGAAATTGATTCTAGCCCTAAGGTAGCCTGCACCTGTAAGGTGTAATGCTTTATGGACTAGAACTAATGTTTTGAAGAGAATTATTTTCTTTATTGGAAGCCAGTGAAGGGCATGCAGGTGCAGGGACATGTGTTCTTGGAGGCAGGCCAAGGAGAATGCGGGCTGCCATACTCTGGACCACCTGAAGCTTGTTGAGCACATAGTCCGGGAGTCCCAGATATATGGCATTTCCATAATCCAATTTGGAAGTTATGAGTGCCTGGATGACAGTCTTTCTTGCAGAGAAAGAGAGAAAATATAAGAACTTTTTTTAAATACGAAGAAGTCCAAAACATGCCAACGACGTACTTAATTTGTGGTTGAAAAGAGAGGGAGTTATCGAATTTGACTTCCAAGTTCTTGACTATTCCCACCTGAGGGTCTGGAGGTGTGGGAATTTTAGGCTACAGGGTCTGCTATGTATCCGGGGCATTGGAACCAAAGAATAATAATTTGGTCTTACATTTTAGTTGATGGTGGTCATCCGGTAAAAAAACAGATGAAAGGCCTGTTTTAATGGACTCTCCCACAATCTTTTCTCCCCTTCAACAGCTGAGCAGCAGCTGAGTGTCATTGGTGTATGCCCAGCAAGCCTCTGCCAGCTGGGCTAAGGGAATGAGGTACACATTGAATAATGTGGGACTCAGAACAGAGCCCTGTGGTGCTCCCACTGTCAGCTCATGTGCTTTTTAGGAGAAAGGAGGGACTCAAACATCTTGTCCTCTATCCTCCAAAAATGAGGCTACCTAGTTCAGGGCCAGTCGATTTATCCCGATGGGTTGGAGGTGAGCTAGAAGCCTAAAGTGAGGGACCGTATCAAAGGCCACTGACAGGTCTAATATAATCAGAACAACCTTCCCCTCATTACGGAGGAGCTTCTGATATGTTCAGTGACTTCCATCAGCGCTGTCTCCGTACTGAAGTTAGGTTTAAAGCCGGACGGACTAGGATGGAGCAGATCATTAGAGATTAAATGATTCCAATCCAGCAGGAGGGATATTGGCCTATAATTTTATTGCTTATTAGGGTCCCCAGAGAGTGTTTTTTTTAGCAAAGGCAGAATTTTTACCTGCTTCCATGACATAGGGACTATTCCTGTAGACAACGAGGCATTACGCACACTGTTTACCAGTCGGTGAATGGCAGTTGCCTCCCAGTGCTAGCAGGTTTGGAGGACAAGGACCTGATGGAGATTCTGATTCGATGCCTCGTATAGCTGTCAATCATCCCTCCAAGGGCATAGGCTGAAAGTTTGAGAGTGTAGCCATAGTGGCAGGAATTGTGCTATCCATCAGACTCTCCTCATCAGAGTGGTAGTAATCGTGCTATCCATCAGACTCTCCTCAACCTGTGTGTCTGATGAAAGGCTAGCTTGAATAGGTATGATCTTATTTTGGAAATATGAAGCCAGCTGGTCACACCATTCTGCTTAAGGTTGATGGACTCTGGTCCAAGCCGCCAGGGTACAAAGTTTTTAACAGTTCTGAAGATTTCCTTTGATTTATTGCTTGCCTCCTCTATCCACTCCTCAAAATATGCTTTTTAGCTGTTCTTAATTCTGCATAGTATTTTTAGAGGTGCCTTGTAAATGGCTTTGTCATTAGCATTATAATTTTTCCGTCATTGTCTCTCTAAAATTTTGCAGTGTTTCTTCACATTCCTGAGATTGTCTTTAAATCAGGGGCCAGATGGCTAAGTGCTGCACGGTGTGCGTGAAAAGACTGGTGCAAACTCATTGGATGTGTTACATATTCATCTGTCAAGCTGGTTGGCATCTTCTTTCACTTAACAGGAAAGAGGGGGGTGTTCTCTTCCAAAGAGCAAATTAATTCCATTGGCTAAATTTTGTGAAATGCTCTTGAAACAGATAAAACTTTACTTGTCTTGGGTTGCGCTTTTGCTAATTAAGGCCTGCCAAACTTGATCAAATAGTGACCCGTCCAGACTAGCAGCATAGTATCATCGAAGTGCAGCCTGATGTTGGAGAAAATTTGCTCTAGCACATGAACTGCTTGATGTGTACGGTTGAACACTTGCTAGGTAAGCTCTAAGGATGACATAGTATCTAGCAGTGCAGCCACCTCACTGTCATTTCCTTTGTCCATTTGTAAGTTAAGAAATCCCAACACTATAAAATGTGCATATCTTAGGGCCGAGTGAGCATGGGCATTGCTCAAAGATTTAAGGAAGGGTTCTGCATGGCCCAGGGGTCTATAAATTAGTACCCCTACTACCGATTGGTGGGGTGAGAGAGAGGCGGAAACCCAATCCTTCCACACCTTCAAGTTCCTCAGTAGGGACAGGCATACATTCATAAACTTCCTTATATACCGTGGCTACTTTCCCTTCTCTTCCTCTAAGATGGGACTTCCTGAGGATTTTATAACCTTTGAAAATGGCCATACTTATAGTAGGGTTGGATAATTCAGGTAGCAATGTTTCGGTTACAAACAAAATATCAGACTTTAAAAAAATTTAAACATCATGTTTTTGCAATGCACGAACATTAATCAAATCTGCCAAGAACTGCATATTTCTTGACCTGCTTACATATGTGGCGGTAGTTACATTTACCCCTAGTGGAGATTTTAGTTGCCAGTCACTTTAACAGTAGGAATAGCCATCACTTAATAAACGTGGAGGACAGTGAGCAGTGCATTTTAGCATAGGGGCTAGACTAAGCATCACGTCCCTATTGTAACAAATGCGTGACATAACCACATGGGGGGGCCATAGGCAGAATGGCTGATGCTGGCTGGTGCTGGGACAGTGACAGGCGTAGGCGGGCTTGCCCTAGGTACGCCCACTGCGCACTTCAATGCTGTGTCTCTCCTTAAATGCATGTGGTAAAAAGAAAAGCTAGAGTATACATTGCCAAAAAAAGTACTTCTCACTTTCCCGAGTGGAAAAAATGGATGACTTAGAGAATAAAGTTTTTAGCTGCTCCGTACCTCCCTGTTAACGTGCAATACTAGTGGATTCAGTTACAACATAGCAACACAGAAGATTTTATAAAAACTGGCTTAAAGTAAAATCGGTCTTGAGCAAATGGCACATAACCTTAATGCTGTCGCGTCCACGCAGCGTCTCTCCTTAAATGCGTGTGGCCAAAAGAAAAGCTAGAACGTGCACTGCCAAACATGGTGCCTCTCGCTGGAAAAATGACGACTTAGAGAATAACGTTTTTAGCTGCTCCCTACTTAACTATTAATGTGAAAAACTTGCAGATTCCGACCTCAAAGCCAACTCCAAGATTAGTGCTTCAGTGCTAGAAACTGAAAGAAATGTATTAGAGGATCTCGCATTTTGTGGGGGCTGCAAGTGGAGTGAGAGATGACCATAAAAATGGTTAAGTCATGGAAAGTATTGGGACCAGAATGCCTCCTGCATCGTAAACGGATGTGTACCCCTGCCCTTATTGCTTGATAATATGTGAAGTTGTAATCCTGACTTTGATTGGTCCTGTAACCACACTAATCTAGTGTGTGTGCAGAGGCCTAGGGCTGTTCACGCTACTGTGAGGTGTTGAACCTAGTCTGTTATTTGAAGGGGCACACCAAGCCTACCCTCGTGAACTACATGGGATTGTCTTAGCAGTTGAAGCGCTTTTGGCAGCATGCTACATTTTCGTGACCTTTTGTAGTATGACCAGACCTTTCTTCTGTCTGAAATGAACGCATGGTCTACTGACTGCTCTCATGTAAAGTTCCTCTTTAACACAAACCCCAGACGAGAGAGAGATAGAGAGCGAGAGAGAAACACACACACTCTGACTGACCGACCACTGGTTTAGTGGCCCGCTATGTACTGTTCAGGGTTAGCGCCAGAATTTTTCCGCTAACCCTGAACAGTGCATCAATAGCGTCCTAAATTTTTACTCTGTTGCCCCCTACGTAGGTGGCGGTAGGGGGGGGCACTATGGGGCGCAAGAAAAGTGTCCCTGCACTGTGTGCAGCACCACTTTTCTTAAATCTGCCCCATTGCGCCCATGTTGTGGGTACTCCCCCTAGTAGCGAGCCCAGTTGCTATCTGCTGTTAGAGCCATCTCTTTGCACAAAGGCTGTATCTCAGGAACAGCGAGAAAATTATTTGAAAGAGAACCAACCCACACAGTAGGAAGCCTCACAGAGTAGATCCATATCCCTTGTCTGGAAAATTGGTCAACCTAGTATGTAGACCACCCGATTTGTTCCAGTCTCAAGATCATCTTGACCACGGAAGGGAATGCTGTGCAAAGTACTTTAAGAACTGATATGTAACCAGGTCTAGTGACAGCCTGATAGCTTATTTCCCGGAAGTGATGGGATATCACATGAAATGTGCACTGTCAGTTAGTGAGGGTCTGCCTAAAGTGATAGAAGCCTGCCTACCTGCTAAGCAAGGGGAGAAGTGTGCCTGGCCCCATACTTTGTAGTATTTACTTTTACTGTGAGATGAAATTACTCTCTTTTACCTAAACAGTAAACACTAGGCTGTATAACATTTTATATTGTTTGTTAGTTGACTGTTGGGTTCTGAGTTCTTGTCTTCCACCCTGAGAAGCCTTTGACTTGCTCACTGTTAGACTTGACAGCCTTAGGGTGGTCACCCCTAACTTTTTGCCTGCCTCCCTCCACTTTTTGGACACTGTCTTTGCTGGTTTTTAGACTCTGCGCACTTTATCACTGCTAACCAGTGCTAAAGTGCATATGCTCTCTATCTTTAAACATGGTAACCTTGGATCATACCTGATTGGACTATTTAATTTACTTATAAGTCCCTAGTAATGTGCACTAGATGTGCCTAGCGCCTGTAGATTAAATGCTACTAGGGGTACTGCAGCACTGGTTGTGCCACCCACTTAAGTAGCCCCTTTACCTTGTCTCAGGCCTGCCATTGCAAGGACTGTGGGTGCAGTTTCACTGTCACCTCGACTTGGCATTTAAAAGTACTTGCCAAGCCTAAACCTCCCCTTTCTCCACATATAAGTCACCTCTAATGTGTGCCCTAGGTAACCCCTAGAGCAGGGTGCTGTGTGGGTGAAAGGCAGGACATGTACCTGTGTAGTTTACATGTCCTGGTAGTGTAAAACTCCTCAATTCGTTTTTGCACTACTGTGAGGCCTGCTCCCTTCATAGGCTAACATTGGGGCTGCCCTCATACAGTATTGGAGTGGTAGCTGCTGATCTGAAAGGAGTAGGAAGGTCATATTTAGTATGGCCAGAATGGTAATACCAAATCCTGCTGACTGGTGAAGTTGGATTTAATATTACTATTCTAGAAATGCCACTTTTAGAAAGTGAGCATTTCTTTGCACTTAAATCTTTCTGTGCCTTACAATCCACGTCTGGCTGGGCTTGGTTGACAGCTCCTTGTGCATTCACTCAGACACACCCCAAACACAGGGTACACAGCCTCACTTGTATACATCTGCATTTTGAATGGGTCTTCCTGAGCTGGGAGGGTGGAGGGCCTGCTCTCACACAAAGGACTGCCACACCCCCTACTGGCACCCTGGCAGACAGAATTGAACTGAAAGGGGACCTGGTGCACTTCTTAGCCACTCTTTGAAGTCTCCCCCACTTCAAAGGCACATTTGGGTATAAAACAGGGTCTCTGCCCTACCTCATCACACACTTGCTGGAGAAGAAACCTGAACCAGAAACTACATCCTGCCAAGAAGAACTGCCTGGCTGCTCAAAGGACTCACCTGTCTGCTTTCTACAAAGGACTGCTGCCTTGCTGTAGGCCTGCTGCCTTGCTGAACTCTTGTCTGGCTGTGAAAGTGCTCTCCAAGGGCTTGGATAGAGCTTGCCTCCTGTTCCCTGAAGTCTCAGGACCAAAAAGACTTCTCTTTTTCACTTGGACGCTCCGTGCGCCGAAATTTTCGACGCACAGCTTGTTCCGCGGCGAGAAAAACGCCGCACACCGACGCTGATCGACGCGACGCCTTCGGGACGACCGGAACTTCGACGCACGGCCTCGCAAGGACAACGCCGCCCGAGCTCCAGAGGAGAAATCGATGCGACGCCTGCTATGGGAGCGAAACTTCGACGCGCAGCCCCGCAGAACGACGCGCAGCCGGAAAACAAGCAGGAAAATCCATGCACAGACCCGGGACATCTGCTAATCCCCGCGATCCACAGAAAGACTGTCCGTGCGCCGGAAAACGACGCACGACTTCCCCGCGTGGAAAATAACGACGCAAGTTTGTGTGTGCTGGGGAGAAATCGAAGCACATACCATTTTTCCACGTATCTCTTCTTCTGTGGCCCTCTGAGGAGATTTTCCACTCCAAACCAGGTACTTTGTGCTTGAAAGAGACTTTGTTTGCTTTTTAAAGACTTAAGACACTTTATATCACTTTTCAGTGATATCTCTACAAATTCACATTGCAACTTTATTCGTTTTGACCTACAATTATCCTGATAAATATTATGTATTTTTCTAAACACTGTGTCGTGTATTTTTGTGGTGCTATATGGTGGTATTGTATGATTTATTGCACAAGTACTTTACACATTGCCTTCTAAGTTAAGCCTGACTGCTCGTGCCAAGCTACCAGAGGGTGGGCACAGGATAATCTTGGATTGTGTGTGACTTACCCTGACTAGAGTGAGGGTTTTTGCTTGGACAGGGGGTAACCTGACTGCCAACCAAAAACCCCATTTCTAACATTGGTAATCAGCGGTGAGGGTAGGACTTGTATTTGTGCAGTGACATACAGTAGCTAAGTATTTCACTACCTACCCACAGTTGAAGGTCAACTTGATTTTTATCTCTTTTTGCAAATTCATTTTTCCTGACAATTTTCAAAAACTAAATCCTCACTCAACATGTGTCTGCCTGGGTCTCAGATAGGAGACTTTGACCTAGTCTTGTTGGATACATATACGGTCAAACAACTAAAAGGATTCTGCAGGGCTATGAGGGTACCCACCCAAGGGGCCTCCAAAAAGGAGGACTTTCAAGTGGCACTGAGGGCCTGGGCAGAAGCCCATTTAGAAGAGGATGATGAGGAAGAGGAGCCAGAAAATGGCCCCTCAGAGGATTTGTTGCTATCTGTGGATGGTGTTACCACTGCAATTGTGCACCCTTCCAGACCAGGGAGCAGTGTCTCTGTGCAAAGCCTGACCGCAGAGGAAAGGAGAGAAGAAAGGGAGTTCCAATTGCAAATGGCAAAACTGAAAATTGAGGCTCAACAGGAGGAAAGAAGGGCAGAGAGAGAAGCCAAGCAAGCTGAGGCTGAAAGAGCAGCCAAAAAGATTGAAGCTGAAAGAGCTGAAGCTGCAGCTGAGAGAGCCTTGGCTGAAAATAAACTTTTATTGGCTCATGAACTGAGTCTCAAGGAGCTGGATCTCAAGGCAAAGCAGTCTGAATCCAGCAATAATGGTGGCAGCATACTGACAGGACCTGCTGGAGAAAAGCAGGTTCGTATACCCAAAAATGTGGTGCCCAGTTTTGTGGTGGGAGATTACATAGATAAATGGTTAGCTGCTTATGAAGTTGCACTAAGGGCTCATGAGGTTCCTGAAGGACAATGGGGGGTAGCTATGTGGGGTTATGTGCCGCCATTGGGGAGGGACACACTTCTCACATTGGATCAACCTGATCAAAACACATACACACTTCAGAAAGCCACTTTACTTGCCAAGTTTGGGCTGACCCCTGAGGGATACCGTCAGAGGTTCAGGTACAGCACCAAACAAACCACACAAACATGGGTAGATTTCTTTGATTTTTCCAGTAAGGCACTGAATGGATGGGTGCTGGGTAACAAAGTAGATAATTATAAAGGGTTATATGACTTGATTCTGAGAGAGCATATGCTTAATAGTACTTTTACAGAGTTGCGCCAGCACTTAGTGGATAGTAAGCTGACTGATCCCAGGAAGCTTGCTGAGGAGGCGGACCTCTGGGTTAGCACCAGAGTGTTCAAGAAGGTACCTGGGGGGGGGCACCCACAAAGGTGGTCAGGGTTCCCAACAGAAGAAAGAGGGGGGAGATAAACTTACAGATAAGGAACTCTCCAAAGGCCCCCAAAAGAATTCCCAGGGAGGGGGTGGCAACCATTCCTTTTCCAGATTTGGGAAAAAGCCAGGGACATATGATAGGACAGGGAAATCCAACCCCAATTCATGGAGTGTTACCAGTATGGTCACTATAAAGGCAACCCCCAGTGCTCCAAGAGAGCACCGTCCACTACCGGACAGACACCTGGGTTGACTAGTGTAGCGCTTGGGGGGGGAGATGGACCCAGATAGTTTTGGGGAACAGGTAGAGATTTCCCTAGTGTCTCTGGGAGAAGGAGAGATGGTTCCCAAAGCCCACATGCCCCAAAATACTTCCAAGTACAGGCAGTGGGTCACCATTGATGGGCAGAAGGTGGAGGCTCTGCGTGACACAGGAGCCAGTATGACTACTATCAAGAGTCAGCTGGTGTCAACAGAGCAGATAGTCCCTAATACATTCCACCAGGTCATAGTCGCTGACAATCGTGAGAGTCACCTACCGGTGGCTCTGGTTCCCTTTGAGTTGGGGGGGGGGGGGGTCTCTGGTACTCTGAAAGTAGCTGTGAGTCCTGCCATGCCTGTAGATTGTCTGTTAGGCAATGATCTTGAGCATACTGCTTGGAAAGAAGTAGAGCTCAGATCTCACCTGGAGATGTTAGGGTTACCTGAGTGGGTCTGCATGACCACACGGTCCATGGCTGACCGAGAGGGAAGTCAAGGGCGCCTGGAGCCTGTAACAATGGCCCAGAGAACTGCCAAGAGGAGGGGCAAGGGGCGCGGGAAACCGGTCCCAGAAGTTCCCTCAGTGGTTGACGGGGCTCCTGAGGAGGAGGCTCCTGAGCCAACTGGGGAAGACATTGCCACCCTAGGTGACCTACCTGAGCTTGCTGGCTGGCAAGTTGAGGGTGGACCTACCAGGGAGGAATTCTGCAAGGCGTAGAAAGAATGTCCCACTCTAGAGGGTCTGAGGAAGCAAGCCTCAGACCAGGCGGGAGGTGAAGCCTCTGGCGATCACCACATATATTGGGAGAATGATCTCCTCTACAGTGAGCCTAAGGTTCCGGCCTTTGGGGCAGCGCGTGCGCTGGTGGTCCCCCAGTGTTACTGAACCTTCCTACTGGGTCTGGCTCACGACATTCCCCTGGCAGGACATTTGGGGCAAGGCAAGACCTTTGACAGGCTTGTCACCCACTTCTATTGGCCCAAAATGAGGACAAACTCAGATAAGTTCTGTAGATCTTGTCCTACCTGCCAGGCCAGTGGTAAAGCAGGAAAAAGGGTTAAAATCCCCCTGATTCCACTTCCTGTCGTTGGCACCCCCTTTGAAAGGGTGGGCATCGACATTGTTGGTCCATTGGACCCCAAAACTGCCCTAGGCAACAGGTTCATCCTGGTTTTGGTGGACCATGCCACCCGTTGCCCAGAGGCAATCCCTCTGAGGAACGTAACTGCACCGGTGGTGACCAGAACTCTGATGGGGATATTTACCCGTGTGGGATTCCCAAAGGAGATAGTGTCTGACAGAGGCACTAACTTCATGTCTGCATACATGAAGTCTCTGTGCGATGCGTGTGGTGTAACCTACAAGTTCACCACACCCTATCACCCCCAATCTAATGGTCTTGTGGAGAGATTCAAAGACCTTGAAAGGCATGATTGGTGGCCTCCCTGAGGCCATGAGGCGCAAGTGGGACGTCCTCTTACCATGCCTTCTCTTTGCTTACAGAGAGGTCCCCCAGAGGGGGGTGGGGTTCAGTCCCTTTGAGCTTCTCTATGGGTACCCTGTCAGGGGACCCTTAAGCATTGTCAAGGAGGGGTTGGAGAAAGCTCCAAAGGCGCCCCCTCAGGATGTGGTCAGCTACATGTTGGCCCTCTGCAACCAGATGACCCGCTTCTGGAAAGAGGCCCAAAGTAACCTTGAGGCCAGTCAAGAGGTAATGAAACGCTGGTATGACCAGAAGGCCACCCTGGTAGAGTTTCAACCTGGAGACAAAGTGTGGGTAATGGAGCCAGTAGAGCCTAGAGCTCTCCAGGACCGCTGGTCTGGCCCATTTGAAGTAAAGGAGCAGAAAGGGGAGGCCACTTACCTAGTGGACCTCCAAACCCCTAGGAACCCCCTAAGGGTGCTCCATGTTAACTGACTAAAGGCTCATTTTGAGAGTTCTGAGGTCAACATGCTTCTGGTCACAGATGAAGGAATGGAAGAGGAGAGTGAACCTCTTCCCGACCTCCTCTCTGCCCAAGAAGGTGATGGGTCAGTGAAAGGGGTCATTCTTTCTGACTCCCTGACTCTAAACCAGAAAGGAGACTGCTATGAGCTGTTGGAGCAGTTCTCCCCCCTGTTCTCCCTTACTCCTGGACTGACCCACCTCTGTGTTCATGACATTGACACCGGTGACAGTCTCCCTGTGAAGAACAAAATTTACAGGTTATCGGATAAGGTGAAGGCCAGCATCAAGGAGGAGGTCTCCAAGATGTTAGCTCTAAGGGTTATCGAGAAATCCAGTAGTCCCTGGGCCAGCCCAGTGGTGTTGGTCCCTAAGGCTACTGCCCCAGGTGCGAAGCCAGAACTCCGGTTCTGTGTGGACTACCGGGGTCTCAACTCAGTCACACGGACTGATGCTCACCCCATCCCCCGAGCTGATGAGCTTGTTGACAGGCTGGGCGCTGCCAAGTTCCTGAGTACGTTTGATCTTACTTCAGGGTACTGGCAGATCGCCCTGACTGAGGGGGCTAAAGAAAGATCTGCATTTTCAACCCCTGATGGCCATTACCAGTACAGGGTGATGCCATTTGGATTGAAAAATGCCCCGCTACCTTCCAACGGTTGGTTAACGGGGTCCTAGCTGGCAAGGATGCCTTCTGTGCAGCCTACCTGGATGACATAGCTGTCAACAGTTCCAGCTGGGAGGAACACCTGCTCCACCTCAAGGAGGTGCTTCAGGCCCTGCAACAGGCAGGCCTGACCATCAAGGCTAGTAAGTGCCAGATTGGGCAGGGTTCACCCACTAGGTGTACTTGGGCACCTAGTGGGTGGTGGCAAGGTGCAGACACTCCAGGCCAAGTTTGAAACTATCAAGGCCTGGCAACCACCTAGAACTCAGACTGAGGTGAGAGCCTTTTTAGGCCTCACAGGATACTACCGCAGATTTGTCAAGGGCTATGATGCCATTGTGTCACCCTTGACAGAACTCACTTCCAAGAAACAACCTAGGTTGGTGAATTGGAGAGAGGCTTGTCAGAAAGCCTTTGACTCCCTGAAGGAAGCCATGTGCACGGCCCTGTGCTCAAGGCCCCTGACTACTTCCAGGAATTTATTGTGCAGACAGACGCTTCAGAGCATGGCATAGGGGCGGTCCTAGCACAGCTAAATGAGGAGGGCCTAGACCAACCAGTAGTCTTTATTAGCAGAAGGCTATTACCACGGGAACAGAGGTGGAGTGCTATTGAGAGAGAAGCTTTTGCTGTGGTCTGGGCACTGAAGAAGCTAAGACCCTACCTGTTTGGGACTCACTTCCGGGTTCAGACAGACCACAGGCCCCTCAGATGGCTCATGCAGATGAGGGGTGAGAATCCAAAACTCTTGAGGTGGTCCATTTCACTACAGGGGATGGACTTTACGGTGGAGCATCACCCAGGGGTTGACCACGCCAATGCTGATGGTCTCTCCAGATACTTCCGCCTTAGCGATGAGAGCTCCCAGGAGGTCGGGTAGCTCTCCCCACTTTCAGCTGGGGGGGACACGTTAGACCTGACAGCCTTAGGGTGGTCACCACTAACTTTTTGCCTGCCTCCCTCCCCTTTTTGGACACTGTCTTTGCTGGTTTTTAGACTCTGCGCACTTTATCACTGCTAACCAGTGCTAAAGTGCATATGCTCTCTATCTTTAAACATGGTAACCTTGGATCATACCTGATTGGACTATTTAATTTACTTATAAGTCCCTAGTAATGTGCACTAGATGTGCCTAGGGCCTGTAGATTAAATGCTACTAGTGGGCCTGCAGCACTGGTTGTGCGACCCACTTAAGTAGCCCCTTTACCTTGTCTCAGGCCTGCCATTTAAAGGCCTGTGGGCGCAGTTTCACTGTCACCTCAACTTGGCATTTAAAAGTACTTGCCAAGCCTAAACCTCCCCTTTCTCCACATATAAGTCACCTCTAATATGTGCCCTAGGTAACCCCTAGAGCAGGGTGCTGTGTGGGTGAAAGGCAGGACATGTA
This sequence comes from Pleurodeles waltl, assembly GCF_031143425.1. NCBI lineage: Eukaryota > Metazoa > Chordata > Amphibia > Caudata > Salamandridae > Pleurodeles > Pleurodeles waltl. Next base: position 559,131,219 of record NC_090451.1, read on the forward strand.
CCTGTGTAGTTTACATGTCCTGGTAGTGTAAAACTCCTCAATTCGTTTTTGCACTACTGTGAGGCCTGCTCCCTTCATAGGCTAACATTGGGGCTGCCCTCATACAGTATTGGAGTGGTAGCTGCTGATCTGAAAGGAGTAGGAAGGTCATATTTAGTATGGCCAGAATGGTAATACCAAATCCTGCTGACTGGTAAAGTTGGATTTAATATTACTATTCTAGAAATGCCACTTTTAGAAAGTGAGCATTTCTTTGCACTTAAATCTTTCTGTGCCTTACAATCCACGTCTGGCTGGGCTTGGTTGGCAGCTCCTTGTGCATTCACTCAGACACACCCCAAACACAGGGTACTCAGCCTCACTTGCATACATCTGCATTTTGAATGGGTCTTCCTGAGCTGGGAGGGTGGAGGGCCTGCTCTCACACAAAGGACTGCCACACCCCCTACTGGGACCCTGGCAGACAGAATTGAACTGAAAGGGGACCTGGTGCACTTCTTAGCCACTCTTTGAAGTCTCCCCCACTTCAAAGGCAAATTTGGGTATAAAACAGGGCCTCTGCCCTACCTCATCAGACACTTGCTGAAGAAGAAACCTGAACCAGAAACTACATCCTGCCAAGAACTGCCTGGCTGCTCAAAGGACTCACCTGTCTGCTTTCTACAAAGGACTGCTGCCTTGCTGTTGGCCTGCTGCCTTGCTGAACTCTTGTCTGGCTGTGAAAGTGCTCTCCATGGGCTTGGATAGAGCTTGCCTCCTGTTCCGTGAAGTCTCAGGACTAAAAAGACTTCTCTTTTTCACTTGGACACTCCGTGCGCCGAAATTTTCGACGCACAGCTTGTTCCGCGGCGAGAAAAATGCTACACACCAGCGCTGATCGACGCGACGCCTTCGGAACGACCGGAACTTCGACGCACGGCCTCGCGAGGACAACGCCGGCCGAGCTCCAGAGGAGAAATCGATGCAACGCCTGCCGTGGGAGCGAAACTTCGACACGCAGCCCCGCAGAACGACGCGCAGCCGGAAAACAAGCAGGAAAATCCACGCACAGACCCAGGACATACTGGACTTTTCAGTGATATCTCTACAAATTCACATTGCAACTTTATTCGTTTTGACCTACAATTATCCTGATAAATATTATATATTTTTCTAAACACTGTGTGGTGTATTTTTGTGGTGCTATATGGTGGTATTGTATGATTTATTGCACAAATACTTTACACATTGCCTTCTAAGTTAAGCCTGACTGCTCGTGCCAAGCTACCAGAGGGTGGGCACAGGATAATCTTGGATTGTGTGTGACTTACCCTGACTAGAGTGAGGGTTTTTGCTTGGACAGGGGGTAACCTGACTGCCAACCAAAAACCCAATTTCTAACACTCACCCTTTCTACTTTTATAGTTAAGTGTTAAAAGGGTTGTACTTGTTCCAGTTTTAAGAGTCATAGTAGGACAGACACCATTGGCAAACTACCTCAATCCCCACGGTTGGGGCCAGTGCCCCTGTCTGCATTGTGCCAACCCTCCACACTGGATCTGACAGGTGAATGCTCAAATCCATTGCTTTGTGTGGGTTTCACTACCAGCCTGTGGACTGGCAAGGAGTTCTTTATAAGTTCCGGGCCCTTTCAGGGCCCCTTCCAGGCCAATTTAGCACATCACTGGGGGAATGACACATCCCAGTGCCAAGCCTTCCAGGGCACACACAGCCTAGGGCCACTGACTGTCTTCTCGGCTGCCACCACCAGGCCCACACTAAAGTTTCGTTTAAAAAAAAAAACATTTGATGGGTTCTCTTATTTCAAACACAAATGACAGAGCTTGTGTTGCAATTGGACACTAATTCAGCAGACTATGGGTGTAGTGTAGTATGTATCGCAAGAGTGCTCTTGTCAGAGCTAGGTTATAAAGTAAAATATACTCCACAACAGACAAGGCCTATGCACCATGAAATATCAACTCACTATGCATATATTTTTGTCCTGACTCATCCCCTCCACTCACACCCTGCAGTGTTAAAAAGTATGCATTTTGTGTCTTATTCAGTATAGCATATCCATTAGTGGCTTCCCTTGTGGGTTTTCCATCTACCCCATATATTTTTATAGCTTTAGCGGTATCCCCATACCTCACAGATGCCCTTCCTTCTCGGCATGCACCAATCCATGTTAGTCTTCCACTTTACCATAGCTGGGAGTTCCCTGCTACGCCAGTCTGGCAATGTCCCTATGGGTTAACATAAGTATCACTTAATGTTTCTAATGTATGTGGATGGTACAACCTTGGACTACATGTCTAGTTGTGAATATTTCATATCTTCGCTCACCAGTATCTCTGCTACCTGAGGCAGACTCGTTGTAACTCCTGCACAGAATGTCCCCTGGCTGGGACTTGTTGAGATGCTGCAAAAGAATGGTCTCCCTGGTCCACACCAGGCTTCTCCAACACACAGATCGCGAGTTCCCAGTAGTTAGCAGGCTGTGTTTGAGTAGCTCACTGCCTGGAGAATTATTCAATAGCCTGCTTAGCTGATAACGCTGCCCTTTTGGTCATGCTTTCTTTCATTTTACCCATTCTCTTTCTTGCTTTCTTTCTTTCTTTCTTTCTTTCTCTATATCTTTTCTTTTGTCAGTCTTTCATTCTTTCTTTCCTTCACTTTCTTTCTCTATCTCCTTTTCTTTCCTTCCTATCTTATATTCTCCTTTCCCTCTGTTTTCCCATCTTTTTTCTTGCTCATTTCTTGCTTTTCTTCATACTGTCCTTGTCTCTCCTCTTCTGTCCTTGTTTTCATTCTCTTGTCTGTACCTTTCTTGCTTTCTTTCATTATTTCTCCTGCATGCCTTCATCCCTTTCCTTAAACCTTTCTTTCCTGTTCTTGTGTCCTTCTTTCTGTCGTCTCTTTGTTGGCTTCTTTCATTATCTCCTTCCTTCCCTTGTCTCGTTGCTTCTACTCCCTTTATGTACATCTGTGTAGCCGATGTATTAGACAGTAGCTTAGGATAGGATGCTTTTTATTTATTAGACGTAGCTCACACAGTTGAAAAGTATGGAAACAACTGGTCCACGCTCACTCAAGCAATATCTATTATCAAGCCTGCCACAGCATACTAGTTGGACCCTGCTGCAGTAGACCTTGTGAAGGATCTTTTAAAATCTGAAACAGTTGAAATCCTGCCCCACCTTCTACGATCGTGAGGCACTGCAACACTTCCTCTCACTCCCAGTCCCTCATTTTCCCCGAGCCTGCCAGCGGGTACAAGTAGTATTATTTATCAGTGTTTTACAAATAAATGAATTGGCTTTTTTAGTCAGACCTTCCGATAAAACTCTCAATAGTGAGCATTCCTGAATATTCGTGCACTGGACCCCATGCACCACAAGCACACGCAAGGGTTTGTGTGACTTTCCTGGTAGGCTATAGAGGCAACATTTTATCCCTGAGCCAAACTCTCCTATTTCTAAACCACTGGCCAAGAAACCTATCTGAGGCACTGTTATAGTAACAGGGGTAGCATCCTGTGGTTGACCCTTCATATCAGGGTCTTTACCCTTAGGCTGAACACTTGCCGGACAGTAGAGTACTTTCATCAGGGGCACAAAGCCCACTCGAAGGGTAGTCCATGTGCTCTGTTCCTTGTAGGGGCCTGTCTGGTCCAGGTTTCCTGTCACCCTTGACAGGGTATGCAACACTACCAGCACAGAAGTGGCCTCACCAGTGCAAGTATTATGGTCATCAACTGTCATGGCAGATACCTGGTGGCCCACTGGGCTTCCCATCCGCCCCTTAACTTTGCTTTGGGTGTCTGTACCTACACCGTAGGATCAATAAAATGAGAGACCTTTGGTGGGGTGACCATGATGCTCTTAGTCAAAGATTCCCATCTTTCCTGTGATAACTCACTACAAAGGAAGCAATCTCCTGTTGAGCGTGGACATACAGTTCGCTACCTTTGGGCAACCATCCCTTCCTCACCCTCCGCCCCACTCTTAGTAGACCATGGCCATTGTGCACTCATTCTCCCCTGCTTGGAAATTCCTCACCCTACAGAGATCACCTTGCAAGTACTGTTTTGGAAATACCAGCAATTTCAGCACCAGGGTCCAGCAAGCACAAGTATCCCACAGAGCAGTGACAGGGTCCCTGATTAATGTGACCCTGTAAAAGTACTTTCCAGAGCTATCCAGGATCACCTGCTTACCTTCTGAGGCTACCTCCTAAATAAGTGATGCTAGAGCAGTTGCCCCCTTTTTACCTCCAAACTACTTCTCCCAGGGCTACATTCGCTATCCCAGCAGAATGCTTATTAGTGAGTGCCTTCCTTGGGCCCTGAGGAGCCTCCCCTCTTGTGCCTTCATGTGCTCATACTTATCAATTTCTTTAATGTCTTGATTCAGTATGGCATCCCTTCACTGAATATGTACATGCTTTCAAAAGCCCCACTTCAACCCCAAGACTCATTATTTATTGTATGCACCCCCAAGGAAGTCTTATAAGTGTGAGACTACTTATCTATATCATTCCCAAGCACATATCTAGGCACAGCCGCGTTCAGAAGGTAACTGAGGAAATGGCCACTCCAGGATATCTCATTGTTGCTGGCACCATCCTCACTAGACTTAGATGCCTTTGTGAACTTCAACCATCCTTACAGAAGGCCATCATGATTAGATTGCAGTTGTTGAGAAATAATTAAATATACTCACCTTTTGTTTGAAACCAATTAGCGCAACACTTAATATAAAGAAGACATTCACTATTCTGAGAAGGAACTCACCATTTTGCATACAACAGCCCAGCTGGAGCAAGTATTCCCCGTAATAGCAATAGGATGATGTGTGTTCTGACAGTGTGCACTCTGGGTTCGTCTCTGTACAGTCCTCGATGATTTTCATTCGCCTTCTTTACATTAAGCATCCAAACCGCCACACACATGGCTGTATTATGCAGTAATTAGCAGCCTTTACATTTCTTGGTAATTAGTCATTCACAATCGTCATGGTTGTACAGGTAGCAATTCTTTTCCTTAGGACATTGGAATGTTGATAGCTCCATTGAAGACAATGAAGTGGCTCAGAGCTAATAATGGCTAGTATAAACCTTCTGCTCCAACATTTCAATGCTTGGCCTTTTGGTCCTCCCTTTTTCATTTAGGACATTCTGCTCTCAGTGGGTGGAACGTTCTAGCAGCCCTATATCCCTTCTGCCTTGGGCTTTACCCATTGTTAAAGGCCATCTCTCCCTCGTGATAAGCCTGAGCCGCAACTCAGGTTTGGGGCCATTACCAACTGGTATAGCCCTCAGCAGCGGGCCCTAAGTCTCTATTATATTTCTGATGTGTTCCCTGTGTGGCCATACCCGGCTGACACCTCACAAATACGGCTATGGAAATTAAGAGAACCATCTGCTGAATGTCACCATGCATTTAAAATCCAAGCTGATTGCATTACACAAAAAAACATTCTAGGTTTGTTTTTCTGCATATATACCGGGTTGCCAACCACTAACTAAAACATGTTCTACAGTATTACAGATCTCTTTATATTTACAAAAATAAGTAACAAATCATTCTACTGATTCGAAATTAATAAAAGACAGCTGTAAAAAAGTCACTCCTAAACAAGGTTACATCAACATTTCCCAATATGTCCACCGCGTGCACACCTGATGACTGCTAAGCAACATGATCCACAAAAGTGCAAAACTAAAAAGAGCTCCCTAACATTAGCAGTGCAACAATACGACTCAGCCACTCACAACAATGCAAGGACAAATGCTCCTGGGTGGGACCATCACAAGAATAGGGAGGAAGGCCACAGAATTAAGAGCAGACACCAGAGACAGACATCAACACACTTATTTAGTGCAGGAATGACCCAAAGCTCTTAGTATACATTAGGTATAGATAAAGGTGTCTGTAGACAAGGCCTAAAAACAACGTACATTTTAATTGACAGACTCCTCAAACGGTTCAATTTGAAAGAAATGTTGTTGGGCACCAGTTACCTGCGTGTTTGCAAACACAGATATTTCATGATTACAACATTACTACAAAACGATACACACATTAAATGGCCCTTGTTGCTCCCACTGTCTTACACTGCAACCACAGAACGGCTGGCTGTGGTCTGACCCAAAATGTTTATAACGCTTGTGACAAACCAATAGCGGAAAAGGGATCACCCATTGTCCAATCTGTATGCTGTCCCCTGGAGCCAACAGTAGTTGAACATAGTTGTACACAGTAGTTGTACACATATAATATGTGCGTAGTGTATTATATATATTTTTATTGCATCAAGTCAAGACAGCTAACGTTGTGTCTAGCCCAGACCTAAAACACTCACCTCTAAGTAGTCTTGATGGCTGTCCCAAGATGCACGTGCTGGCAGGTACAGTGCAGCCTCTTATTGGTATCCACAGAGTAGCCATTCCAAGCAGTGACGTAACAATCACATGCAAGTTGCCATAAGGTCTGCTGCAAAACAAGAACTGACAAAATCAATCCAGTTTCAGAGTTGACACACGTGTTCATCTTTGTCACAGAGAGGAGGTGACTTTTATCATCATTATTTGGCATTGTCAGATTTACAGGTTCCTGTAATTTTTCATTTTACGTATGACATGTTTTCTTTCTTCCCATACAGGGCATATTGCTATACCTGCGTACCAACGAACCCCTGCCCTCTAGGAAGAGATGTGGAGTGATGTTTCTTTAACGTCTGCCAAAACGTGAATCCACTCCGACCTCTAATGGCATTGAGATGTTACATGGTTTCTTCTTAGAAAGCTTATGAAGGTGAATTTGGATATCAGAACCAAAAATGATGCCTGCTACCTGTCAGGTCAAGCCCTCGGCGATTTCGTTTGCAAAACATGAGAGGAAAGTAGTAACAGATAGTATACCATGGGCCATAGAACCAAGCTGGATTATTTACCAATTCTAAAATTGTAATGATGGTTTTCTTTATAAGACATAGAGTGAACAAAAAAGGAAGTCTGTCCTCCATCCAAACACTGGTCGACCAGATGAAGCGAGTTACGTTTTCCATACATTTAAAACATAATCTGTGATACACGGAATACAAGAAGATATTTTAGATCCCTGTAAGAGGATTAAACTTGTTGTTCTACAACCCCAAAAGCATCTTCAATTTTGCACTGCTAAAAACATTTCAATTATTTGTTTGGGGAGGGCACAGCCCACTCCTTTTACCTGCAAGGACGTCAAACTGTTTAAAAACATATGTAAAAAGAAGGAAAAAATTATCACTGGCATACATGAGTGGACAAATTAGCAGCAGAGATGAAAGATCCCTAGGATATGTGAATGGACATCAGAAAGAAAAGACTTCTGAGATGGATGATGTGACAGCAGGAAGAAGGTATCCTTGGCCTAGGGGAACTCTTGACACAAGATTTTTGAGATAAATGTATGAAATGCAGAAAAAGAAAAATCCCACAGACAAATGAGCTAGCTGTGGAAAATAAAGTTCCGAAGATAGGTACATTAATGACATGTATACATAAATATGTGTGGGACAGATATATTGATAAACCGTGGAAACAAAACATGTCTAGCTTAATTGTATGAATTGTCGAAAAGATCATTGGGAAAAATTTGTGAAGTGTACAAAACAGTCTCTGGGATAAATGTGTAAATTGTGGACAAGATCCCTGGGATAAATGTGTGAGCTGTGCAAAGGATCCTTGGGATAACTTTGTGAAATGTGAATAGAGAAGATTGATGGAATAAATGATAAAGCTGTAGAAGGTAAAAGACTGCAACTTTGAAAGGCCTTGCCAAGCTGTCGGAAGTGTTTTTACAGTTTTGTGCTGGTGGTGTCTTGTACTGCACTGATGTTTACAAAAGAGAACTCTACATTGGCCGGAACCAAGGCCTGTTCAGTAGTGGCCAAATCAAAAGTACATTAACTCTCAGTTGATTTTTTTTCTTTCATTCTTAATCATCTTCTCCCTCTTCAAATAACGTTCTTTCATTCTTACTATATCAACCTCATTTCCTCCCTTTCTCCAAGGCTTTCTCCTTCCCTGGCTACTTCTTTCTTTCTTTAGATCTTTGGTTTGATCTCTTTTTAGTCCTTCAAGGATATCCATTTACTTGTTGCTCTTTCAATGATTTCCCATAATTCTCTTACACACACACGCAAGTTCCCCCCACGCGTCTAAGCTTCTAAGTTCAATGTTTTTACTATTTTATGTGACTGATATTCACCATGTTATAACCACTAGTTGCCAAAGTAGTTAATCGACCCGAGCTACCTTCTTGAACTTTCTTTTCTTCTGTGATATCCCCCAGCTTCTCCTTATTTATGCCACAACCCTCTGCACCACACAACACTGCTCGCTCCCACTCTGTACTTACCTCTGACAAGGGACGCTCTGGCGCAGAATGGGGCAGGAAAGTGCCACATATTTCTGGAATTCATTAGTAGTAGTCCTAAAATCCACTCAAGAATCGAGTTTTCCATCAACTCCCCCGACCACCCCCTCCTCCGGGGGAAGGATTTCGAAATGTGATTCCAAGAGACAGTGGTTTCATTCTTGAGGAACTGCAGTGAATGGAGCCGGGAGCAAGCATTCCTCATTTATATTTTAAAAAATAAAACGGGAAAAAATAGATTTATCTTTTTCTTTTTTCAGAAATACATAAGATAGAGCGGGTTTGCTCCATGAATTGTAAGGTTTTTGATATGCTAAAAAGGTAATGTCAAATAAAATATTTACTGCACAACATATCATGTTTATGTTTCTCTGTATTAATTTGATTAAAAACCAGAACACCATCCACTAAAATTGTTAAGTTCACAATACCTGATAAAAAAATTTATTTATTATTTTCAGTTAATGTAATGCAGTGGTCTACTTCTCTGTGTACCTAATCGACTTCCCATTAAAACGTATGACTGCCAAGAATACATCCTATGTACGGACCATGCATATTTTCTATGAAATGAATCATTAAACATCTGAGATTTTGCCAGACAGGCGTTTATTACAGACACAAGGAACACTCATAGAATAGGCGTCTTTAGGTTGAGTGCAAGCGCTTTGACATTTTGTAAGTATTGTGGGCTTTTAACCACGCCCACCTCACGCCCATCATTTTCACTTGTTTTTGAGCTTGCCTTTCAAAAATCACTTAATGTGATTGGTAATAGCTTTACATTTGTCCCGCCTTGAGGCTGTTTTTGTCACATCTTGCAGACAGCCCCTGTAACCAGGATTATTGCACGATTGCCGATATACTTCAGCGTGGGCGAACTATATGTTTTGGTCTCTCCCCTTCATTCTGCATGGCGGCCATGGCGCTCACAGGCATAACAGCGAGAACTTGACCGGCGGTATTGGATTGCTGGTTACATTCTTCACAATTACTTGAGTCATTTCTTGTAGCTCTCCCCTTAAAACACTTGATATTGGTAAATGCTTTACAGTAAAACAGAAATCCTCAAAGCGAAAGTACAGCGGGAGAGCCGATACTACAATATTCACTGCACTCAGGGAACACAACATTTTTGCCCATAACTCAGCCTGTGGTGGCCCTAGGACAATGGGACCACCACCAAAACGTTCAGCATGATGCCCTCTTTCTGTTTAGGCCATCTTTGGGTCCCCACACTAGTTTAGTGGGGACTCTAAAATAATAACCCCTCCCACCATTCAATGTTTCTTTAAGCATTCTTATGGCTGAAAACTTTGTTTTCCAGGTGGGAATAGTTTGCGTTTTAAGGGCCTTGTTTGTAATATCATTGCTATAGCCCTGCTGTTCCTGAAAATATATAATGCACTATGCCATTGGTTCTGTGGACACCCACTTTAACATTACTGGAATCTGGGAACCCCCACTGAGTCATTACTGAAAGCTGGGGATCTGATATGTTAATATTATTTAATTTTCTAGGCAGTCCCGGACCCCCTGAGGAGGCTTTGTGGGCACCCATGGGTCCCCGCACCACAGGTTGGGAACCACTGCACTACGCTCGCTAGAGGTTATATATATGGTTGCTCTGCATTATTTATTGCCATTTTCTTTTTGTGTGGTAATGCCCTCTAGGGGCTCACTGTTTAGTTACATAACCATGTTTCTTACAAATGCTATGTTCATTGTGGTGTCCTCTAGGGGCTGCTCTAAGCATTATCGTCATATCAACATATTAAAATATTTGTGGCAATTATTTTTACAAAACAATACTCATAACTCAGCCTGTGGTGGTCCTAGGGCAATGTCTTAACAAAGACCATGAGTGGCACTATTGGCTTATGTGAAGTGCCGGTCATATATTGTTCTCGTCCACCTTTTCATTGTATAAGGGGAACTTATGTCTCATTTTTAGTCACCTGTTTGTGTTAGATATAGACCTGTGATGCATGTTCCAACAAATGCTTTTCCTACCAAGTGGCCATTATCATAGATAACCTACACTAACGAGGTAGGACCAACTGTCTGAGTATATACGTCCTTTGCGAAACTCGGCGTCCCCCCCGAAAAAAAGGGGACAGACGTTGAATGCAGCTCAACCTTACTCACTCTCGTACCTTAGGTGAGAACCTATCCAGTCCTTGATTACGGTCAATAATGAGTGCACTCAGAGAATTGTTCTGCTTACTAGCACGACAATAGAACGGGCCTCTTTGACTACTATTTGTTTTGTGTTGCCGAGGCTAACTTTTATTATCACTTTGCCTAGACTCTACCGTAGGGGTTTTTACTTCCTTAATCATCTTCTTTATGGCATTCTCCTAAGACAACTCTATAATAATGCTATATATCTGTGCAGGAATATATACTATGTTTATTTACCATTAATTTGGATATGTACCATCTGTTTGAAACGGTACTAATTTGTTGTACACATAATGTATTATCCCTATTCTATATACAGATTTTCAGCTCAAATCATGGCAATTTGCCTCAAGAAGTTTACCTGAAAGAACATGGTATGTAGTACTAATCTGCCACGACTGTGACCTATCTCTTCACATACAGTTACCTAACTTCCAGCACAACTCTAATTAACATACCTTATATACCTCGCACGAAAAGTCTGTCATCCAGCGCCGGCACCGCTAACCTTACAACTTATGCATTTTACTCATAATTTCTTTCTTTCTCCTTCTTTTTGAATACACCATTAGGAAGAGAGCGGTGGGAGCCTCGGACAGCGAGCGAGCCTCAGGCAGTGGGAGCCTCGAGCTGCTATTGGAGCCTCGGACAGCGAGCGAGCCTCAGGCAGTGGGAGCCCCCAGCTGCGGATGGATCCTCGGACAGATTGAAAAAGGCCGATGCACCGAAACGCGTCTTCTGGATATAATAAAATTACAATTGGAACCTACGAGTGCTCCTTGTTCATTGTGGATGTTTGCAATTAATTGACATGAGGCCATGCTTACGGAAGGAGGAACCCATCGCTCAAGTGTTCAACTGCATTGTGTGGCTTCGTTCTTTGGTGCTTGAATCAACCTTCAAAACCGCCGCAAATGATAAACATTATGCCCGAATGCCGAGGAGGTGCATACGGTTCTGCTGTGCGGAATCAGGATGCAGAACGTGATTAATACAGTGAAGGCCAGAGCTCTGGATGTAGCAGAATACCTTACACCCGTGCTAAAGTGAAATAGCTCAAGACTCAAGAGGGACTACATATCCCAAGCTGCTTTGAGGCCCCAGGAGGCGGCCATTTTCACCTGCACCTGCACCCACTTAACACCAACGAGCGCTATAAAGCGCTTGGGGGCACTTCGCTGTGCGGGACGCGCTAAAGACTCAAGAGGGACTACATATCCCAAGCTGCTTTGAGGCCCCAGGAGGCGGCCATTTTCACCTGCACCCACTTGACACCAACGAGCACTATAAAGCACGTGGGGGCACTTCGCTACGCAGGACGCGCCTAAAACTCGAGAGGGACTACATATCCCAAGCTGCTTTGAGGCCCCAGGAGGCGGCCATTTTCACCTGCACCCACTTGACACCAACGAGAGCTATAAAGCGCGTGGGGGCACTTCGCTGCGCGGGACTCGCGCGGGCCGCGCTCGGGCGAAGCCCGGGCCAAGGGCAGGCCGTCCACGCCCATCGGAGCCCAGAAGAGGCTGGGCTGGGTCACCCCCCTAACATTTGACCATTCAAGTAGGCATCATTGATCTTAGCTCTATGCGCTATTGCCAACACTGTGCCATCCCGTAGGTTGCTTCATTATACTGATACTCTGTAGAACATTTTATCACCAATAACCGTCCCAGATGGGTAAAAGGAAAGCAATAGAGGCTGGGGCAGGGGCTGTGCTAAAAGCTAAGTGAAAAATACACAAGCATGCAGCTAGTAACTGCGTTATGGACAGAATTGACTCTCTTTTGGGTGAATGCAAGGGAATTTTAACTACTCCTCAGGGAAATAATTCTAACAGCACTGTGGGGGAGCACTCCCCAAGCAATAGGAGGGCTGTCCGAAAGAAAATTGCTGAGATTTTTGTGAAATGTGCGTAACAAGACAAAGCCACTACAGGGCAGGGAGAGGGCAGGAATTTTATCACCCACACTGCTCCATCTCTAGTGCAGGAGCCACACCTGGGCTCTAACGATTTTATCCAGTGCAGCAACCGCTTTAATCCGTTAATTAACGCCCTAGAATCACATGATGACATCGACCCAGGTATCAGGGTGGATGGGCTAGCAGCCGCAAGCACACACTCAACGCACATAAACCCACAGCACTCTCAATGCATACAAGATTTAAAAAAATGGAAGTACTAGAACTTAAGCTCACGGTTAACTCCTTAATTGCAATAGTAAAACAGTTAACTCTTGCAGATGGCACAGCCACTATGAACCTTACCCAAAGCCCAACCCTACCAGGCACCATGACGAATCTGCCCATTCTTTCAGCACCCAGCTGTGATGGCCTCCTCCCAGTCGGTGCTAAGACCAAGAACTTACTCCACCCTCCTTCGCACACAGTTTAGGCGCAGGGAAAACACTAGATAACCATCAATCCCCAAACTCATGAGCAATAACTGCCCCAAGATACTCTGCACAGCCAGCCATTGATTGGTCTCAATCAGGTAATGTAGTTCTGATGGTCAAAGTTCCCAAGTTAAACACATCAACACATAAGGAAGGGGCAGACTCTATTAAAAACAAGGCAATCCATTGGATTCGCCATGTAAGAGGCTGTCACTCTGTAATACGCGAGGACATAATCAATGTAGCAAGATGGCCAGACCCGGGAACACACTTTGACATTTTAAAACTGACACTCAAGGACAGGACCATGGTGGACAATTTGGAGGCCCTAGATGCTAGAACAAGCCCACCAGCACATTTGCAGATCCAGTTCAGATACCCTAGGCCACCTACGCACTACGGGGATTGCCCGAGCTACTGCCCAGCAAAAAATGTATCTACCCTTGGCGAGAACGATTGACTTAAAGCTTCATCTAAAATCTACGCTGATAAACCACGCAACCAACTAATATCAATCACCCCCAGGCCTGCTGCAATCCCTAACACTGCCAGTGCAAGTATTCTCTCTCCCATTCATGACATATTCCCCAAGACCTTTGACAGTTTACTGTGCAAATATGACAATACTGCACCTTTCATCTTGCAGGAATATTGCCCACCAAATCAAGAACCGATAGCCAAGCCTGCAAGCACTTCCCTCACCAGGGCCAGGTCAGTTCCACTAGAGGAACATCACCACTCACCCCAGGTCTCACTGACCAACATTGGCATTGATCTACTTCTTCCCACTCAACCATACCTGCCAAATCAATCTCTGGCAGCTAATCATGTAAATACCAGGCAACTAGACAGGATAGTTCAACCACTCACTGGGGTATGACTTGTCTCATGGAACGTGGCAGGTTTGAAATCCATTCTCCCTCTTCCATCCTTCACCTCTTTTATTGATGAACATGACATATGCCTTCTTCAAGAGACATGGTCAACCAATCCACTTTTTCAAACAGGCTATTCAAACTTCTACATCCCTGCCGTGCCCAGTACTAGAGGCAGGCCATCAGGGGGCTTGACTATTTGGATCAGAACATCACTTAACTGTCGTATATTACAGCTACCCACCGATTCTCCCGACCTGTTAGGTCTTCGTCTATCATTCGGGCCTGACACTGTTGTGAACATTTTCAATATCTACACCTGAGGGGTCATGGTCAAGTCTCCAAAACCCTTTGTGTCCTGGCAGCCCTTTTGCAAAACTGTCCCCGCCATCATAAAACCATTGTGGCAGGTGACCTCAATGTCACATTCAAACCTCTAGACTGGGATGATCTCAGGTCCACAGACGAGGAGGATCGAGCTTGGTCTATCCCTGCCCTGTGCATTCCACCCATTAAAAGATGGACGCAGGTCGCAGTCCAAGTTAAGTCACTGACCATGGAATTCGGGCTCAGGGCGTTAAATGGCAGAACCAAATCAGACGCCAAAGGCCATCACACATTCAACAAAACCAACCACACCAGCAGAATCGACTACTATCTATTTGACATAAGATTATGGCCCCTAGTCATCGATATGACGATCGTTGAAAGAACTGAAAGTGATCATAATCCTCTCTCTGTTCACACGTTAGCCTTGGGCAACCTCTCGCCCACGATTAACTCCTCAGTAGCAGCACCAGAGGGTATTAGCCTGGTTAACGACAAACAACACTTAAAGTGGGATAAGGTTGCGGCTCGGCCCGCACTCATCAACGCAGCCAATAACACCCTAAAGACTACATTAATGAACCTAGAGGTGGGTCCCGCAATCCCCTATAAGGAAATAAGCTTAATCCACACCTCATGCTTCAGGGATATCGCAGCCCACTTCTCAGTATCCACAGCCCATGATGGCAAGAGACCCATAGGTAGGCACCGCTGGTTCAATAAAATGTGTCGGTCCCTAAATAAGCGCTTAATCCAAGCTATTAAATCTAAGGATGCCGCCACCATCCGCCTAGCTAGAAAGTCCTACAAGTCAGCCATACGTAAAGCCAAGCGTGACCAAGACGATAAGTGGTGGACAGCACTTAGTGACGCTGTGCGCAAGAGGAACTGTAGTCTGTTCTGGTCCCTGGCAGCGCGAGGCCCAGAAAGCAGTGGATTGGACATTACAACCAACATCGCCCGAAAGACTGGGTAGATCATTTTAGCAGGCTGTACTCCCATGACCATGATAGCCCCACTCCTGTCTGCATGGACCCCTGCCTAAACACTTCTTTAGCACCCACAACTGAAGTACCCCAGCTGTTCTCTCAAAGTGACATAACTTATTCCCTAGGCACCATAAAACGCGGCAGGGCCCCTGGCTCGGATGGTGTCCCAGCAGACCTGTTCTCAACCGACTTAGCATCCTGGTCAAGATACCTCACCATCATAGCAAACGCAATAGCATCTGGGGCGCCTATCCCTGAGTCCTGGAAACGGGCTATTGTTATCCCAATCTTTAAAAAGGGCGACAGATCACTCCCCTGCAACTACAGACCAATTAGTCTAATTGACTGTGTGCAAAAAGTCTTCTGCCACTGCCTCTTGGGAAAGATCGAAGACTGGATGACTGAACATGATATCCTTAGTCCCCTCCAAGCCGGTTTCCGGAAGAAAATATCTACCACTGATCAAGCCCTCAGGTTCTTATTTTTATACTGGAAAACAGTGCTCATTGGTAAAGGGAGCCTTTACGTTGCTTTTGTGGATCTAAAGTCTGCTTTTGACCTAGTACCTCACAACAAACTATGGGACACTCTCTCCCGAATGGGAATCCCGGAGCATATCCTAGCAATATTGATACGGCTCCACGAGGACAACTACGCACGAGTTAGGTGGGACAACAAGGGGCAACGAACTGATAGAATCCATGTATCAAGGGGTGTGCGGCAAGGGTGTGTCCTTGCCCCGACCCTCTTCTCTCTGTATATCAATGAAATCGTCCCTTCCCTGCTTAGAGTGGAGGCTGACGCACCATCACTTGGCACACAAAAAATCCCTGTCTTGCTCTTTGCAGATGATACTCTCCTGATATCCAAGACCCCTAGTGGACTAAGGAAACTCCTCGCGTGCTTTGAGAAATTGTGCTCAATGCGGGGACTTGAAATTAATGCCTCTAAAACAAAACTAATGACCCTTAATCCCCATAGATCCTTTAGAGGGAAGTTTACACTGGAGGGCACCACACTTGAGAAGGTGGGCATTTTCCGCTACCTGGGTATAACATTGACTGACAACATGTCTTGGAAATCACACATAGGAAATCAAGCCTTAAAACTAAAGCAAACAACAGGGGCACTATCAAAAAACTTCCACCTCTCATACACAAAACCAATTCGCCCAGCAATACAGATATACGAAGACCAGGCTGTGACCTCAGCACTTTATGGGGCTGAACTATGGGGTTATGCCAAAATCCAAGACATAACCATCGCTGAGAACAACTTCCTGAGAAACCTTGTGTCCCTTCCGCCAAGCACTCCACTGTTCCCCCTTTTTAATGATCTTGGCATAAAACGCATCGGTCATAATGCCCGCCTACGCCCTCTGCTGTACTGGCGGCGTCTCTGGACTACCCCAGAGCTTGAAACCTTTACTGAAGCCCTGCAGGTTATTTTAAAAGCTGATCATCTTCACAGAATCCCCTGGCTACGATACATCAAGGGGTCACTTTACTCACTCGGGCTCAGTGAACTCTGGAATTCACCAACCACCGCCGTCTTTCCCTCGAAAAGCGAACTAAAGAAACTATATTGGCAAATGGCAGATCACGAAGATATAGGGGCCGCACTTCACCCTACATTATCTTGTGATTTTGTTAACCTAAAAGGGACAGGCAAGTATGAGGCTTTTTGGGACATAATCACGGTCCCAATGGAAAGGAAACTGTACTTTCAGCTCCGCATTGGAACGCTACCATTAAGACTTTTCACCAGCCGCTGGTCACACAAAGAATTAACCGCCTGTCCAGCCTGCAAAGCCCCTGTAGAGAATCTCCCTCATGTCCTTTTTGCCTGCCCCACGTACACCGCCTCACGTAGGAAATGGCTGGCCCCGGCATGCAGACTGCTGGGAGTCCGCAGCTCTGAAATCGCCCTTCGAATCCTCATATCAGACACTAGGCCAACGCTAGTGATCGCCGTTGCCAAGTTCCTCAGAGCTAGCTGGTTTGTCAGAAGGAAATTCTTATCTGTCTAATGATTCCAACAAGACTGTCCCATTGCACTGTGTGAGTGTATTTTATCTTTATTCCATGTTGTTATCATTATATGTATCGTTATATTTATTACCTTGTGTATTTATTTGTATTTATTGCTGCTATGCGCTTTTATGGCTCTTGTAGCCGAAATAAAGTTTCTTTGACTTTGAATACACCATTACTTACTTTCTCGACTTAATAGTAACCTCATACAACGGTGGGTCTAT
This sequence comes from Pleurodeles waltl, assembly GCF_031143425.1. Taxonomy (NCBI): domain Eukaryota; kingdom Metazoa; phylum Chordata; class Amphibia; order Caudata; family Salamandridae; genus Pleurodeles; species Pleurodeles waltl. Next base: position 559,148,648 of record NC_090451.1, read on the forward strand.
CTTTTCCTTAGCATGGAGTAAATTGTCTATAATTTACTCATAGTGCATTTCATTTTTTTAAATTTCTTAAATACGAAGTACTTAAATTGTACGGATTTTTCTGCACCTTGGATACTACTAATATCACCATTTATCTGATATTATGCCTCCTTTGGCAACTAAGCCAATTACATATGGTGCTTTGTTCTCTCCCACTTTTTTGAGGTCTTCACTTTTTCGGTGATCCTATTCTCCTTATCTTGCCAATGAGCTCAATATTTAGCCCTCTCTCGATTCTTCTTTACAGCCTTGAAAAAGCCCTGGCATACACGCCATGAAGGGCGAAACACGTGTTGGCTGAGCTTCTGCTTTATGTTGTGATCCAGTGCTGTGGACCTTCACTTGAAACTTTTGAGCACTCCTCAATAAACCTTTAATGAAAAACGTCAATATTTCTTTCCGCTGTCTCCTTCTATGAACACTTTTACAACCAGCAATTAGATGCTTGAAATGATTTACTTTTAAAGTGGGACCTTACCACCACCCAGTAATGTCCTAGGACAATGGGACCACCGTCAAAACATTGAACACAATGTGTTCTTTCTGTCTACATCTCTGGGTCCCCACACTATGTTGGCATAATAACCCCTTCCACCATTCAATGTCGTTTAAGCTTTCTCATGGCTAAAACCTTTGTTTAATAGCTAGGAAAAGTCTTGTTTAAAAGACCTTGTTAGTAATATCATTACAGTAGGCCTTCCAGCTTTAAAACATCCTCTAGGGGCTAAGTATATGGATAAACTGCATTGCTTTCTCCAGTTTTGTTTTTCCTGGGGTTAATGATATGGTTACATGACCATGTTTCTTACAAATGATATTTTCGTTATGGTGCCCTCTAGGGGCAGATGGCCATTTTATATGTTTTACAAATCTCTCCTTATTACAATTATGACCATAATTCAGGTCAACTTAACATCTTTATTACACTATGACTGTTTGAACACTCTTGATATGTTTGGGTGACTTTTCTAGTTTATTTCTCCTCTGTGGCTGTGCTGTGTCTTTTTTGGGGGGAATTGTGTGAGCCATCCAGCAACTCTGATGGTGGGGTGGTGAAAGTGGTATTCTATTCGAATTAGCATGCCAAACGGCAGTATATTTATTTTTTGCTGCAGATAGAGGAAGAAGGTAAATGGAAGTGCTTTAGTTATATGCAGGGCCACTGGAATTATATGGCAGGAAAAGACGCAATTAAAAGGCAGGATTGACCAATTTATGTGGCAAGAAAAGTCCAGTTATGAATTTACAATGCCAATAGTTTTAACTCGAGCAAATGCAAGACCTATTGCATTGCAAATGCTTTTAACTGTTTTGGAATGGGAGAGACGCAGTAGTGACTGTGACCAAAGATTATTATAAATTTTTTTTTTTAAAGAACTATACTTTATTGATTTATTTTTTCCTTTGCGTGTGCCAATTAGCTCCTGAGTCATTGCTACCGATCCCTCATTGCCAGTTGGGGTGTGCTGCAACCTGTGAAGGCACTGCTTGCGGTTCCCAATTTAAAATGGTCTTTAAAATAATTCCACGATTGCCACTTATGCTTGTGCAGGTCTACACATGGAAGGCCATCTTCAAGTGATTTTTATTATACTTTAACCGCCTGGGTGCCCGGTACGAGCTGGTCTCATCCTCAGCCACGGTTTCCATGTGCCTAGGACAAGACCAGCTCGTCCTGCAACCGGTCCACATCGCCCGTCAGGGATGGAAGGGGGATCGTGTCCCCTTCCACCCCCGAGCCAGACGCCCCCCCAGGGCAATTACTTATTAGGCCTTTTCTGCCCCCCCGCCCCCCGGGACAGATCGACCTATTTTAATTAGGCCGATTAACCCACCAGATACCAGGGATCTTTTCTTTTTTTTTACATGTGGGGAGTGACCCCTTAGGCAAGGGTCGCTCCCCTGGGGGGAAATTATTTTTTGGCCATTTCTTCCTCCCTTGGGGCAGTTCGGCCTATTTTTTTTTTAGGGGTGCAGAAACCACTAGACACCAGGATTTTTTTTTTTTTTAGGCAAGGGTTGCTCCCCAAGGGGGGCAAATGTATTTTAGGCCAATTCTGCCCACCTTGGGGGCAGATCAGCCTATTTTTCTTGCGCCAATCCGCCCCCAATGGGGGCAGAAACCAACAGACACCACGGATTTTTTTTTTACGTCAGTTTCACGCAAATGGAGCGACCCCTTAGACAAGGGTCGCTCCCCTGGGGGGAAAATGTATTTTAGGGCATTTCTGCCCCCTTTGGGGGTAGATGGGCCTATTTCTATTAGGCCCATCTGCCCCCAGGGGGAGCAGAAAACGGGCACCAGGGATTGCTGTGTGTGTTTTGTTTGGGGGGAGCCCCTTGGGCAAGGGTTGCTACCCATGGGGGCACATTACTGTTGGCCATTTCTGCCCCCCTTGGTGCAGATTGGCCTATTTTTGCAAGGCCCATCTGCCCCCAAAGGGGGTGGGGGGGGCAGAAAGCTCACCAGAGACGAGGGAAGATTTGGTTTTGGAAAAAAAAAGATGGTGAGGGTATGGCCATACACCCACCCCAAATAAATGGGGACAAAGTTGTTCTGCCCACCAGTGGGCCGATGAGGCAATTACCTGCGATCCACTCCTGGGGGAGGGGGGGGGGTAGAAAGCCTACTAGATACCAGGGAATTAAAAAATAATAAAAAATAGTGGGGTGGTGGCTACCAACCAGTATGGGCATGGTTATACCCCCACCCCAACTGAAGGGGGTAACAGTCTTTCAGCTCTCCCTTCGCACACTAAAACATTTTATCCCACGGCAAGCAAGAGGTCATTTGAGTATTTTGGCTTTTGGTTTTACATTTGGGCTATGAGAGCTTGTCTAACTCTCAAAATCGTCCCACTTGGAAGGGTGAGGGCTGCAATTTTTGGACTTTGGGACGCTACCATGTAGAAAAATCTACAAGACCTAGACACATCTGAAAACTAAACATCTGGGTGAGTCCAGGGTGGTGTACTTCACATGCACCACGCACCATTTTCTTACCCACAATGCCCTGCAAACCTTCAACTTTGCTTGAAATCACACATATTCCCCACATCTTTGAGATGGAACCTTCTGTAATCTGGAATCCACAAAATTCCTACCACCCAGCATTCCTGCATCTATACCAATAAAAATTCTGCCCCACTTGTCAGCCTAAAAATATTTTTTTCAAACTGCCCTTTTGGACCTGCTTTGGTTCCCCCTCATTTTCAACATGTTTTTGGGATCCCAGTGCAGTGATCCCACACAGAAATGTTTTTTTAGCTAAATTTGAGGTTTGCTGAGGATTCTGGGTAAAGAAAACACTTGGGGATCCACGCAAGTCACACCTTCCTGGACTCCCTCGGGTGTCTAGTTTTCAGAAATGTTTGGGTTTGGTATGTTTCCCTAGATGGCTGCTGAGCCCAAGACCAACAACACAGGTGCCCCTGCAAAAACAGGCAGTTTTTTTATTTGCTAATTTTGATGTGTCCACATAGTGTTTTGGGGCATTTCCTGTCATGGGCTCTTGGCCTATCCACACAAGTGAGGCACCATTTTTATCGGGAGACCTGGCAAAATGCTGGGTAGATGGAAGTTTGTGGGTTTGCAGCACCGAAATGTGAGGAAAAAGTGTTTTTTGTTTTTTTTGCCAAATTTTGAGGTTTGCTAAATATTCTGGGTAACAGAACCTGGTGAGAGCACCACAAGTTACCCCATCCTGGGTTCCTCTAGGTGTCTAGTTTCAGAAATGTCCAGGTTTGCCATGTTTTCCTAGGTGCCGGTTGAGCTAGAGGCCAAAATCCACAGCTAGGCACTTTGCAAAAAACAGGTGTTTTCTTTGGGAAAATATGATGTGTCCACGTTGTGTTTTGCAGCATTTCCTGTTGCGGGCACTAGGCCTACCCACATAAGTGAGGTACCATTTTTATCGGAAGACTTGGGGGAATGCTGGGTGGAAGGAAATTTGAGGCTCTTCTAAGATTCCAGAACTTTCTATCACAGAAATGTGAGGAAAAGTGTTTTTTTTTGTGCCAAATTTTGAGGTTTGCACAGGATTCTGGGTAACAGAACCTGGTGAGAGGGCCACAAATCACCCCATCCTGGGTCCCCTAGATGTTGAGGTTTCAAAAATGCACAAGTTTTGTAGGTTTTCCTAGGTGCCGGCTGAGCTACAGACCAAAATCCACAGCTAGGCACTTTCCAAAAAACGCATCAGTTGTCAATGTAAAAATGTGATGTGTCCATGTTGCGTTTTGGGGTGCTGGCAGCAGGCCTACCCACACATGTGAGGTACCATTTCTATTGGGAGACTTGGGGGAATGCTGGGTAGAAGGAAATATGTGGTTCCTCTCAGATTCCAGAAATTTCTATAACTGAAATGTGAGGAAAAAGTGGGGGGTTTTTGCCAAATTTTGAGGTTTGCAAAGGATTCTGGGTAACAGAACCTAGTGAGAGCCCCACAAGTCACCCCATCCTGGAATCCCCTAGGAGTCTAGTTTTAAAAAATGCACAGGGTTGGTAGGTTTCCCTAGGTGCCAGCTGAGCTAGAGGCCAAAATCCACAGCTAGGCACTTTGCAAAAAATCACGTCAGATTTCAATGTAAAACTGTGATCTGTCCATGTTGCGTTTCCTGTTGCGAGCACTAGGCCTATCCACACAAGTGAGGTACCATTTGTATCGGGAGACTTGGGGAAACACAGAATAACAGAACAAGTGTTATTGCCCCTTGTCTTTCTCTACATTTTGTTCCTTTCAAATGTAAGACGGTGTGTAAAAAAGACATCTATTTGAGAAATGCCCTGTAATTCACATGCTGTTATGGGGACCCCTGAATTCAGAGATGTGTAAATAACCACTGCTTCTCAACACCTTATCTTGTGCCCATTTTGGAAATGCAAAGATTTCCTTGCTACCTATTTTTCACTCTTTATATTTCACCAAATGAATTGCTGTATACCCGGTATAAAATGAAAACCCATTGCAAGGTGCAGTTCCTTCATTGGCTCTGGGTACCTAGGGTTCTTGATGATCCAGAAGAGTCCAGCAGACGTAACGGTATATTGCTTTTGAAAATCTGCCATCGCAGGAAAAAGTTACAGAGTAAAACGAGGAGAAGCATTGCTTTTTTTCACCTCAATTTCAATATTTTTTTATTTCAGCTGTTATTTCCTGTAGGAAAACCTTGTAGGATCTACACAAATGACCCCTTGCTGAATTCAGAATTTTTTCTACGTTTCAGAAATGTTTAGGTGTCCGCAATCCAGCATTGGTTTCACACCCATTTCTATCACTAACTGGAATACGCAATCCAGCATTGGTTTCACACCCATTTCTATCACTAACTGGAAGGACGCTAAAAGCACAAGAAGGAAAATGGGGTATGTCCCAGTAAAATGCCAAAGTTGTGCTGAAAAATGTGGGTTTTCCACCTGTTTCTGAAAGCTGAGAAGATGGTGAGTTTAGTACTGCAAACCCTTTGTTGATGCCATTTTCAGATAAAAAAAAACACAAGCTTTCTCCTGCAGCCCTTTTTTCCCCATTTAAAAAAATAAAATTATTTCATTGTATTTTGGCTAATTTCTTGGTCTCCTCCATGGGAACCCATAAACACTGGGTACTTCTAGAATCCCTAGGATGTTGTAAAAAAAGGACACAAATTTGGCGTGGGTAGTTTATGTGGACAAAAGGTTATGAGGGCCTAAGTGCGAACTGCCCCAAATAGCCATAAAAAGGGCAACATAGGGGTTAATAAAACAACACTTTAAGAACGCGGCCCATGCATGTCTGTTCTTTATAACATAAAACATTCCAAGATGGTCACCCATGTGCGCACCACAGGTGACTATTGTGAATGTTTTTTTCATAAATTGATGCAAAAACCATTGCACATGGGCGGCCATCTAAATATACATTTTGTTACACTTAATGATTAGTTTACTCTTCCAGGATGCCCAATGTGTTGCTTTCGTGGAACTGTAAGCTGATCATAAACTACAGAAAAGGAAACAACAAAGCTTATAAATCTGCAGCGAAGGCCAGTCCTGTTGGCGTTGTGTATGCTTGCTTATAGTGCAGACTGCGAGGAAGAGAGTTTTAACATTATTAATTTAGGGTTTATTTTAACTGCAACAGTGTTCCAGTAGCAGTTTTGTAGCAAACCAGTTGTACAAAGAAAAGATAACACGCCTTTCGTTTTGAAAGCATTTTAGAGCAATAGTTTCATACAAAATGGAAGTCAAAGTATTTTAGGTTGCATTTTGAATGTTCATGCCTCCTATAGGAAGAATAAATCTTGCAGTGAATCTTCATGGGTACTTCCCCTGATATGGACCTATGACATCACTGGTTACAAGACAATACCAGGCCTAGTGGTAATAGGCAGGGATGGACATTTGACATGGAGGACAGTAACTTAAGTAGTGTTGTAATGAACCTATTTTTATTATTGTGGAATTTTATGCAGTTGCAGCCTCTTACGGCATAAACGTGCAGATAGGGCTTTGTGTTTCTAGACTACAGTGGTAATGACTGTATTATTCGCCATAAGAAAAATTTGCAGACCTTCTATTTTCAGAAGAATGGCATGGCAAACCCGCCTTGGATGACTTTCTTACTTGAAGACCTTTGATTAATAATTTGTAGACACCAAATAACACGAGTACTGTAAAAATAGAACCACAAAAACTGCTAAAAATCAAATATATTAGAAATTTTGATCACAATTTACCAGGTAATATTTGTGTGCGGAAAAACAAAACAAAATGGCATATGGGTATAGTGAATGCAAAGACTCAAACACATAGAGAGGGCATGGATTGTGGGTATACTACTTGTTGTTCCTTGTGCAAGTTGTGAGGCAGATAGAAAAATCACAGTATTAAAGTTTGTAGAATAATTAAACACTTAAAAAGCATTTAGTCGTGTTCCAACGGGATATTTCTTTTTGCAAAGACCCAAGTGTCCATTGGCAGCCATAACCTGATGCAATCATGACTCTGTAGCTTGAATGATACCGTTTTTGACATAGGTTAAATAAGCCCTCCATTAGTCTGATGAAATTAATAAACCTTGTTTCCAATTGGAAAACATGCACTTCATCACTACAGAGATCTTATTTTTATTTGAAATCAAGCTATGTCAGAGTGACTTCTAATTTTCAGCTGTACAGATTTTTAGGGTGAACGATTCTGTTCTCAAGAGAGGTTCTCTCGGAAATTGTGTGGAAAAAGCAAATACTTAGGTAGGTGAACCGGGTAAGATTGTCAATTTCACAATGCTTCAAACACAATTTTTGCCCTGCAAAGTTCTTCATTGTTTTTACATTAAGAATTAATCTGTTTTCTATACAGTATTCCCCAAATACGAGTAATAGTTTGCAGAAATTATTTCCAGTTCCCATGATAAGGGCGCTTCCATCCACAAAAAATTGGAGGAGTACCTTGACATTGTTAATGCTTAATGCTTAGGTGTCAGGTTCATCAGTGAAGATTTCAAATACGACAGCGGCAAGGATACATCCTTGACAAAGCTTTTTTTGTCAGTCCTGGGGTAGACTGTTGTCACAGAACTGTTCTGAATGTTTTTTTAGTCCTCATCGCCTACACATGCACTTACATCTACCTCTCTCTCTCAGTGTACCACTCCCTGATAGACTTTCATACATACATTATATAGTGTAGATATTTGGGGCAACCACGCCTACAAAATCCAACATCAGCTTAAGTGTAATCATTGGACTACCCTTGGAGCATTCACTTTTTTTGTCCAGATCTAATAATGCCTTAATTATATGTAGAAGCACCCCTCTCAACCAATCGGTCAATAGAGTTCAGTTTATTAAAATCCATTCCTTTCATATATCATGTTAGGATTGGGTTTACCATCATTGTTTTTGTAAAGATATTTGAGTACCGCACTTAACTTCATCACAATAGAGCTTCAGTTCAGGACTGTTTACCAACCAAACATGTATATATTGTTTGCAGCATGAGTTCTATATTCTACAGGCAGCTTCCTGATGCTTTTGCAGGATTAGTCAGCTTTTGTGGTGTCCAGTATATCCTGTGAAGTGTTAAAAAAAGATCCTTTCAGTGCAGCTCAATTCACAATTTCTTGAAGTGTGCTCAAAGACACTTGCCATAAGTTTTCTAGCTCCTGACCCAGCAAGCATCCTTCCCAAGTAACATACAGCAGTTTCATTTTGATTTCATTTGCTGAGCACAGCACCTCATGCTATTTTCTTCTTACATATATTGATGTCTTGAACTTCTGTTCATATATTCCTGATTATGTTGACTCCAGTTTTGAGTGGCACACCCAGATTGTAGTTGCACGTACTTCTATCTGAATTTATTGCCTGCTATATCTTCTATCAAGGCATTCCATGATGTTAGTCTTCTAATCTCCAATAAGTCATTCCAGCATAAAGTTCCTGCTGTTTCCGGTGATGCACTCATATGCGCTTTCATAAACACTGGTGTGCTGGGAGTTTTCAAAATCTGCACCATTTCACAGCAGTATATATTACCAGATGTTGCCACTTGTTTGGAGTACCTTTAGATACACTGTCTTAAAATATGCGGGTGATATGTTGGCTCCTTCCTGACATTCATCTTTTAACATTGATTGGAACATCAACCCTCAGTTAGATTGGTCTGGGAAGGCTATTACAATTTTAAAAATGAAAAGCTCAACAATATAATAAAAGGTTTGGCACTTTGTAATCTGCCATTTTCTAAATTTCTTCTCAGGTTGTTCGAAGGTAACATAATTCTCTTGGAGCCCCAGATCAAGCCTGAGGGTTTCACCACCTAGAACTGTGTCAACAGCAACATTGTTGACTACCACCATGACCACCAACCTCCTCTTCCTCAACAAATACAGACAATGGCATTGTTGACAAGACCGTCTCTGACAACGTATGTATCACCGTCCACAACATCAGCAACTCCATTGCCTGAAGTCCTTTCATCGTCGAAGATTGCTACCTCGGCTACGTCCTCAACTGCCACAAAAGAAACATTGTTTATTTCAACAAAGGGTGTATCATCATCTTTGCCTCAGGACCTACTCAACATATCTCCTTCGCCACCAGCACACCTGCTGGAAATGCAAGAGTCAGGATATGAAAGTCTATTTGACCCTGTTTACAGCCCCCCCAACTCAATGTGATGTGCTAGGAGTCAGAGGACGAAGGGCCAGAGCAGGAACATACTGCCTATCTGGAGGGTGACTTTTCTTTCACGGACAGGGCGCATCAACCAGCTGAGGAATATGACAATATCCATATGAGGAATCGGAGGATGACCATCAAGAGGTTCAGGATCCTTCTGTCACAGTCTCAGTATCCTTGGTTACTGACCTCGACATAATGAATAAAGACTACTACAAAATATTTCCAGATGCTAATGCCCTGGAACAACAAATGTCAATTAAACAACCTACACAGGTGGCTGCCTCAACTCCTAAGAGTCCGTCCTCCTTGCAGCCAAGAGATAGACTAGTGTTACCATTGATCACTATCACAGACAACCTTGCTGACAATGAAGGCATTCAACAACCTGAAGAAGGCAAAGTTCAGGAGGGGATTTGTGGCCCTTATTAATCACAGCAGCCCTACAAACCAATGGCAGCAGCAGCAGCCTATGGGACAACCAGTGTGTAGATTTGTTTTGGCTGGTGGAAAGACCCAGGATGGTTCCAGAAGGCAATGATGCGATGCAAGCACTTGTCGCCTCTGTCCCACTTCAATTCGGCTACCCTTTGTCCAAATTTTTCAATCATTGTAAGCTAATCTCCTCAAACAAATGGGTGTTAGACATAATCCAGTATGGTCACACCCTGGAATTTGTTCTAAAGCCTTCCAAACTCCCTCCGCGCAGATCCCCCCCATCACCATCTTTCCATACTCAAGGAGGAGATTCAGTTGTTTCTGGTCAAGAATGTGATAGAGGAAGTACTGCCAAGCCAGTGCAATATGGGATTTTATTTCAACTTCTTCCTCAATAAAAAGGTCTGGAAAGTGGAGGCAGGTAATGGAGCTCAAGCTATTAAACAAATTGATCAAGAAGCAGTCCTTCTGAAAATTATCACTGCAGGAGACCATACAGATGATGGAAACATGGGAGTATATGACTTCACTGAACCTGTTGGGCACATATTTCCATCTCCTTATCCACCCAAAGCACAGAAGAGTTCTAAGATTCAAGGTGGCAAGGTGCCATTATCAGTTCAAGATGTTCCCTTTTGGCCTAAAGTCAACCTTCATGGTATTTACCAAATGCATGGCACCAGTGGTGGTCATTCTCAGATGTTCAGGAATCCAGGTGTTCCCGTTCATAGACTACTGGTTAATAAAGGGCTCCACACTTCAAATAGCAAAACAGTCAACTCAAGCTTGCCCACTGCTCTTCCAGTCTCTGGGTCTCAAGCTAAACAAAGAAAAATCCTCTCTATTCCATCCAGATTGGCAGTGTTTTAGGGGCAATTCTAGACTCTGAGGTATCCAAGGCTTATCCCACTCAAGAACAGATTCTACGTCTAAAAGCAATCACAGAGTCGCTATCGGCATGGAAGTGCACTTCTGTCAGGTAGTGCAGGTCCATGTTGGGGATGATGTCGTCCTGCATTCCATTAATCCTAAACTGTCCACTCCACATGCGGCCTCTACAGGAGCAGCTAGTTGCTCAGTGGCTCAAGACTCCTTAAAAGACAACATTGTCATCACATCAAAAATGAAGGCTGCAATGTCCTGGTGGACATGCACAACAATTTATCACGGGGGCTTTTGTTCCTACCAGTGACACCACAGGTGGTAATGATGACAGACACCTCCCTAGATGGATAGGGTGCTTATCTCCAGGACTTGAAGGTGCATGAGAAATGGTCCAGTCAAGAAGCTCAGCTACACTTAAACCTCCTCGAGCTCAAGGTGGTGTTCCTGGGCCTTCAGGGGTTTCTTCCCAGACTTCGCAATTCAACAGTATTGTTGAGAACCGACAGCACTACAGCCATGTTTTATCTCACAAAGCAAGGAGGGACAAGGTCGCAAGTGCTTTCAACACAAGCACAGCTCATTTAGAAATAGTTGTTGGGCAACAACATCTCTTTAAAAATAGAGCACGTTCTCGGGGAACAGAATGATTGGGGGGGATACTCTCAGCAGAACCGACAATCAATGTCATGAGTGAGAACTCAGTCCACAGCAATTACTTCAAATTTTTCAGCACTGGAGTTCTCAGAACCTGGATCTTTTTGCCACACATCACAACAAGAAGTGCAATCTGTACACCAGCAGATACACTCAGCCGGACTCATTGAAATGGCATTCCATTTCGTATGGACAGGCATATTCACTTATGCATTCCCTCCATTTCCACTCATTCCCAGGGTAATTCGCAAGATGAAGGGGGAGCCTTGCCTATTTCATGCTCATTGCCCCAGCGTGGCCAAGACAGTATTGGTTCACCGAGCTACTTCGCCTGTCATGACAATTCCAACCAGCAGCGAATCTATTGTTGATGAACGAGGGGCAAGTGCTGCATCCACAAATTCGCTCTCAATTTGTCAGCTTGGCTCCTCATGACATTGAATTCGGTGCCTAGGTTTCTTGAATGAATGCTCTTCTATTTTACAAAAAGCTCAAGCTGCATCTGCAAACAAATGCTACTCCACTAAGTGGAAGAGATTGTGTTCATGGTGTGCTACTCATTCTTGTCATCCCATTTCATCTACACCAGAGCAGATCCCCCATATCTGTTGCAGCTTGCAAAATCAGTGCTCACTCTTTCATCTGTTAAAGTCCATCTAGCAGCCATTTCTAGATTCAGGAGACGTTCTTGGCGACTCTATCCTCCAATTAGGCCTCCTCCGGTGCAGTGGCATCTTAACACAGTCTTATCTCAGCGTTTCAGATCTTCTTTCGAACCTATCCACAAGGTGGAGTTGAAATTTCTCTCTTGGAAAGTGGCCTTTCTGTTGGCTATCACACCAGCAAGAAGAACAAGTGAGATCCAAGTGTTTTCAATCCAAGAACCTTATCTACATTTTCATGTAGATAAAGTCATCCTTCGCACTAATCCAAAGTTTACCCAGAAGGTGCTAAACTCTTTTCACTTAAATGAACCAGTTATTTTGCCAACTTTCTTTGCTAACCTTTCGTCACCTGAAGAGAGGGCTTTGCATTCTCTGGACATTCACTGTTGTTTATATTCCATCTGGAAAGAACAAAAACTTTCAGGAAGTCCAATCAACATTTGTTTTCTTTCTCACCACCAAGAAAAAGGAAAGTTTTGTTTCGGGCAATCATTGCTTGCTAGGTGTCGGCGACTATAGCTTTCTGCCGTGAGGTTACAAGACCTCTATCTGGGAAGGTGAAGGCACATTCTACCTGAAAGGTCGCAACTTCTTCAGCCTTGTTCGCAAGTGCATCACTGCCTGAGATATGCACGGCGGTAATGTGGGTTAATGCCCGCACTTTCACGAAAGCATTGCTGCCTGGATGCATGGAGAAAGGCAGATGTGGCATTTGGACAAGCTGTGCTTAGACATCCGTTTTCAAAAGGTACGTAATAGTATTTGGATTTTGTTGAATCATTTACGTTTTGATGTCAAATTGCTTTTCTCTCTAATTCTCTCTGTTTTAGCTTTATAATGAGCCTGTCACGTACCTGTCATCATATCATGGTTTGGTGTTACATGTTTTGCTTTTAAAATTACTTTTTATATCAGTTTATCATGGTGGGGTGGTTTGCCTTGCCTGCCTCCACTTTTCATGTGGTACTGCTTGCTAGTTGGGGGTCAAGCATGTGAATCTATGAAAGATACAATACTGGAGGAAAAAACAAGTTACTTACCTGTACATTGTTGTTCTCCAATATTGATATCTCTTGTAGATTCACGGCTGACCCTACCTCCTCCATGTTAAGCCTCACTAGTTTAATACCTTTTATTTTTTATTTTTGTACTCTTGTGCTCGAAATCTGAGGTATGGTGACTGCAGGGGATGAATGTTTCAGGGTATCTGCTCTCACTGGTTGAAGTTTGGAGGCTTTAAAACAGTCAATTAGCTATCAATGTCTATTGTTTTCTATGGGGTCTTAATATTAATGCTTGAACACTGTTTATATTACTGTTACCCTGGGACTCCCATCATGACAAAGGGGAAGATTCAAGCATGTGAATCTATGAAAGATATAGATATTGGAGAACTACAGTGTACAGGTAACTTGTTTTGTGTGTCCCAGACGCTATTGAGGTTACAGCTGTCTCGAAAAAACGCTGTCCTCTAACACCTGTGACATTCCTTCAGCTAATAATAGCTGTTGATCAAGTGTCCTTGTGAAACACACCTTGAGACACAAATGCCAGCTCCATTTAAACTGCCTGCGGCATGGTCATCTAGTAGTCAATTCTCGAGAAGTGCCCATACTTTTTACAATGGAATTTATAGCTCTTCTTTTCCCTGCCTTTCCACGTAAGCCACTGTAAAAGCCCAAACCTTGCAGTATGCTCTTTAAGAACCTTGATACTTTGGGTGAGTACATATGGGGTCATCTAATAGATCTGTCCCGTTCATTAATGAGCAACGTACTGAACTTCTTCACCCCCCAGTTCCCTAATACAACTTTTTACAGTGCAATCCCTGAGCTTTATGCCAAGCTTCCCATCAGCCTAGCTCTGTTGGCATTGCTACTGGTAGCCTGTTTCTCCAGCAGCCTGCCAGCCAACTCTCCTTGCTTCCTGCCAGGGTGCACTCCGCGTAGCCCACCAGCTGCTCTCCTTGCTACTGTTGGCACGTCCATCCTTAGTAAGTAAACTTACAAGGGGGGCGCGTATAGGTCAATGTACCTTTTTGATTCGTATAGGGTATTCTTACCATAGCTTCGACTCAGAATCAGTAATCAACACACAATAATCAATAACCATTAGTCAAATCAACAATTAATGGAGTCAGTAATTTTCACACACCATGACTCTTCAGCCATGAATAACCACACTGTGATTATAAGTTTATTTCCCTATTCGTTAACAATACTAAGTCAGGAATCTTAATTAATCTCAACTCAAATTGGCTTTTTTTTTTAATACACTCGTTAATCAGCAAGTTGCAAAAGACGTGATCTGATCAAAGCTTGAATCAAAGAGACATTCCAAGGCATCAACACATAACATTAGTAAAACCCAATTCAACAAAACTATGACATCCATCAAGTTCAGCAAGATAGTCCGTCAACCATTTGTCTCTGTAATTTGTCAGTTGTCATGGGAGTAACCTCAACTAACATAGATTAGCATCAGCATGTGGGGCTTCATGCAAAACAATTTAGAACACAAATTTGGAAAGCATATACCTAAAGAAAGTACTAAGTCAGCACAGTTGGTACCTAGAAAGAAAAGAAATAAAAATGCAATTCAGTCATTGTCATATCTACCTATCCACTGTATGGGTCAGCAAGCAGAATCCGTCTTCGTCCTCAGGTCATTAGTCGATCAGCAAAACATCAGGCTCTCAAAGAGTATGAGCCCAATTCCAGAATCTCAAATCTCTTCTTCTCAATATCACAGTAAATCTGAATAAATCTGAATTAGGTCTAATCTCTTAATCTGGTCTCCTCTGTCCCTTTGTTATATCAAAGATCCCCAAACCAGACCCCAATTTCCAATTGGTCAATTAATTGTATGTTATTACTCTACCCAATAATATCCCTTTACCAAATCTATGAATTCTAATATTTCACAGTCCACATGTCGTTGTAGAGTCTTCTTTACAATGTTCTCATCATCCGGCTCGTCAGGTATCAATTTTGTTGCATCTTCGTCTCCAGTCAGTGTCTTCATTGTTCGCGTCCTGGGAAAGAACCCTTTGCACATTTTACACACATTTAGGCCCATATTTATACTTTTTTAGCACCACATTTGCGCTGCTTTTTGACGCAAAAACGGTGCAAACTTACAAAATACAATTGTATTTTGCAGGTTTGTGCCGCTTTCGCGCCAAACAATGACGCAAATGCGGCGCTAAAAAAGTATAAATATGGGCCTTAGTTACTTTATGAGAGACCTCATCTCCTGTCCGTCAGTTCCCATCTGCTAAGCATTTTTATTTTTCATTAAACGCTAAGGAATACAGCTTTTACATGTGGCCTGGCAAAACTAGGCCAAGACACTTGCTAAGTTAAGGCCTACAATTAATAAGCAAGGACATATTTCATAACCATTAATATTACATATTACTACAGTAACCTAAGACATATTCAATATTTCATGCAGATTAATAATTATTTAGTACATTTCATGAACAGTGGTGGCGATTCTTCGAGGTCACAATTTCAAACGTGTACATTATTTTTCTACGTCATTCATTTTTCTACATAAGTCATTATTCAAAATACATAAACATTCATTAATAATTTCTAATGAAGACATCTGCGTTAGCAATCCCTCCTCTGATGACTAAATATGTCATCACACCAAATTTACCACCTACAATTTTACAATTATATCTCTTCAACATTTTGGCCCTCCTTACAACCCTGGCGGTCGGTGTTAAAGCGACGGTAATACCGTCAACAGGCCAGCGGTAAAAAAAATTGAATCACGACCATGGGGGAAACCGGCAACACAGACAGCCACTTTAACACTCCGACCGCCATGGCAGTAGAAACAAACACGAGGCGGTAACTGCCAACAGACAGGCGGAAGACAATGTACCGCCCACTGTATTACAAGACACCAATCCGCCACCTTTTCCGGGGCGGTACCAACGCCTTCAAAAGCACGGCAGAAACAGTACTTGGAACGGAAACCACTCACCTCTCGATACCCAACGAGGACCCAGGATGCCATGAAGCCCAAGTTACAGGTGCTACCAATGTTGGTTTATCTCCTCTTCTACCAGGAGCAGCAAAGGCGGCGGCGACGACCCCCACCCCCACCCTCACCCACAACACCATACACACAAATACATGCTGCAACATTACATATACACCCCGTAACCCTCAGGAAGAACGCAAGGACAAAAGGAAATTATTGTAACAAGTGTAATCATCTAAAATTCAGATATGGAAACAGGTCTGTAACAGATCAGTATATACAAATATGTACAGCAACTAAAGAAGTCTGGATAGTGTTCCATTCATTGTCTGTGGACCAGTAGTCCCAAAATGCATGGGCGAAGCCCACACATGATACTTGCCTCTAAACGGAGAGAACACTGCTGGGGCATCAGCTCAAAAAAAGCCAGGCACCTCAGGGGGAAGGGGTGGGGGGGGGGGGCACCTCAGCCGGATGACGGAACAACACCACTGCTCCACGAAGGGGCTCCATGCCCACTGTTTGGTCCTGGGGAGTGAAAAGCCACAGTCTCACGAGTCTCTCAAGTGGGTGGTGTGCCCACTGTTTGGTCCTGTGGAGTGCAAAGCCACAGTCTCACAAGTCTCTCAAGTGGGTGGTTTGCCTACTGTTTGGTCCTGGGGAGTGCAAAGCCACAGTCTCACAAGTCTCTCAAGTGGGTGGTTTGCCCACTGTTTGGTCCTGGGGAGTGCAAAGCCACAGTCTCACAAGTCTCTCAAGTGGGTGGTTTGCCCACTGCTTGGTCCTGGGGAGTGCAAAGCCACAGTCTCTGTAGTGGATGCTTTTCTCCACTGGCTCTGGAGGGGGCTTAGTGCCCAGAGTGCTTCATCCTGCCAAGGACTGGGGTAGTGTTTGCTGTTCTCCACTGGTTCTGGAGGGAGCTTAGTGCCCAGAGTGCTTCATCCTGCCAAGGACTGGGGTAGTGGATGCTTTTCTCCACTGGTTCTGGAGGGGCCATGGTGCCCAGAGTGCTGCACATGGTGTGTGGCAGTTCCCATTCCCTCACCTGGGTGTCAGAGCCACGAGATTTCCTGGGAACAGGTAGCATGATACTCCATGGACGCAGAGACCCACTCCACTCTGCGGTGACTCAGCCTGCCAACTGCTGGTCCTGGTGCCTCATGTACGCTGTGCAGGGTCACGGACGTCTCCTGCAGCCTCGGACGACTGCCCACTGGGCATGATGTCCATGTCGGTTGTGGTGGCACAGTCTGAGTACGTCGCAGGGCAGGTGGCGGTGGTTGCGGCGGTGTCAGCGGCGGACATGCTGGCGTTGGTGCATGTGTCAGCACCTGTGGAGGGAGACACCAGGACGTCTCCTGCAGCCTCGGACGGCTGCCCACTGGGGATGATGCCGGGGACTGGAGCAGAGGCAGCAGACGTGCAGGTGGGCGTGCAGGAGGCGGTGCAGGTAGCGGTGGTTACGGCGGTGTCCATCGTAGTACAGGTTGCTGTTCTGACCTGCAGAAGGGGTGTCACCAGTCCCTCACCCTGAGGCTCCTTGCCCTGAGCTGACTTCCCTTTAGCCTTGTGTCCCTTCCCCACCTTGGAAGTCGCTGCTGGGACCTTGCCACTGTCCTCTTTTGTCTTGGAGGAGGCCTTGCTGCTTGGTTGATGTGGCTTGTCCTTATGGCATGTTGTCCCCTTCTTCACCTTGGCAGGTGGCGGAATAGGGTGATCCTTGGCCTCCTTAGGTGGAACACTGGCAGCCCTAATGGGTGCGGCCCGTGATGTTACAGGACTTGCAGGGACCACAGTGCTGGATGATTTCGTGGCTGAGGTGCTGGGCTGGGATCTGGACATCCTGGCCCTAGGGGAAGGACGGGGGGGAGGTGTAGGGAAGAGGTCAAAGTTAGCGAGGAAACGTTTTTTAGACACACTGGGACGGGAAGATGGAGGGGGTTTGGGAGTGGAGGAAGAGGAAGTGGTTGTAGGAGGTGTACGTCTGCTGAATTTGGGTGAGGGTGCATGGGCTGGAGGCTGTTGTGAGGTGGATGGCTGTTGAGTGAGTGTGTGCCGACGTTTGTGTACTTTGGGAGGAGGGCTCACAGACACACTGGGAGAGGACACAGGGGACGTGGGAATGGTAGTTGGGGTGGTGATTGCACGTGAGCGGTGTGTGGTGATGGGCGTGCTGGTGATGGAGGTAGTGGCTGAGGATGTAGTGCATGCAGGTTTGAGTGGAGACGAGACTGGGAGGGAGGAGGAGGACGTGGAGGAGGGAGACACAGTGGAGGCAGTGGATGTTGGCGTGTCTGCATGGGGATGGTCCTTGTGTGAGTGCCTGTGGGAAGTTTGGTGCTTATGTTTGCCATGTCCACTCTTGTGTGTTGATGAGTGCGCATGCTGGTCTGATGGTGTGCTTGGGATAGGCTGAGGTAGAGGGGATTGGGTCTGGGTAGTGGAAGTTGGATGGGGGAGGCTGGACACAGGGACAATGGCTGCCATCAGTGCTGAGGCCAAAGCCTGCAATGCTCTCTGTTGAGCTGCCACGCCAGAATGAATGCCCTCCAGGTATGCCTTTGTTTGCTGCAAATGCCTCTCGACACCCTGGATGGCATTCAAAATGGTTGATTGCCCAACAGTGAGGGATCTCAGGAGGTCAATAGCCTCCTCACTGAGTGCAGCAGGGCTGACTGGGGCAGGGCCTGAGGTGCCTGGGGCGAAGGAGATGCCCACCCTCCTGGGTCAGCGGGCACAGGAAACTCGATGAGGGGCTGCTGGGAGGGCGGTGCTGGTAGGGGGGGTGGCGGCTGTCCATGTTGTTGGGGTGAGCACAGAGGTGACCGCCACCGCAAGGGAGCTCCCATCAGAGGAGGAGTTGCTATCGCTGGTTTCTCCTCCTGTCCCTGTCGTGGAGCTCCCCTCGCCCTCCGTCCCACTGGTGCCTTCAGACTCCGTACATTCACCCTCCAGGGCCATGTGGGTTGCAGCTCCCTCCTGCTCCGGTGCCACTGCTCCTCCGCCAGATGATGCTAATGCATACAAGTACAGGGTGACAAAACAAAAACGGGGGGAAAGACAGAGGAGAAACATGGTCAATGCCTGCAACAACACCACCGTTGGCGGACACAACACACAAGGAACAGCCCTATGCACTAGGCCATGCACTAACAGTTCAGGGGAAAATCACATGCCCATGGTGGACTGTGCCTATACCCATTTGATGCACACCTGGAACCAACAGGAGCCTGGCTAGGTGTAGAGGGCCGCTACGACTTTTGGGGTTGGACTGGCACTGAGCCTGCCTAACTATGGATCTACCCTGGCACGCTTGCCCTGCCCTAGGAGAACCCACAGTCCTCTTCCCACACCCAGAAACCTCAAAAAGCACGCAGAGTCAGCTGCATGGGACAGTACTTACCCCCTTGTGGCTGCTGTGATGCTCTCAAGCGCCCATCCAACTCCGGATATGCCACCGCCAGGATCCAGTACATCAAGGTGGTCATGGTGCAACAGGCACCCCTTCCACGTTGCGAGGCCATGCCCAGCTGGGTCTCCACCGTCTTCTTGGTCCAGCGGCACAGGTCCTCCCATCTTTTGAGGCAGTGGGTGCTCCGTCTGTGGTGGACCCCCAGGGTCCGCACTTCCTTGGCGATGGCATGCCAAATACCCTTCTTCTGGTAGGCGCTGACCTAGAGGAAATGTAAAGTAGGAATGGATTTTACACCCCCGTCCGGTTATTCTTACTCATTGGCACAACCACCCACCCTGGCCCACAAACACATACACTGACCATCCTCACATTCTGGCCTCTGCCCAACCCCCACCTGTACCTTCCATCGACGCCACTCCATACATTCATGTCCCATCCGTCATGCTCACAGTGTACTCACCTGTTTGTCTGGTGGACCGTAGAGTTGCGTGTACTGGGGGAGGACCCCATCCACCAGTTTGTCGAACTCCTCCACAGTAAAGGCAGGGGCCCCTTCCCCAGACACCGTAGCCATTGTCGCTTCCAGACTCAGGTCACAGCACCACTGTTGGAGGTCAGGTATCAAGTGAGTGAACAGATAGAAAATGGCGGTCATGTCCGCGGCGGTGCGTACCGTCACTGCCGGTGTACATCGTCATTGGCTCCTGGAACCCATAGGGCCCAATGATAACCAATGCTGAATTGCGCCGCGGTCTTTGTCCGCCTACCGCGACGGTGTACAACGCCAGCGCAGTTACCTCATTTCCCATTGTCCCTCCTTACAGGTCAGGCAGCCGCCATTTCAGGTGGCCACATGGCAGGCCAACTAACTGCGTCACAGCAGTTTTGTGCAGTTTTGTGCAGGAATACGGACATACAGCGCTAAACACAGATTACATCACATTTGTTCTAAACAGGCTTGTGCAAGCTATGTGGTATATGACCCTCTGCTCATCCTTCTCCTCCATAGGCCACGTCCGCTGGGGCAGATGATGAGATGGCGTCATCCTCCGGTATACAGACCTCTGGTGGACCTCTCGACAATGGAAGACAGACCACCACCAGTTGGAGCCAGACCTGATGTCAGCTATCCGCCATCCCACAGGAATCCCCCCTCTAGTGCAGGTCCTGTCAGTACTCCATTTCCTGGCCAGTGGGTCCTTTCAAACAGTGGCCATGGCATCAGGGATATCACAGCCAATGTTCTCGAACGTGTTGTCCAGAGTGTTGTCTGCCCTGCTGAAACACATTGGCAGCTACATCGTATTCCCCCAGGTGGAGGATTTGCCCACAGTGAAAGGTGACTTCTATGCCCTGGTACATGTCCCCAACATCATTGGTGCCATTGATAGTACACATGTGGCATTTGTCCCCCCCCCCAGCAGGAATGAACAGGTATACAGAAACCGCAAAAGCTACCATTCTATGAATGTGCAGATGGTGTGTTTGGCAGACCAGTACATCTCCCAAGTATCCTGGCTCAGTACATGACCTTACATTTTGAGGAATAGCAGCATAGGTGTCTGGCTATGGGAGAGTCTCTAATGGTTGCTGTATGTCTCACATTTGTCCCTCTATATTTGCAGGTGACTCTGGTTACCCCAACCTGTCATGGCTACTTACCCCAGTTAGGAATCCCAGGACAAGGGCAGAGGAACGCTACAATGAGGCACATGGGCGGACTAGGAGGATAATTGAGCGTACTTTCGGCCTCCTGAAGGCCAGATTCCGGTGCCTCCATCTGACAGGTGGCTCCCTATACTACTCACTGAAGAAGGTGTGCCAGATCATCGTGGCATGCTGTATGTTGCACAACCTGGCTCTGCGACGCCAGGTGCCTTTGCTGCAGGAGGATGGGCCTGATGTTGGTCTTGTGGCAGCTGTGGAGCCTGTGGACAGTGAAGAAGAGGAGGCAGAAGAAGAAGATATAGACAACCGAAACAACATCATCATGCAATACTTCCAGTGAGACACCGGTAAGTGACTGGCACTGCTCTTCTCATATCAGACTACTGTAGGACATTGCATGATTCTGCCTTTTTGCCTCTGTGTATGGACCCTGACAGTTCACATTGGCTTTCCATTTTACAGATCTATGTACCACTTTCTGCCTTCTGCTATGTTTACTGCTGCCCAACAACTGTCTAACATTGGTATGTGAAAATGAACATTGTCATTTGTTATTTTTCTGAAAGTTTGCAATAACACATTTGTGAAAGTACAGACTGACTCCAGATTGATTTGTGATTCAAGGGTGTTTATTTCAGAGCTAATAAGTGGAGGGGGCTGTGCAATGGGCTGGGGGTGATGGTGGAGGATTATCCATGGTAGAGTCCAGTCTATTGGCATCACAGGTGCATTGTCCAAGGGGGCATAAGAAGTGGAGTAATGGCAGTTGAAAGTGCACAGCAACTGAGTGGGACAGAAGGGTAACTATCAGGAGAGTCCTATTTCCTGGCGGGGCCCTTGGCAATGTTCTCTGTCTTGTGCCTGGATTGCAGGGACTGTTTGCGGGGTGGTTCTCCTTCTGCAGGGGGGGGGTGCTGGCGGCCTGTTGGTCCTGTGGCGGGACCTCCTGTCCACTAGCGGAGGTGGAGGGCTGTTCATCGTTCAGGCTAGTGTCAGGGGCCCGTTGGTGTGCCACGGTGTCCCTCTTGGTGTTGGCCATGTCTGCCAGCACCCCTGCAATGGTGATCAGGGTGTTGTTAATGGACTTCAAGTCCTCCCTGATCCCCAGGTAGTGTTCCTCCTGCAGCTGCTGGGTCTCCTGAAACTTGGCCAGTACCGTGCCCATGGTTTCCTGGGAATGATGGTATGCTCCCATGATGTTGGAGAGTGCCTTGTGGAGAGTTGGTTCCCTGGGCCTGGCCTGTCCTCCCCCTGTCACACAGCAGTCCTCCCAGCTTCCCTGTTATCCTGTGCCTCTATCCCCGGAAACCATGTGCCCACTGCCACTGACCCCAGGTCCCTGATTGTCTTGGGTTAGTGGAGTTGCCTGGGGTCCCTGTACTGGTGGACACACTGCTGATTGACGTGTCCTGGGGACAGTGGCATGGGCCTGCTGGGTGGGTGCTGTAGGGGTGTTTCCTGAGGGGGGAGGTTCTGTGGTTGTTTGTGACAGTGGCAGGGGAACCCACTGTCCCGAGGTCCCAGATGGGCCGGGCTGGTCATCCTGATCCAGGCGTGCAGAGCTGCTGTTGTCACTGTGGGCCTCTTCTGTGGGGGGACTGGATATGTCTGGCACCTCCTGTCTGGTGACGTTGAGTAGGGGGTCCAGTTGGGGGGTAAATGCATAGTTATTGTATCTGTGTGTTCCCTCTTGTCCAAAGTGTGAGTTACCCTCTACTCCTGTGGTTGGCTTATTGTCTTTGGCCTTGTGTGATTGTTATTTTTGGGGCCTGGGTGAGTATCTGTACTGGACATGCTTTGGTGATGGGTGTCCATGCATTGGTGTGACATGCAGGCCTTGGAATTGGGATGTGTGGGTTATGATAGTGGGGTATCTGTGGGGTGTTGGGGTGATGGGTGTGAGGGTAGGGGTAGGAGTTTGTGATGGCATGCAGGTAGGGTGGGGGGATATAGTAGTAAAACAGGTCATTGTAAGGGGTTGTGGGTGTGTGTTTTACAGTGGTGTGAGTGTGTGGGTGTGGTGTGTGTATGTGTGTCAGGTGTGTGTATTTTGAATTGTCCAATGTGGTTGTGTTTTGTAAATGGGTGGGTATTTGGAGCGCGGCAGTGTGTACCGCCAATGGATTACCGCGGTTGAATGACCGCTGCGTTAATTCGTGGGTCGTGATACTGTGGGCGTAGTTCTGTTGGGGTGACGGTGTAGGTTTTGGTATCGCCAGTTTATCACTGACCTTTGGTGTGGCGGACTTGTGTGGGTGTCTGTATTGTGGTGGATTACAAGATGTCGCTGACTGCCTCGTTGCAGATGCTGAACCAAGATCACAGGTCTTTGCTCAGGTATGAGGGCTGATATCCCCATAGTGATTCTAATAGGCAAGCTAGAAGCTTAACATGCTGTGCTCTAGATAGAACAAGCAGAGGGAGAGTAGAAACTGTTTGACAATATGATAGCTTTGTTTTTATGTTTTACTCTCCTGGTAACTATTACAATCCTACTGTGTTGTATCATTCTGGTTATTGCGGCTCACGCCTTAATATCTAAAATACAGTCGTTTTATTAAAACATTATATAAAACTTATACTGTCTTTGTCATTTGTATATGAGATCATATTGGAAATAAGAGAGTTGGTTTGGATCTGAGTAACCACGACTTCCCTGAGAAGTTCCAAAGATGTCATGCGCTCGGCTGCCAAATCATTCCTTCCACATGGGAGAAATGAGGCACTGCTAGTTAGCCGGAGCAAAAACCGGATTTAGGGTGACAGAGTTCTTTACACGTGGGTTAGACTCAGTCCCCCACACAGTTATCGATCCTGCTACCTAGAAATCCAGTAGTCTCATTTAGAATAATGAGAGCCCACGCGACATGGCGCCGCCAACGTTTGGTCTGGCTCTAATGATTAGGTCCGACTGACTCTCTTGGTCTCATATATATTTTGACTCCTCGGTTCCGTATACGGAGACATCCGTGGGGCTGAGGGTTTCCGCCGCCACGGCATAGGTATCCTATTGCTTAGTGGTTGGTTGTTCAAGCTTGAACTTTGAAAGGAAAAAAACCCCGATATTGGTGTGCCTTCTCTGACCTGCAGCTGTTTTTTAATAAAATGGCGAATCCTAATGTAGTGAACATAGCAATTAATATGCGACATCCGCTCACTGGACATCTATTGACACATGGACTGACAGTCCAGGGGGGTCCGGTCACTTTTGTGGTGGACGCCCATGCAGCCTATAGAACGGAACTTTTTTATTCTTGGGTCGCTTTTCCAGCAGTGGATGGGGGAACAAATACTTTTCACGAATACACAGTTGCGAATGTCCCTGGACAATACAGGGCTTACGCATATTTAGAAATACCTCTATCTTATCAAGAACACCATAATTGGCTTGATGGCGCCCTCCCACACACAATAGCACAAGTGAGGTTAGGGCCACTGAGTAATGATGGTCCTACCTGGCCTTTATTGGCTACATATACACCACATCCTGCGGTTGCTCAATTGGCAGTGGTTGAAGTTCGTCGTTTATATACGGAATTAACGGCTACATATAGACGATTAGTTCAGTTTGTGATGCAGACATTAAACACGAATGCAGCGCGTGCTGCTCCAGCGCACCCACAGGCGGTGGTTCCGGGTCTTAATCCGGCCACTGTACACTCAGTTATGGGTAAAGTACCAGCTAAACGAGAGGAGACTCCGTTTTGGCTGGCACAAAATATTTATACGCTGGAAGCAGTATTTCCCCATACGGGACCTCAGGATAAACATAGAATTTTGACGATGTGTTTGCCGTACGGGATGGTTCCTCCGGTGGACCTTTGTAATACCTGGGGCACGGTGTTTGCAGCGCTCTACAC
Organism: Pleurodeles waltl; assembly: GCF_031143425.1. Lineage (NCBI taxonomy): Eukaryota > Metazoa > Chordata > Amphibia > Caudata > Salamandridae > Pleurodeles > Pleurodeles waltl. Next base: position 559,173,429 of record NC_090451.1, read on the forward strand.
TATGGCACACGGTACACCGACATTAGCTAATTTACCGGATGTACTTAAACAGATTCAGGATGAATATGGGGCTGCCCCTGCCTTGGATTTGGGCATGCAGTTGCTGGGCAATTTTGCCACGGTTTCTTCTATTATTTTGAGTAATCTCAAAGGAGAGGCAGTAGCACTAGCAGTGCGTATGCGTCTTCGGGATGTTCCGCTGCTTCAACAGGAGCGGGAGCTTCCGAGAATAATAGCGGAAACATATTCTAGTATTGGTCGTGATAGCCTAGGGGCTAGACCACAAAAACCCCAGTTACAGGGTAAAAATAATAAAGATAATGCTAAACAGCAACAACCTGAGGGTTCGAAAAAGCGCTGGGAAAAGAAACAGCAAACACCTAAGAAGGATGATGGGCAGTCTCCGCAACCGGAGACCCCACAGAATAAGTATAATCTCAGGAATAGGGATACTTTGAAGACGCCTGATAGATATCAATACACTGATACACGCCAATCTCGTTCCTTTCAGGACTCCTCGGAAAAGAGAAGTGAGAGAGGTGGGCGGTCAGAGCGGAGGACGGAGTACGTGAAACCGAGACAGGATTCACAACGCTCAGCGGAGGTTTCTATTAAACAAGAAGAGAAACCGCTGCAACAAAAACAGCAATTTAAGAAGAAGAAAGTGGCAGCTGTCTCAGTTAGACATGCCGCTCAAGAAGAGAGTTCTTTTGACGATCAAGACATGGGCGTTAGCACTATTAGACAGCGCGGCAGAGGTCACAATAGTTCGCCGGAGTCTTCTAGAGCATCTGGAGGTGAAAGCAACTGATGACTTCATACAAGTCGAGACGGCGGATATGCGTGTCTCTGATCCTGATAGAGTATTTGAAGTGACTCTGGGATTGGAAGGGGACATTGACCGTGTTATAAACGCCATTTTTTGGGACCATGTGGTAAAATCATATGATGTTCTGTTGGCCGAACAAGATTGGCCACCTGACTTTGTTCGCGACTGTCCAGTTGGGGAGGAGGTTATTACACCTTCCTTCTCACCACTTGTTCCGAGAGAACTCGCGGAGTCCTATAGTAAATCATGGGCTCTAGCACAGGCTCCCGCCTTGTATAGAAATAACGTGGGGTGGGACAGACAATCACCTTATCATGTAATACCGATAAAGGGCGAACCTCAGCCACAACCGCAATATCCTATAAAATTTGAAGCTAGGGCATCGGTTAGACAAATTCTTACAGAATTGGAGTATCAGGGTGTAATTGAGCCCTGTGTCTCGCCGATGAATAATCCCTTGTTTCCGGTTGCTAAACCGGACCATTCATATAGGATAGTGGTGGATTACAGACATTTAAATAGTCATACACGCACATATGCAATACAGAATTCACACAGCGCAGCGCTTATGAATAATATAGTGCATAAAAAATACAAGACAACATTAGATATCTCGAAAGGATTTTTCTGCCAGAATATAGCGCCCGAGAGTCGGGACTATACCTGTTTCAGTGCGTTTGGCTCTCAGAAAAAAAATTGTTGTTTGCCTCAGGGGTATAAGAATAGCCCAGGACTGTTTTCGGCTCGTGTAACTGAACTGCTGCATGAGTTCGACCCTGAAGCATTATCATATGTTGATGACATATATCTGACAGATGATGAGATTCTGCAACATCTAAGGCGCGTATCGCGCATTGTTGTGGGGTTTGCTAATATAGGCTATAAGTTTAATTTTAAGAAATCAAAGATTGCCTTCCTCAGCGTCATTTTCCTGGGATATGAGTTGTCCAGTGAGGGCAAGAGCTTAGCGTCACATTTTTTGGAGAAATGTGCTTTATTGCAGACTCCTAATACGGTTCGGAAGCTCCAGTCATTGTTGGGGTTTCTGAATTTTGGCAGAACTTACATTCCTGATTATGCAACGCGTATAAAACCCTTATACGAGTTGATTCGCCCGAATTTTTCGAGTAAACTTTGGACGATTGAACATACAGACATACTGCGAGAATTGCAGAGTGATCTCTTAGCAGTTAAACACTTACACACACAGGACAATAAGACACATTTAGTGATCAGGGTTATACCTGGGGCTGTTGGGTTTACTTATGTCACCTTTAATGAAGGGGAGACTGTCCCGATTGCATACAAGTCTCACTTGTATTCAGCTGCAGAGCAACGTTTTGCACAAACTGAGAAAATTCTCACTGCAGTACAGATGGCTGTTATTAAAGAAAGACCGCTGGCCCAGGGTCAACGCATAGTTGTCGTTTCCCCGGTTCCGGCCTTAGAGGCTGTTACAAAAGCGAGTGTTCCTAATTCGAAAGCTTTACACCCGCGATGGATACAATGGGCTACGTCTTTGACAGCCACTGATTTAGATTATGTATTTGACCCTAAACTGCAGACTCAAGAATTTCTTCAATACGAAATAGAATACCCTGTTCCTGCTGGTACATTGCCTATTGACCAATATGAAGTGGTCATGTATACAGATGGCTCTGCGCAACCAGCGGTTGGGACTAAACAACAGTATTCTGCTGCATGTGCGGTGGTGAGCGGCACTATGGAGGGGGAAGTGTTCTGCCCCCGACATACTTATACTAAAACCTTGGGAGATTGCACGGCACAGCTGGCTGAGCTCAAAGCTCTATTGTTAGCGTTGGAGCACGCGGATCCGGCACTTTTAACCTTGCTGGTCTGTGACTCCTACTACTGTGTGCAGTCTTTCAACGAATATTTACACTATTGGAAGATGAATGGGTTCAGAGATTCTAAAGGCAACACCATTATGCATAAAATGTTGTGGGGTAAGGTTGCGGATCTGAAGGAAACGCTTCCTAAAGTCCATGTTGTGCATACACTTGGACACCAGCGCGTTGGAATACACGTTGCTGGGAATACTTTGGCTGATGAAGCCGCGAAATCGGCAGTGGCTGTCGCCACTGTGGCCGCAGTGACTCGTTCGAGTTCCAAACCAGACACAGAAATATCGGCTGCCATAAAAGCTACTGCTGATGGCACGCCCTTTCGTAAAGGATTTCCTTCAAAATATAGTTACTGCTTGAATGGTGCGCTAAATGCTACTGTTACAATTCCAGGCATTGGTGTACGTGAAATTCCGAATAAAATAGAGAGACCTCGATTGATTTCTGCAGCCCATGAGGGGGTGGATTCTGCACATGCTGGGGTGGCTGCCACAATTTCACTTTTACAGGCTCGTTACTGGTGGCCTGGTCTCTATAAAGAGACGAAGCAGTATGTCCTTTGTTGTGACATTTGTCAACAAATTAAGGCATCGTCGGCCAGACGCCCGCAGCAGACGCCCCTTCTGATTTCAAACAAACCATTACAGTGTGTGTACTTGGATCATTGTGGTCCGCTGACGCCAGATAGTGCATACAAGTATATATTGGTTGCTGTAGATTCGTGCTCCAGATTTGTATGGGTATGGCCACAACGCTCGGCTGACGCTCGCACTGTTATTAAAGATTTGCGCATCTTTGTCGATATATTTGCAGTTGCGGCTTTTCATTCGGACCAGGGCCCTGCTTTTGCCTCTAAGGCATTCAGGGACACCATGGCTTCGTTGGGGGTCCAGCTCCAATTCTCGTCTCCATTTCATCCCGAGGGAAATTCTGTCGTGGAGCGTTTAAATCGTGATTTAAAGCAGTCCTTAACGGCCAGAGTTATAGGTACGGGTCGTGGTTGGCTAGCCCACCTATATGGAGTACAGAGAGCACTTAATAACTTGCCTAGAAGGTCACTGGGGGGTCGTACTTCATATGAGTGCCTGTTTGGAACACGAATGTATGTTCCTGATCTAGATGGTCCTGGTGTGGAGGCGGCAGATACGCCCTTTGACATAAATGATCGTGTCACTGTTTTGCAGGATTTACAACAATTCCGTGAAGTTAACTCTTCTGCCAGTGCTGCCTCCTCAGGAATTAAGGATGAGCCAGTAACACCTACTGGTTGGATACCCAGGATTGGGGATCTGGTGCGTGAAAAGGTCGCAGTTAAAAAAGAATTTGGTCCTTCTTATCGAGAACCTGTCCCTGTGTTGGGGGTGAGCGGCACGAGAACTGTGATTTTACTGCCGCTGCTAGGGGCCAAAGGAAATCGCTTTGTTTCCATTGATAATGTCAAGTTACAACATGTGGCCGATTCTGCACAGCAGACCAAGAGGGACACCCAGTAGTTCCGGAATCCCTCTCACTACTGGGGAAGAAGTCCCGCTGCAGGTGATTTTCACCGACACTGTTTCCTCTCCGAGCTTGGGGAGGGTGGATGATGATCTTGCGATTGTTCCACCGACGGCGATTATTATGGAATCTTGTGATCAACTTGCTGTACGTTCTACTGACGTTTCTGAACATGTGGTTTATAGCGTGCCACGGCGAGAGCCTCTGTCTGCATCTTCGTTCACAGTTGCACCTTTTGCTAGAACTGCTTCTGGCTGCTTTAACGACGCTGATAATGATGGGTCCGGCTCCTCGTCTTCGATGTCTTCTGTCCACGGTCCACGACGGCTGCAGGGATGGCTTAAACAAACATATTTTGTTTTTCCTTGGAACTATTTTTGGCTGTTTTTGGCCGTGATGACTATTTTATTATGGTTGGGATTTGTGGTTACTTTTTTTCTGCTAATACATGGTCATTTTCTTCCTGATCGATCTGACATTGAGCACGTGGAGACTGTGTTAAAACCACATTTTTCGTCTCATATGGTTCGAAGAGACTTGTCCACAGTGAACATTTCTGCTATACCAGTTCCGGATGGAATTGTGTGGGATAAAGTAATGTTTGATATATATGGTCCCACTGAATTGATTCAAATACCGTATGTCCTCAAATTATCAATGAATGATATTGTTATACCTGGCATTGTTTCTGATGATTGGGATGTGAAGACAGTAGATTCTATGCTAACGGATTTGCAATATTATACTGTCTACGACGATGAAGATGCTTACCAGTTTAGAGATAATCATGGTGACATGTTTTGTTACAACTATTATGGACACCACTCTATTCATAAAGCTAGTAGCCCTAAGTCAATGTTTAATTATGTGCAATGGAGACGGATTGCTCGACTCCTCCACAAGGGAGTTCAAAAACGTATTATGACAAATTCGCATATTTTGCTGGGCATGATCCACGTAATGCTAGGTCCTACTATTTTAAAGTTACACCGTATTCTAATAAGCAAATGTTATTGACCGATACTAAATTACTATATTCCAATTTGTTTGTATCTAAACTGTCGGTCGAGGGATATGAATACTGGTTTAAAACTGTTGACTTGAAAAGTGTTTGGGGTACGAAAAATTGGCAAATGCAAGGCAGGGACATGTTATTTAGAGCATGTATTATCCCTGTGCAGATGATTTTCCTCAATGACACAGTACAACAGACTAGCTGTTTGGGTTTAGCGACGATTAGGGAGTTAACTTTGCCTAGTATACCTGTCCCTTCTAAATTAAAAAATTGGCAGCACTATGTGAATGCTACTTTCAGTGACTTTACACATTGGGTCCAGAATGGTACACTTAACACTTCATCGTTACATCCAGGCGGGTGGTTATTATGGCCTGTAGACACTAATAAGTGTCATCAACGTTTTGTCACCTCTTCAGGGGGGTTCAGGACTAGTAGGGCAGACCCTCGTTATGTTTCACCAGAACATGCTGATATAATAACTACATACAGTGTGGGGAAGCTTTGTCAGCAATGGTTGAAGTCATCCACGCTGGATGCAGTTAAGTCACATCTCATGTTACTGTCTAATAATACTGATTTACAAGATTTTTTGTCAGGTCCCAGAGTACCACGGAAGAAAAGGTTCTTATACGAGGTTTATAATGAGATTTGGAAGCTTTCACAACAAGAAGCTGCAGCCCGGTTGAGGCAGATTGATCAAAAAAATCTGATGCAGACTTTGTCTGTTGTAGATAATGGCATGCATACCCTTTCTGAATGTGTTTACACGATTGACAGCATTGTTTCCTCTGCCATTGACATTATTAAATCGGACATGTCTTCTTTATATCATGGGCAGAGTCAGACGTGGTACATCATGCAGCTGGGTTGGACTCTTCAGACCTTGAAGGCGGGTCGCGTTCCATGGCAGCACGTTCGTGCCAGAGAGATCTTTATCTCTTTTAATTTAACTCGTCAACAACAACTGATGGCTAAAAAGGAAGCGACATATGTTATGTTGAATATTGAGAAATTAGAGAAACTGCCTTTCACAGTAGCTGAGATTCCGTCAGCTGAATGGTTGATCCATGGGGTTATTAATTTGCCTATCTCTACTTTGCAATTTACTTCGTGTTTGAAGCACATTCCGGTGGGTAGATATGAACTATTGGGTGACAGTTACATACACGAGGTGTGGGACCTTCCCTTTCAGTACAGATGTGTTAATGGTTTGAAGGAGGTTTTTCTTAGCGGCAGCGAATGCGAAGCTTCTGTCAGCCATTCAATGGTTTGTAAACAGCTGTCCTTGCACGGGGCGTGTAACGCTTCGATTGCTAACTTAGCTTGTTATCTGAAGGGAGTTCCAGTCCCGGTTATTAAAAACACTTTCCAGGTGCTTTCTAACGGCAGTTCCATTGTTCTTAACAGCGAACGCTGCTGTGGCATGCGTGCCGGAATAGTTTACATCGTCGTTGTCGACAAGGCCGTTACGTGCTGCGGGAATGTGTTGTTTCCCCCCACTCAATTTAGGGAGGTAGCAGACATCTGGCCTCATATTGCTACTTCCAAGGTTGATTTCGACAAGTTGAGTCGGCTAAAAGCTTTATTGTTTCAAAAGCATGTGGCCCTTACATCTGCTAGAGAGACCTACGCACTTCAGGTGGCAAGGTCATCGGCGGAGATACAGTCCCTTTTGAATACTAACTTTCCGAATCACTTCGGTGAACTTGTGGGACGTATATTTAATGCATCCAGCACCGCTGGTATTGCACATTTTTTCAAAGTCGTTGGTATTGGTTTTGCTCATACCTTCTCTTCCATATTCGGTTTGATACCTTCGGCTATACATTCTATTTTCGGAAGCATTTTTGGGGGTTTCCCGATTACTTTGGCTTTATTGGCTGGAGTGTTGCTGTTGTTGCTATTTTTTCGCAATGGCTGTCCCGTCACGACGAGATCCTGTACTGCTGCTCCCATCAGCGCAGCTGTGTCGTGAACGCATGATGCAGCATTTTGGAGCGACACTCCTGGGACATTTGGAGTGCGACTGGTCTCTGTCATTCAGACCGGTTTTGGATTGTGTGCAACCCGTGTTTCGATGCCTTTGGTGCTCGTTTGAACATGCACTGGCTCTCTGTCTCTCATTGCAGCGCCCTCCAATGGTCGATACTGATCTGTTGATGTTCCCGATTAGGGCTCATTCCCAGACTTGTGCACTACGGATGCGCTTGCTTCGTGAGGCAGTTTATGAGATTCCCTTCCTGGAGGAAGATGGTATTGTCTCTTTCATAGGCCCTGCACGGGGTGCTGCCCTGAATGGTTTTGGGGCTTTGGATCACACCTGCTCCATGGTACTTTGTGGCGTGGATCTTCCGATATTGACATATGGACGCGCACAACTTCTTTCCTGGGCGGGAGCCCTTTAAACTTTGCCGGAGGCAGCCTCAGCTGCTGATAGGGCGGGAAGCCCTTCTTTAATACACAGCGCGCCCGCAACCGCGGGACGCGCACAACTTCTTTCCTGGGCGGGAGCCCTTTAAACTTTGCCGGAGGCAGCCTCAGCTGCTGATAGGGCGGGAAGCCCTTCTTTAATACACAGCGCGCCCGCAACCGCGGGACGCGCACAACTTCTTTCCTGGGCGGGAGCCCTTTAAACTTTGCCGGAGGCAGCCTCAGCTGCTGATAGGGCGGGAAGCCCTTCTTTAATACACAGCGCGCCCGCAACCGCGGGACGCGCACAACTTCTTTCCTGGGCGGGAGCCCTTTAAACTTTGCCGGAGGCAGCCTCAGCTGCTGATAGGGCGGGAAGCCCTTCTTTAATACACAGCGCGCCCGCAACCGCGGGACGCGCACAACTTCTTTCCTGGGCGGGAGCCCTTTAAACTTTGCCGGAGGCAGCCTCAGCTGCTGATAGGGCGGGAAGCCCTTCTTTAATACACAGCGCGCCCGCAACCGCGGGACGCGCACAACTTCTTTCCTGGGCGGGAGCCCTTTAAACTTTGCCGGAGGCAGCCTCAGCTGCTGATAGGGCGGGAAGCCCTTCTTTAATACACAGCGCGCCCGCAACCGCGGGACGCGCACAACTTCTTTCCTGGGCGGGAGCCCTTTAAACTTTGCCGGAGGCAGCCTCAGCTGCTGATAGGGCGGGAAGCCCTTCTTTAATACACAGCGCGCCCGCAACCGCGGGACGCGCACAACTTCTTTCCTGGGCGGGAGCCCTTTAAACTTTGCCGGAGGCAGCCTCAGCTGCTGATAGGGCGGGAAGCCCTTCTTTAATACACAGCGCGCCCGCAACCGCGGGACGCGCACGGGCGGCGCCCGGGCGAAGCCCGGGCAAAGGGCGGGCCCGTCCTTCGCCCGTCATCGACCGGAAGAGGCCGGGCTGGGCCCCCCCTCTAACGCCTTCTCCTCTCTACAGTGTCATTTATACTTGTGTGCTGCGCCAGGTACAGTGCGATCTCTTATTAAATATGGGGAAAAGGAAAATTAATGTTCAAAAGGGGATAGATGGGTCCAGCTCCCTCCAGTCCTCCATTACCAGTTATTTATCCTCTGTAATGGGGGCCATTGAGTCTGAACTAGAACATGTAGAAGAAAGGATTGGGGCTGTCCAAAGTACTGTCCAATATCCTCCGCTGGAACCTTCTCTGGAACTTATCAGCCACGCTCCTACCTCCTTAAGTACTGGTCTTTCACCACTGTCCTTAACAACAAACTCCATCCAGTCGAAAGAAGACAAAATTCCTACTTTTGATCGTACTACTTCTTCTCCCCTTTTAGTTACTCCTCCTTCTGAGGGTTCTCAGACTGTTTCTCCACCTACGAAGAAGAGGCGAGCCGGGAAAAAGCCAAAAAATGTAAAAAAGGTCACAGGTCTTAAAAAGAACTTACCTACCCATTTGACCCAAAGTAACAAACCTTCAGCCCCCTTGGTTTTTACCTCTGAATGTCTTCCAAGTACGATCATTTCTGAAGATGGCTCTAATAGATTTGACTCGACACTTAAATTATTTTGTGCAACTTTAGAGGCTAAAATTACAACTTTGATTACCGAGAAGCTTGATTGTTTTTTTAATGATGTAACTAGGCTTTTATCTAGTTTCTCTAAACCTGGCCCACTTAGCTCGGGAATTCTCCCTGGCCCCGAATCAGTTCATTTACCTACTCCTCCCCCTACATTGGCACCCCAAGGAGCCGGTAACTATTTGTCTGATCTACAAGTTGTCCCTGGCCAAGGAACCCTTGTGGATAACCCTGTATTATGTCCAGCAAGGAAGGCTCACTCCTCTAGGTTGCAAGACAATGGCTCCAACTCATTCACTAATCATGCAGACTTTTTACATTTACCTCCGGACTGTAATCCGTACGTTTTGGTTCTTTCTAACGTTCCTCCTTTGGAGTGCCGCAAACTAGAAGATACCCACTCTTTAATTAGGAAAGCCGGCCATTGGTTGAATTCTAAATTTAAACCAAATTCTTCAGGCTTCCGTAATGATAAGATTCTTATGGCCCGAAGGGTGAAGAGGGTTGGCTTCTCAAAAGAATTGAAGGAGGGCGATTATGTTATTTTAAACTTTGCCAATCCTCAGTCAGTAGATTATTTTTTGACTAAATCGGCCTATTGTAATATGTTAAATAACAAGATTCAAATCCATTCCCTGCACCATTTTTATGACCCTGTGCTTTTACCAAATCGTCCTATTACTAATTTAAGCATGCACAGCCAAGAGCCAGATAGGTCTCTCTTACAGGTCAACGTTCCAACTAGCAATAGATTCTCAACCCTTAGTCACTTTGATGAGAATGATTGACTATCGGTGACCCACCACTGTTCTTCTAATTTAGAGAGACGGATGGTTGGGACCGTCCAATCCAAGCGTATCAGGGGCACAGGAATGTGTACTACAGATTTACAAACTCATCTAAATACCAAAGTCTCATCATTATGTTCTGCATTTAGACCACTAACCCTGCTTAGTTGGAATGTAGCAGGGTTGCGATCTAAAACTAACAATTCGGACTGGAAGAGTTTCATTTCTTCTTATGATATAATTTGTCTACAGGAAACTTGGTCTAAAGATATGTTTTTCTTGAATGGCTTTACTTCTTTTTGCCAGCCGGCACGGAGTTCTCACATGGGGAGAGCTAGTGGTGGCCTTTTAGTACTTGTTTCTGTAAATCTTCCGCTTTTAAATGTGTCCCTAATTTGGTCTTCCCCTTATTTTATGGTTGTTCTCGTCTCTATAAGCGGGCAAAAGGATATTCTAATTTTAAACTTTTATAATAATATCCCTCGGGGCTTCCTTATGACCCATCTGGAAGAGGTAATGGATTTTATAGATTCCTCACATGCTTTACAGTTTAGTGATTTAACTATTTTCTGGGTGGGTGATTTTAACATTCCCTTATGCTGTAAAGAACACACGGACTTGTGTGCCTTCCCTGTTGAGGGTAGAGAGTCACCAATTCATTTTAATCATACCTCTGAAGGAGATGCCTTAAATTCTTTTATTTGTAAATTTGATCTGGTTCACGTTACAGAGAAATTGGCCCCTGATGCCCGTAATACGCCCACTTACACCGGGAATTTGAAGGGGAGTACCATTGATTTTATACTTATCAGCTCTTCTGATTTTTATCTAATTAGAAATTTTAAGATTACGCCTCATTGTGCAAGTGATCACAACCCTCTTAGTATTACACTGGACCTAAAAGTAAATCAGGCACCCTTGAACAAAAATTTGTGTGCTGCTACAGTTTATAATTTAAATAGTGGCATTCGTTTAAAATGGGATAAAATTGACCCTAAAAAGTTTAACCAAGAAATTGTAAGAAGTAGGTCTGATACGATTTATACGTGTTTGTCTCAGCAATCAGACTCTGACTGTATTGTGCGAGAATTCGAATCCTTAAGTAGTGATATTTCACGCGCCCTGGTGATGGACAGGCCCGGGAAGGGGCCGGTGGTCCATAGATGGTTTGATTCTGCGTGTTCTTTAGCCCATAAAAAACTTAAAGAAGCTCTTAAAGCAGTTCCTCCCGCACGTCAATTAGTAAAATCAGCGAGGACTGACTATAAGGTTGCCCTTGATAAACGGAAATCCGAAATTAGGTCCAGGGCTTGGAGCGATCTTTTGGCCGCATCTGAATTTAAGGACACTTCCAAATTCTGGAAAGTGATAAATCACCCTTACTTTTCTGATAAGAACTCTTTGGCCAATGAATGTTTTATTACTGAGGATGTCTGGATAAATCATTTTAGGAAAGTTTTCTGCTCTGAAACTTATGAGAATTCGCATGTGGCAGTTACTCCTGCTACACATTTTACTCCAGATTTTAACTTTAAGGCCCTAAATATTATTTTTGATCTCCATGAGGTCAAAGATGCCATTGATAGATCAAGGCAGGGAAAGGCCCCTGGACCCGATGGGGTTCCTGTCGACCTTTTTAAATCAGAAATTGAGCTCTGGGGCCCTTTGGTTACAAATGTGTTGAACAACGTGGTAACTAGTAATGTGCCCTCTTCATGGAAATCGGCTATTATTGTTCCCATCTTTAAAAAAGGTAATAGACAAGACCCCTCTTGTTACAGACCAATCTCCCTTATTGATTCAACGGCAAAGATTTTAGGTAGTGTGATCTTGTCCCGTTTAGAAGATTGGGTAACAGATGCCCAGATTTTATCTCCCATCCAATTTGGTTTTAGACCCGGTGTGGGCACAGTTGAGCAAGTTTTAAACTTACAATTGATACTTAATAAATATGTGTCTGTTAAGAAAGAGTCCATCCACATGGCTTTTATCGATCTAACCAGTGCCTTTGATTTGGTTAACAGATCCAAGTTATGGCAAATCCTAGAAGTTCTAGGGTGTGACCCGGCTCTATTGGAGCTTATTAAACGTCTACATACAGACCTAACGGTCTCTGTTCAGGTCGGCTCATCTGGGCAGAGAACCCCTCCTATTCCGTCAACCAGGGGCGTAAGGCAAGGATGTATTTTAGCCCCTTTTCTTTTCTTGATTTATATAAATGGGCTCTATGATTTTTTGGTTAAACAAGCAAAGGATGTACCGAAGATGGGCCAAAGATTACTTCCAGTTTTATTATATGCGGATGATGCAGTTTTAATTGCTCGTACTGCAAATGGCTTACAGGGCTTATTGGACATGTTTTATGAGTTTATGTCGAGCCTCGATTTGAAGGTCAATTACCCCAAGACTTTTGTCATGACCTGTGGCCCACGTAACACAAAATCCAAACAATTTACTATGGGAGGGCATTCTCTTATTAAGGTCAAAGATTTTTGTTACCTAGGCATGCATTTGAGTTCCTCTCTGTCCTGGAAGACTCATATTAATTTTAAGCTCCAACAGCTGATAAGGAACACCGAAGCGATCTTTCGCTTCTCTAATAAACTAGGCCATAGACCCCCCGCACATATGAAAACTCTGTATAATTCTAAGTGTACCGCAGCTGTGCTCTACGGAGCAGGCGTCTGGGGCTGTGTAAAGGTACCATCTCTCCAGAGGGTCGAAAATAAATTTTTGCGAAGATTACTGTTGGTTCCAAAATGTACTGCAAATATCATCTGCCACGAAGAACTTGGTCAGTGTTTTTTGGAGGATAGGGTTTTTTTGGCGCCATTATTGCTTTGGATTAGATGTTGGCTAAACCCAATGGCAAAATTGGTCCAAGATTGTATTTCCGAATGCTTACAATTGGAAAATTCAAATAGGATCCCCTGGCTTATGTTTCTACGAAACTCTTTTGAGAATTTAGGTCTTAGATATATGTTTGATGAACCTCACCTATTAACTATAAATTCTAGGTCCGTTCTGAAGGCTACTTACTCCGAGTACATATCAGACCTGAGATTTTACAGTTCTCTGAAATTAAAATCCTTTGATTCCTATTCTCAGGTTGTGACAGCCCCATGCCTTGAACCTTATCTGACCTGGTTTTCCAGTTTTAAGATACTTTCTTTTTTAACACTTTTTAGACTTAATTTAATTCATTTTAAAGTAGCGTTTCCTGAACCATGTTTTTGGAAAAGGGATTTACCTCTTTGTCCCTGTGATTCTAGATCAACCCAGAGTACTTTGCACTTTTTTCTCTTTTGCCCTTTTTATGCTGCTCCTAGAGGGGTTTGCATTTTACCCACTTTACGTTCTGTTAGACCCATCCATTACAAGGAAGCTTTAACATATTTTCAGAGATTGCCAGATAGACAAATTTGTCATTTTGTATTAGATTTTGTTACAGCTTCTTTAAGCATTAGGAAAAGGCTCATTTCATTTTAAATGTATATGTATGTATAGTTTAATATTGTAAGTTAATCTTTGTATTCTGTTATTGTGATTTTTCTTATGTTATGAGTTTTATTTGTTTCTTTTATGAGATTTTAGACCGGATGTTTACGTAATGTTTTAGATATGGTACTATTTTATTCTTCTATCTATTTACTGTAACGTAATTATTGTGTGGTATTTGTGTTTTTGTCTGTACTTTTATGGCATTTGCCGAATAAAGTTTTGTGACTGACTGACTGACATATATCGAAGTGGAGGAGCTCCTGCGTTCTATTGCTTCTATCTGACGATTGGATTTTTACAAAATTGACACTATATTGAATTTGGTTTTATGACCACATGTTACCTAAATTTATGACTTTGTTGTCTTCTCACCTTGTCGAAATACTTGTTTTAGGTATTGTTTATATTTAGGGCATCCTTTTATATTATTGGAACTACTTGCTACCGACAAGGGGAGGGTGTAGTGTGGTTAGTTTTACGTATTCATTGCGCTTTAGCTTCAGGCTTTAGGCCTTTGTGCATTTTGCCCTGAATATATTTTATTCATTTGCTGACAGCTTAGAGCCTCTGTGCACTCTGCTCTACATGCTTTTTATTAGGCTTCGTACTGTTATTTTTCAAATAGCCAGTTCTACGGTGTTGTTTTTTATTCATATCACACTGTTTTGCCTACTTCAGCACTGGAGTTCTCCATAACATATTTACTCTGTGCTTCAGTCAAGGATACAGTCTGGTACATTGCCGATAGACGTGGTAAGAGTTTAGACTTGGCATTCCTGCGTAGGGACATTTTGTGATCACGATGACATGTTAGTTATAAACTCACTTCCTTGTCCCAATACACGCAAGAGGGAGATTCCGACCAGGGAACCACAACTTGACGCTGACTGCCTCGTTGCAGATGTTGAACCAAGATCACAGGTCTTTGCTCAGGTATGAGGGCTGATATCCCCATAGTGATTCTAATAGGCAAGCTAGAAGCTTAACATGCTGTGCTCTAGATAGAACAAGCAGAGGGAGAGTAGAAACTGTTTGACAATATGATAGCTTTGTTTTTATGTTTTACTCTCCTGGTAACTATTACAATCCTACTGTGTTGTATCATTCTGGTTATTGCGGCTCACGCCTTAATATCTAAAATACAGTCGTTTTATTAAAACATTATATAAAACTTATACTGTCTTTGTCATTTGTATATGAGATCATATTGGAAATAAGAGAGTTGGTTTGGATCTGAGTAACCACGACTTCCCTGAGAAGTTCCAAAGATGTCATGCGCTCGGCTGCCAAATCATTCCTTCCACATGGAAGAAATGAGGCACTGCTAGTTAGCCGGAGCAAAAACCGGATTTAGGGTGACAGAGTTCTTTACACGTGGGTTAGACTCAGTCCCCCACACCGTTATCGATCCTGCTACCTAGAAATCCAGTAGTCTCATTTAGAATAATGAGAGCCCACGCGACACCTCGACTGATGAAGGAATCTGCGTGCACACAAGACAATCCTTTGCATCCATCGTCTCAACATACTCACTCAATAGGTGACAGAAAACATTAGAAGGAAGCTCTACTTGAACATTAGTAAAGTCATGCAAATACCTGTTGTGTAGCTTAAATCTTTCTAAAGCTGTTAATGTAGTAATCTCAAAAGCAGAAGTATGGTTGGCTCCTTTTTCAAGAACAGACATACCCACAATCAACACTATGAACAATACCCCACACATAATTGCCAAACCAATGCTCATATATTTACAGCGCTAAATATCCCTAATCTACTTATCTATATCAGCCATGATCTGTAAAGAATCGGAAAGCAGAAGTAACTTAGAGAAGTGCAGCAAAATAAAAAAAATAGACAATTCTTCTTTCAGCAGTTCAGTTTCAGTTTCAGGAACCCTTTTCTTTGTCAAAATCGGCTAGCAGCTTTGTCAAAATCAGTTTCGAAAGTCAAATCAGGTTATCAAGTCTTTTCCGGTTACTTTCATCAGTCTCTTTCTGACTTGTTTCAATAATTCAGTTCATCAATTTTCTTCAGGTCACTTCAAAATACTGACTCTGAACTTCCCTATCAAAGCAAAAAGACAAACTCATGTTGCCATTCGTTTGTAGTTGCATATGCCCATTCAGGACCTGCGTATCTTTGACTTGCTATTCTTTTCCTTTTAAACTTTCGATCACCATTCAACTCTCCTTCACTTAATTCTTCTTTTCTCGTAGTGTCTACTTCTTCCTTTATTGTTTGATCGTCAGTCACCGCTTTATGTTTCTCCACTTGCGAATTCGGCCACTTATCTCCTTTTCGTGTACCTTCTGTTAGTATTCTCTTCAGGATTGGATTTGCACCCTTTTCCTTCTCTGTGGTGTTTTCTCTTGATGGACCTGAAACAGGTTCAGGAAGTGTCATATCACTTTGACTTTGATCCCGCTCAACTCCCTCCCCTTCTTGGTCTGGCACTTGCTCTATTCGTCCCTCAGAATCATCTGCCTCTGGGAGAGACCTCTCAGTACTTTACTCTTCAACTGGTTCAGTTGCGATAGGTTCCTCAGCACCCTCCTGAAGGTCTTCACTTTCGTCTCTCATAGGGGTGACAGAACCGTCATCAACGAGCTCAGGTTCAGCTTCAGTTCTTCCTTGCTCCTTTTCCGGTTCCGGTGCTGTAATTTGGCTGATAGCTGTTGGTACTCTCAACAACGCTTCTTCATGATCCAGTGGACAGGCCACTTTCTTAGTGTGACTCACGTGAATCCAGTTCGGGATCCCTACACACTTCACAGATGTCGTAGTCGTTAAGATCACCTGGTATGGTCCCTGCCAGCGAGACTCCAAACACGTCTTGCGCACGTGCTTGCAGACAACAACCAAGTCACCGGCCCTCAGGTTGTGCCCTGGAGCGTGGATTGGCGGCAATGTGGTGGCCTCCACCTGCTGAGAGAAAGAGCAAATCACATCAGCCAGACCTTTGCAGTAGTCCAACACCATATCATCTGTTATGTTGACAAATGCATTGGCTGGAACTGCTGGCAACCTCATTGCTCTGCCCATGAGAATTTCGTGGGGCGACAATCCTGTCTTCCTGTCAGGTGTGTTTCGCATTGACATCAATACCAAAGGTAATGCATCTGGCCATTTCAGATTTGTGACTGCACACATCTTTGCAATTCGTGACTTCAAGGTACCATTCATCTGCTCCACTAGTCCTGATGCTTCAGGGCGGTAACTACAATGCAACTTCTGTTCAATATTCAATGCTGCACACAGTAGTTTAATCACTTCATTATTGAAGTGCGTTCCCCTATCCGATTCTACAGAGATCGGAAATCTGAAACACGGTATCAGTTCCCTAAACAACAATTTTGCTACTGTGAGACTACCATTTCTCCTTGTAGGATACGCTTCAATCCAATGACTAAAAATGCACACAATCGCCAACACATATCTCAAACCTCCACATGTAGGCATTTCAATGAAATCCAATTGCATTCTGCTGAATGGACCTCCTGCTCTTCCAATGTAGCTCAAATTCACCACTGTCCCTTTCCCCGCATTTAATTGCTGACAAATGACACATCAATGGCATACTGCTTCAGCTGCCTGTCTAAACTTAGGATTAAACCAATCGATTTTGAAAAGAAGTATCATGGCGTCCCTCCCCATTTGTGCCTGACCATGATAGTACCTCGCCATCTGGGACAACAAGCTATTTGGCAAAACCTTCTGACCCTCCTCAGATACCCACAGCTCATCCTGTCTTTGAACACATTTCATTTTGCTCCATGACCTTTTCTCTTCTTTGTCGACATTACTCTGTAAGGTTCTTAATTCCTCTAATGTGTCGATCACTTTTAATGCAAAGCTCGTGCATGTAGTGTCTTCTCCAGACATTAATTCCCACTTGTCTTTGAACGATATACAGTTCAATGCGCAAAACCTTGCGACTTGATCCACATATCCATTTCCCAAGGACACGTAGTTCCTGTGACTTTAGATGTGCACTGCATTTCACCATGGCAATCTCTTCAGGCAGTTGAATTGCATATAACAACTACTTTATTCTTTCACCATTTCTCACTGGTGATCCAGTAGCGGTCAGGAAACCTCTCTGCGACCACAATTGACCAAAATCATGAACTATTCCAAATCTGTATTGGCTATCTGTATAGATAGTAACTCTCAATCGAACAGAAACATGGCATGCCCTAGTAAGAGCAACTAATTCCGCTACCTGAGCAGAATACACTCCTTGAAGCCAGGAAGCTTCTAAGGTACCTGTAATTGTGCACATGGCATATCCTGCTTTCAGTGACCTTGTGCTTTCTCTCAGACAAGAACACTCAACAAAAAAAATTGGTCATTTTCTTCCAATCGGGTATCTCTAATGTCAGGTCTCGGTTTTGTGCACAACTCAGTTACTTCGAGACAATCATGTTCAACATCTTCCTCTTTCTCAATTTCAGTAATACCACTTGGAAGTAAAGTTGCCGGGTTCAGCACTGTGCATCTTTTCAGTGTCACGTTTGGAGCACCCAAAATGCTCGTCTCATATCTTGTCAGTCTAGCACCAGTCAAGTATTGGGTTTTCTTCCTTGTCAGTAAAATCTCAATTGTGTTAGGGACTATTCCAGTCAGGGGAAATCCCATCACTACTCCTTCACATTGTGAAAGGCTCTGACCAACTGCAGCAACTGCACGTAAACAACCCGGTAAAGCTGCTGCAACTGGGTCCAAGGTAGCTGAAAAATATGCTAATGGGCGATGAGCACCCCCATGGACCTGAGTCAAGACAGACAATGAACATGCATCACGCTCATGACAAAACAATGTGAATGGCTTTGTGTAGTCAGGCATACCCAACGCTTGAGCTTTGCACAAACTCTCTCTTATTTCAGTGAACGCTTTCATCTGATCTTTATCTAATGTTATGGGATCTGTAACATCCTTATGGGTCAGCTTCTGCAATGGTTTTGAGATTTCCACAAAATTCGGGATCCACTGGCGACAATAACCCACCATTCCCAGGAACATCCTAGCATCTCTCTGTGAAGTCGGGGGGTTCACCTGCAGTATCACTGTGATCCTTTTTCTGGATATTTCCCTCGACCCTTTCTCAATCTGGTGACGCAAATACTTCATTACCTTCTGGCAGTACTGCAACTTCAGTGGTGACACTTTATGACCAAACTTTCCCAAATGATTCAATAGGGCAATTGAGTCATACTTACACTCGTCCCTTGTCCTTGATGCAATCAATAATTCATCAATATACTGCACCAGAGTCGATTGGAAAGGTAACTCTAATGATTCCAAATTATTTTTCAAGATCTGATTAAACAAGGATGGTGACTCTGTGTACCCTTAAGGAAGTCTATACCAGCAGTAGACTGGATCTAGGAATTTGAAACTAAAGAGAAATTGACTATCCTCATGAAGAGGCACAGAAAAGAACACTTGTGACAAATCAACCACCGTGAACCACTGCATCACATGGAATTTGGAACATCATTACAGCTGGGTTGGGCACTACTGGACAACATTTGACCACTATGTCATTTATTTTCCTCATATCCTGAACAATTCGAACTTTTCCACATGGCTTCTTCAACCCCATTATCAGTGAATTACATGAGCTGCTTAACACTTCTTTCAAAACTCCTTTCTTTACAAAATCTGCAATTATCTGAGCCACTTTCATCAGAACATCTTGTGTCATATTATACTAGGGAAACTGCGGAAACTCTGCACTCGGCTTTAAGGTGACCTTAATCGGCTCCACTCCTTTGATTAAACCCACTTCTTTCCCTGTCAAATCCCAAACATTTTCTTGAACTGTTTCCTGCAAATCAGAATGCAACTCCCTCACTGTGAACATTGGGAAAAACTCAATCAAAGGATACTCTTCATTTGTAGTTTTGCACTCGGTCTTCAGAGCTGGATCTTCCTCATCATCGCTATTTGTCTGGATCTCCATTCCATCAGTTGAACAAGTAATCAGACACCTGTTTTTACACAACAAGTCCCTTCCCAGTAGGGATACTGGACTCAAGACACAAACTACGAACTTAAGCAGTCCCTGAAAATTGCCAATCTCAACTTGCACTGATTCTGTAATTGGGTTTGTCAAATACTGATTCGCTACCCCTACAACCTGAACTGTCTTTCATGAAAGGGGCAAATTTAGAACTTCTGCACTTCTCACCGTAGAATGTGTAGCTCTTGTGTCTACCAAAAATTAGACTTTGTGACCCATCACCTTCCCTCTCACATAGCGTCCTCTCTGATCCACTTCTAAGGAAGCTGCAAGCACACATGGCTCCTTATCTGAACTATCATTCACCCAGGCACCAATTATTTCATTCTCACTGTGTGAAGGGAATTGGTGTACTGCATTACTACTTTTGTCTTGTCTCTGACCTGTTGAGAAAGCATAATCTGTTGCTGCTCCATCGGGGCTTGAGGTATTTGCATTTGCTGTCTAGGTACCATGATAACATGCTGCTGCATCGGCTGCAACTGCGACGCTTGTGCACAGGGCATTTGCACCTGTTGCATAGGCTGAAAATTCTGCATTTGATTCACATTATTCTGGAAATTTGGATTAGGAACCCTCAGTCTCGGCCCTCTCATAGTGTGAAATGCATTGACATCATTACTTTGCTGAACAACACCCTCCTGCACCATCGTCGGACACTCCCGCTTCCAGTGTCCCACGGCCCGCAGATCTGACACGGCAATAACTTCTTCATTCCGTGCACATTGCTCTGAACCACTACAGTGTTCAAACCGGACCACAAATCTTATTGCCTCTGCGACCTCTACCTCTCATTTGAGGCTGGAACATGACATTTCCCTGCTGCAGTGGCATCTGTTGCACAAAAGTCCCCTGCACTCCTGTTTGAGCTACCTTAATCTGCATTATCATTGCCTTCTCTTTTAACTGTTTCTGCTTCATCTCAATCTCGTCACTACAGTATTTTGCATACTGCAACACCTCATCAATCGGCTTCGCCTGCCAGCAAATCAAGTGACTCTTAATCATCTGACCTATCTCAGGTCTCAGTCCCTCCACAAACCTAATCACAAAATGACGCATGTCTTTCGCCTCAATCGCTTCCTTGCCACTGTACTCCTTGAACGCTTTCAAAACCTCTCATAGTACGTATGTATCGATTTCTTCACCTCCTGCACTGTCCTGTCAGTTCTCTGCCAATCAATGTTTTTAGGTGAAACCCTCGTCTTCAGAAACTCAGTCACTTTATAATAATGTTTCATTACCTCAGGAGATGGTGCACCTGTATTCTTATCCCTCTCTGGCTCACTTGTCAGCCAATCTACAGCTCTCTTACACTCGACCCACAAGTCTGCCAGAACCACTATCTCCAGTTATGTATTCAAATCTTCCCACAGATATTCCAAGAGCTTCACAAATCTGTCTGTCTGCTGATACCACTCAACCGGCTTTGTGAATGATAGAATATCACTCCTACTCCAAGGGACATGAATAAACTGTCCGCCTGGAATCTATCTCTCTCATTGGTCAAATCTTTACTGGGTCCTTGCCCTGTTGTACATTCTCAGTCATCTCTACAGAGTCTTGTTTCTTTTTATCTTTCTTCTTTGCCCATCTGCCTTCCTACTTTTCTAATGCTCCCAAACCTGAGCACTCCGCAGTAATTCCTTAAGTTGTGCCTTTATTCCGGCTGACCTCATATGTTCAAAATCCTTTGCCTCAAAATCTAACCTGTAACTTCTCTTCAGATGCTTTGTTTTCTCGATTTTTATGTCATGTTTCTCTGCCAAGTCTGCTAATTTCTGATGTACCTTGCTCACTTCTCATGTAATTCTCAGGCATAAGTATCTCAATTCTGCCTCTGTGTATGACTCCAATCTATTCACCCCTGTTGTTCCCTCTACCAGTTCATTCGCCTCCATGCTTAGTCCGACACAATTGATCTGCTCTTCACCCTTGGAAGCATTCTGCGGAGTATTCAGCTTGTCCAACCATTCGGTTAGCTGCTGAGCTGCCAGTCCTTGTAAAGAAATGTTACTTTGTTTATTGGTGGCACCTGCTGTACCACTGCACTTAATGCCTGTCAATAATTTCAAACTCTGACCTGCACTAGGTCCATTTACAGTATCTAGAAGTGCAACGAGTAGACTGAGATCTAACAAGGCTCTTGACCTATCAAAAGTCTGGCCCGTAGAAGTGACTACCTGCACTTGTTCATTTGGTCCCCTCCTCACTAGACTCTGAGACATCTCCCCTTGCTTACTCACATCTGGTTTCTTCTGCGCAAATAATGGTACTGCTAGACCAACAGTAATTGGCAGCGATATTGCATCTAGGGCTGCTCTAGCCCCCGAACATTGTGGGAGAGTAACTCCCATGCTCTGATTCATAATTGGTGTCAAGTCCAACTGCGTTCCTGTCATTGACGTAAACCTCGGCATCCCCAGGGGCTGTACCTGGGGTAACAAAATCAAAGTCAGCTCAGTCTGAACCAACAGTGGCCTTGGAACCACTTGTTCCATAGATACCACCAAGTTCGAAGTCGTCTCTAATACAGGCACCTCAGGGTAGATTCTCTGTATAGGTGGTGGACGCATCTATGCCTGAACTACTGGAGTAGTCAATATATTAGGTCCTTGCATTACACCCTGTATCTGGCCAGTATTAACCTGTATTGGACTCCCTGACCCCATTGCCTGTGCCGGGGCTGTTGGATCAGCAATAGTACTCGGACCATGAACATGCACCGCATTCAGTGGTGGTCGATCTCTCAGTATCTGTGTAACAAGGTCCTCAGTAACAGAGTTGTCCTCTACTACAGAATGCTTTCTTGCTTCCTTACTCTCAGACAAACTCTTATTAGACTTTCTTGCTGTGTTCTTTCCTTCCGTCTCATATTCCTGCGTAATTGCTGGAAACAACTTAACATCCTGCAATGTCACTGCTCTCCATTTATTTTGCTCCTAATCCCACCTGGTCTCTGCTAGTGACTTCTTTACCTTTGTCACTTTCTGCTCAAATTTCATTTGCTGTTGTTGTCTAACTACCAGCTCCCAAACTGCTAATTCCTCAAACTGTGCTGGTCTCGGAAGGGGCTTCGATTCATATAGTACCATCCGCAATTGCTCCAAAATTCTCAAATTAAACGTCCCATTCTCAGGAAACACTAAGCTTCCATTTTTTTCTATCAACTTGCACCACTGCTTCAACCGAAGACAGGGTGCAACACTACGCTCCTCTATTACAATGTAAGCCGGAGTATTCTCTGGTGGTGTAGGCTCTCCTACGCTCATTTTAATATAAGTATCTCCCTTTAGGGCACTCTTTAACGCCTTGAGAAACTTAACCTTTTCTACTTTTTGTTTATTCAATTCAGATCAGGAAATTACTTTTACTCCCAAGATGCCTTTCACCCACGTTCTCAACCAATTGCCTCTCACGGCGGCTGCCAATTTGTACGCGACCCTTCTCACTAACCGACCTGTCCCAGCGCGGCTTCAATGACGTCACACTCACACACACTGCGGCTGACAAAGTCTTGCGACTTGTCCTCCTAAACTGCACTAACCAAAATCCAATAACCAAAAATAAATCTGCTGGTTTACTACAGGAAAGTAACACAATCGCTTCAGAAACCTTACGGATTTTCACTGATGGCACTTTCGCTCATACAGCTATTCCTCTTTCTCAGTCTCCCAGATTCGCAAGCAAAATTCGACCCGCAAATTTTACTCTCCACTGATCAATGGGTCTGTCCTGGTGCACATAGGACTCACCAAATCTCAGTCGAAATTTTTCTCTTGCCCACTTTACTCACACACTGACTTGTTGACCACGCCCGATCAACCTACTAAACCAGACAGATTACAACATATAACCAAGTGTCTCATACACTTTTCAATATACTTCGGAGTCTTAGACCACGCAGGGCCCGTCCATCAACAACGACGTGGACAATTTTTGAGCACAAAGCGCCACACACATATGAAGTTTGACGACTTCCCTACTCTCACACTGCGGAGTACACACACTCCTACTCAAAACTTCATCTGGAGTAAGCAGACTCCCTAAATTCCCTCACATACATCACAATTCAACTGTGATTTGCATAAGCCGTGCAAGCACAACCTATCTCTCTCACTCTGTCACTGGAACGCCGGGAACATACCCAACACTACTAGCAGGATCCAGGATCTGGGAAAGTCATTTCTGGGCTTAAGGGAACATCATTCTCTCTACAAATGCCATTTTAAAAAACAAAATCCAAATTTCAATGAAACTAAATTCTTGAACCGCTCAATCTTCAAACTATTACCATAACTAGGAATGCCTGTCCATCAGTCTGCTAGCACAACTGTCAACACCTGTCACTCTGTATCGAACACCTATGGTAAAGCCCCTATGGAAACTAACCAGCAGTCTGCTAGCTACCATAACTGTTGGCGCATCGATCCTTAGTAAGTAAACTTACAAGGGGGCGCGTATAGGTCGATGAACCTTTTGATTCGTATAGGGTGTTCTTACCATAGCTTTGACTCAGAATCAGTAATCAACACACAATAATCAATAACCATTAGTCAAATCAACAATCAGTGGAGTCAGTAATTTTCACACACCATGACTCTTCAGCCATGAATAACCACACCGTGATTATAAGTTTAGTAAGTTTATTTCCCTATTCGTTAACAATACTAAGTCAGGTATCTTAATTCATCTCAACTCAAATTAGAAACAAATTTTAATACACTCATTAATCAGCAAGTTGCAAAAGATGTGATGTGATCAAAGCTTAAATCAAAAAGACATTCTAAGGCATCAACACATAATATTAATAAAACCGAATTCAGCAAAACTATGACATCCATCAAGTTCAGCAAGACAGTCTGTCAACCACTTGTCTCTGTAATTTGTCAGTTGTCATGAGAGTAACCTCAACTAACACAGATTAGCATCAGCATGTGGGGCTTCATGCAAAACAATTAAGAACACAAATTTGGAAAACATCTACCTAAAGAAAGTACTAAGTCAGCGCAGTTGGTATCTAGAAAGAAAAGGCATAAAAATGCAATTCAGTCATTGTCATATCTACCTATCCACAGTATGGGTCAGCAAGCAGAATCAGCCTTCGTCCTCAGGTCATCAGTCGATCATCAAAACTTCAGACTCTCAAAGAGTATGAGCCCAATGACAGAATCTCAAATCTCTTCTTTTCAATATCGCAGTAAATCTGAATAAATCTGAATAAGGTCTAATCTCTCAATCTGGCTCCTCTGTCACGTTGTTATATCAAAGTTCCCCTAACCATCCCCCAATTTACAATTGGTCAATTAATTGTACGTTATTACTCTACCCAATAATGTCCCTTTACCAAATCTATGAATTCTAATATTTCACAGTTCACATGTCATTGATTGGTCTGCTTTACGATGTTCTCATCATCCGGCTCGTCAGGTATCAATTTTGTTGCATCTTCGTCTCCAGTCAGTGTCTTCATTGTTCGCGTGCTGGGAAAGAACCCTTTGCACATTTTACACAATCAATCAAAAAAACGTATAGAGCGCGCTACTCACCCGTGAGGGTCTCAAGGCGCTAGTGTGTGGGGGGGTTACTGTTCGAACAGCCATGTCTTGAGGATTTTTCTGAAGAGTAGGAGGTCTTTGGTTTTGCGGAGGTAGGTAGGAGAAGGCCCTGCCTCCTGTGGTGGTTCGATGGATGCGGGGGACTGTGGCTAGTGCGAGGTCGGCTGATCGGAGGTTGCGGGTGGGAGTGTGAAAGTTCACTCTTTCGTTGAGGTAGGTCGGGCCGGTGTTGTGGAGGGATTTGTGTGCGTGGAAGAGGATCTTGAAAGTGATTCTCTTGTCTATGGGGAGGTTAGTGCATTGATTTGTTGTGTCATGGAGAGGGAGGGGTCCAGGATGATGCTGAGGTAGCGTGCGTGGTTTGCGGGGGTGGATGCGGGGCCTAGGGCGGTGGGCCACCAGGAGTCGTCCCATATGGTTTGATTGGGGCCGAAGATGATGATCTCGGTTTTGTTGGAGTTAAGCTTGAGGTGGTTAGTTGTCATCCAGTTGGCGGTGTCGAGGAGAGCAGCGTGTAGGTTGGTTTTGGTGGTGGTGGGGTTGCGGGTGAGGGAGAGGATGAGTTGGGTGTCATCTGCGTAGGAGAGGATGGTGATTCTGTGTGGTCGGGGGATGTTGGCTAGGGGGAGTTACTTTACGAGAGACCTCATCTCCTGTCCGTCGGTTCCCATAGAAAGCCTATGCTAAGCATTTTATTAAAACAAGGAGCATTTCACAGTTAGTTCACTCTGTCAGCATTTTTCATTAAACGCTACGAAATACAGCTTTTACATGAGGCCTGGCAAAACTAGGCCGACACTCACTAAGTTAAAGCCTACAATTACTAAACAAGGACATATTTCATAACCCTTAATTTAACATATTACTACATTAACCTAATACATTTTCAATATTCCATAAGGATTAATAATTATTTAGTACATTTCGTGAACACTGGTGGCCATTCTTCGAGGTCACAATTTCAAACCTGTACATTATTTTTCTACGTTATTCATTTTTCTACATGTCATTATTCAAAATACATAAACATTCATTAATAATTTCTAATTAAGACATCTGAGTTAGCACTACCTATTAGCCTGCAGTCCTTGATGCATGCCAGCCTGCTCTTCTCGCTGCCTTGAGTCAGCCAGCAGGACTTCACAATCTGCAGATGTCCTCCCATTGGATAGGGAGTAATTGACTAAATTCAAAGTAGTCACATTATATATATATATTATTTTGACCGAAATGACTAGTATTTGTATGTCCTGGCCGGTACAAAAAATAGAACAAAATCACGTAAAGTCAGTATTTTTTCCCCTTATTGATACACACATTAAACATGAAATATAAGAAGGCAAGCATGTTGAAATCTGTTTCAGAAATACCCTAATGGTCCCTGAAAATAGGCAAGAATGAAAGGCGGTGTTACAAAATGATTACAGACTATTTTATATTAAATTCTGTTTAATAACATTGCCCAGGCCTCTGAGGAACCTACCTTAAAACGTGAAGAAATTGTTGAGTTGCCGGACCGGCGAGGTGCACGACAACTCACAGCAATAATTACAGGACACCGGCTTAGTTAATAACTGCTTTGGCTCCAGAACCGCAGCACTTTTATTTCCTCGCACCTTACTCAGGGGCGTTCCATCTTCACTGCTAGAGGCAGGGGGAAACACAACATGGAGTGGGGCGGCATACCCTCTCGTTGAACCATTCATGTCAACAATATAACACAAATGGCCTGTATTTTTCTGGGAGAAAGGTGGCAAACCTACCTTTGTAACATTTAAAAATCGAAAATGCTTGCCTCGTCATGAAATATACTACAGTCCTATATTCGTTTGTATTGGTTTGTTTTGCTGACATTATTTTCTTTGAAAGTTTATTTTCATTTCAAGACCTTCCTTTTTCATGGTGACGTTTACATTGGAAATAACCTTTAAAAGCCGTGAATATCCCCATGGATCGCCTTTGCTCGTGTTGGTTTCTGCAATCCGTTCTGCTAAGGCGTGAGAACTGTGCTCCACCAAATAGCATTGTTCGTCATGCACCCTAATGTTGCCTGACAGGAAATTCTATTCATGTTTACTCTCTGTGCCCATAGTGTCCCCCATGTCTAGTGCAGACCCGTGCTTTTCCTGAGCCAAGTATCAGCAATTTAGCGACGCACATTGTTTTCTTTGTTTTACTTTCTTTTTCTCTGAAAACCTGTTAGTGCCTATTTATGGGCTCCTTGGACCATGTCAGAGAACACTGGGATTAAGTTCATCTGATGATAGCCCAGGCTGGTGAAGGATAAAGCTGTAGGAGGTGAGGATAACTGACCCTCCACTTTCAGCAGTCCCTGCTTGTTTGAAGTCCAGGACCATGAAGCCTGGACGGCACTATGCTCGCTTTTTCATTTTTCAAATACATGAGCTAGTTCAGTCAAAGGGTTTTCTATTTCTGAACAGGTGATTCTCTTTGTCTCCCCCATACAGTCTCCCTCAGCCCTTTTCGGACAAGGTGACCCAGAAATCCTTGGCTACTGCCTGCTGCAGTGGTTATGTGGAGTCTGTTTCGGACCCTGCTGTCGTCTAGCCTTTGGTAAAGCAAAGTATCTCTTTTGGTGGCTGCTTGACCGAAAATTGGGTTTCAGGGGCTCATGTACAGCCTTTCACCTGACATTTTTTTAAACTATTGTTTTATTGAGTTTCATAACAACGTAACACCAGACAGCATTAACAATACAGCTTCGGCACACTCCCGCTATCTGGCAGATCCCGCAACCCTTCGGGCACCACCCCCACATTGCAATGGTCTGCTTCAATTTCTGGTCGCTTTCTATCAGTCTCTGTTCAAGGCTGCCCCCCCCCCCCCCCCCCAACCAAAGTTTATAGAGATTTTACTGTTGACCTCTTATGCCTCCTCTCTGCCCAAGACCTCTTCGGGCCCCTTCCATGGGGACATTTTTTCTCAAACTTGTGTGGGCACCCCCTGGCGCAGTACCTCTGCCCTCATGCACCAGTCCAAATTCGATGACCATTCTGCCACTGTGGGGACTTTTGCCCATTCACAGTACCGGACAATGTCTCTCCTGGCTGCCATTAATGCCACAGAACAGGAGCTGGTATCTGGTCAATGTCTGCTCCCCCTGGTACCCAATATCACCAGTTGTGGGGTGAGAGTAAGGTGGCAGTCCAAAACTGAAGAGATCTTACCGTTCACCTGCTCCCAGTAACCCCGTAGTTTCAGGCACTTTCTCAGGGTGTGGATGAAGGTTCCTTTCTGCCCACATCACCTTTGACAGTTATCATTATCCACCTGTCCCATCTGGTAGATACATGGCCTCGTGTAGTATGGCCTATTGAGCAGTTTTAGCTGCACCAGCCGAAAGCCCGGCCAGATGGCTACCTTTTGGGGACACTTGCAGGCTTTCCCCCATCCCCCGACCACCCCAAATCAATGTCCTATTTACTTTGTAGAGCATTCAGAGGGGCAGGCTGTGCACTAGGAGGGAGACCTATATTTGTGATACAGCTTTGTGTGTGTGTGTGTGGGGGGGGGGGTGCTCAGCACCATTAAAGGGGTGTTTCCTCCTCAATAACCTCAAGGAGGTTCCCTAGTCAGTTCAGATTATGCTTGGAGTTAGAGAATGGAATCATCTCTCCCTCCTCCAGACGTCCCCCACTTTTGATATTCGCAGGTGCGTTAGCAATGCAGAGTCCAAAAGCGGGGTCTGCATTGTCACATGGTCCCTCCAGCCCAGTGCTCTTGTTTCTTCCCGCCCTATCCTCACCACCTGTGCGGTCGGACCTGGCAAAGAGTTCCACCTTGGTGCTTTGTAGAGCCAGCCAAGGTAGACCCCTGGATCCATTGCCCTGTTGTCTGCATATGTTGATGATTCTTGGGCCCATATTTATACTTTTTGACGCTAAACTGCGCTAACGCAGTTTAGCGTCAAAAAGTTTTGCGCCGTCTAACGCCATTCTGAAGCGCCATGCGGGCGCCGTATTTATGGAATGGCGTTAGACGGCGCAATCAGACCGGCGCTGCCTGGTTTGCGTGGGAAAAAACCACGTAGACCAGACAGCGCCGGCGTAGGGGGAAAATGGCGCATGGGCGTCTTAAAATGGGGCAAGTCAGGTTACGTCGAAAAAATCGTCTTAACCCGACTTGCGCCATTTATTTTCGACGCCCATCCCCCATCAACATGACTCCTATCATTGTAAAGATAGGAGTCATGCCCCCTTGCCCAATGGCCATGCCCAGGGGACTTCTGTCCCCTGGGCATGGTCATTGGGCATAGTGGCATGTAGGGGGGCACAAATCAGGCCCCCCTATGCCACCAAAAAAATATATATAAAAAAAAAAATTATACTTACCTGAACTTACCTGAATGTCCCTGGGGTGGGTCCCTCCATCCTTGGGGGTCCTCCTGGGGTGGGCAAGGGTGGCAGGGGGGGTCCCTGGGGGCATGGGAGGGCACCTGTGGGCTCATTTTGAGCCCACAGGCCCCTTAACGCCTGCCCTGAGCAGGCGTTAAAAAGTGGCGCAAATGCGCCGTTTTTAGCCACGCCAACTCCCGGGCGTCTCTTTTGCCCGGGAGTATAAATACCACGTAAAGGCCTGGGAGTCATTTTTTAGACGGGAACGCCTCCCTTGCATATCATTAACGCAAGGAAGGGGTTCACGCTAAAAAATGACGCACATTCCGGGAACTTTGGCGCTATTCGCCTCTAACGCCATAGTATAAATATGGCGTTAGTTGGCGTTAGTTTTGCGTCGAAATTGCGTCAAAAAAAACGACGCAATTTCGGCGCAAACGGAGTATAAATATGGCCCTTGATGCGTTGTAAATATCTAGTCAAGTTCAAAGATCTGTATTCGATTTTAGAAATAAAATTATAAAAAAACACATATGACAACATAACACAGCAGCTTATCTTAAAAAATTGCAGCCATCGAGCTGATAGATAAAATAGATTAAAACACACAGATGCAAATTACGTCCAAGGGAATCCGACCTCTTAAAGTACAGAGTATAAAAATAGAATAAAGTGCAGCTACACAGAACAACAGAAATGCGCAACAGATATCACGATTGGTTGACATATTAAAACAGCCCTCACTCTTCCTCTCCTACTCCTGACCGCCATTTTAAGGAAGCAGCCTACATTATAATAGACATTCAGTCTGCCTAACATCTCTGTAAATACAATAGGGCGTCATTAAATTTTCTGAACGCAAAAGCTTTCAGAGTGTTTTTTAGACAAATTAAAAAGAAAGGTTTGTAACATTTACAGAAAAACATAAAATGTAATAATTGTTTTGCAGCCCCGTCGCATGGACATGCTGGTAATTGGCTCCCCCAGGCCGTGGCATCGTCAGGGAAACACAAAAGATGCCTCTACTACCCACTAAAAATCTAAGAAGTAACAAACTTTCCCACTGCAAGAGCTCCAGCTGCAAGTAAAATGCCATCTCTCATGAAGCTAAAAATATATAGTAGTCACGTGATGGCACTTGCTAAAAACCTCCTCAAGTCTTTGTGAAACACAAAATTCTGCATTGTAAGATTTCATTAGCCCCTTGTCCGATCTAATTATATTCTCCGGAGCAGTAAACATTTCAGGGAGCCCAGTATTGCTAAAAGACTTTTTGACATAACTCCAGGCAAGGAATTGAAAGTTCCTTATCAAGACTGAGGCAGTCCAAATTGAACTTCTTATTGTAACCTTGAGGTATGCTGGACCATATCTTAACCCACAACAAGAGTGGAGACAATTTAACGGAGTCGGAAACACATTGCAGATTAAGCTCCGACTGAAGGAAAAAAGTAATGCTAGTTGGAGGGAGATTTAGCAACCGCCTGCATATCTGATTTTCCTCCACCTGGATGGAGGAAACATTGTGAACCCCCATGCCCCTGCTCTGTATGTAAGTGTAGGGACACACTGTAGTTATAGAACTTAGGCCCATATTTATACTTTTTGACGCTAAACTGCGCTAACGCAGTTTAGCGTCAAAAAATTTTGCGCCGTCTAACGCCATTCTGAAGCGCCATGCGGGCGCCGTATTTATGGAATGGCGTTAGACGGCGCAATCAGACCGGCGCTGCCTGGTTTGCGTGGGAAAAAACCACGTAGACCAGACAGCGCCGGCGTAGGGGGAAAATGGCGTATGGGCGTCTTAAAATGGGGCAAGTCAGGTTACGTCGAAAAAATCGTCGTAACCCGACTTGCGCCATTTTTTTTCGACGCCCATCCCCCATCAACATGACTCCTATCATTGTAAAGATAGGAGTCATGCCCCCTTGCCCAATGGCCATGCCCAGGGGACTTCTGTCCCCTGGGCATGGTCATTGGGCATAGTGGCATGTAGGGGGGCACAAATCAGGCCCCCCTATGCCACAAAAAATTAAAAAAAAAATACTTACCTGAACTTACCTTAATGTCCATGGGATGGGTCCCTCCGTCCTTGGGTGTCCTCCTGGGGTGGGCAAGGGTGGCAGGGGGGGTCCCTGGGGGCAGGGGAGGGCACTCTGGGCTCATTTTGAGCCCACTTGTCCCTTAACGCCATGCCTGACCCAGGCGTTAAAAAGCGGCGCAAATGCGCCGTTTTTAGCCACGCCCACTCCCGGGCGTCTCTTTTGCCCGGGAGTATAAATACCACGTAAAGGCCTGGGAGTCATTTTTTAAGACGGGAACGCCTCCCTTGCATATCATTAACGCAAGGAAGGGGTTCACGCTAAAAAATGACGCACATTCCGGGAACTTTGGCGCTAGACGCCTCTAACGCCATAGTATAAATATGGCGTTAGTTGGCGTTAGTTTAGCGTCGAATTTGCGTCGAAAAAAACGACGCTAATTCGGCGCAAACGGAGTATAAATACGGGCCCTAATATGGGCGACTATGGTCTCGGCCAACCTCGGACGAGGTTGAATAAAGAACCTGCTGCCCTACTCAGTTTCACATGGGAGGTATTTAACTGGGGCTGCCAGAAACCTGATTAAGTAAATGTGACCCTGAGGTAGCTAAAATTGTGTACAGAGCTCAAAGACTGGTCTAAAAGCTGAAGGGATCTTAAGTTCTTTTTCCCAGGGCCAATCATTAATTACCTGTGAGTGGGCCACCTAGTGATATAACTTCAAATTTGGAAGGACCAACCCCGGCCTGCAACCCCCCCATCCTCTGGCATCCGTGCCAATGCAGACAGGGCTGTCAACGGCAAGCCTCCATCCAAAAGAAGCTGTCTGGTCGTTGCCTCAACGTCCCTAAAGAATTAGTCCACAACTCTAAATGGTGTATTCTGCATTATATATAGTAACTTAGGGAGAAATATCATTTTGGAGTGGGCTGCTCGGCGTAGTTCAGAAATCGGAAGTCTTCTCCAGTGGGATGCTGCCATTTATAGGCATGCAAAATATGCTCCAGGTTTTCTCAGAAAAAGATTTCAGGCCACGTGGTGACATAGATGCCCAGGTACCTGAACCATGTCCATTCCCATCACAAGGGACAGCCTCCCTTGCCAGGTGTGGTCCATTCCGTCAGGGCAAAAGCTCTGAATTTGTTACAATTAATGTGGATCCCAGCTTATGCACCAAACACCATCAAATACAGGGCATCGAGCTAAGTACAATAGGATATCATTTGGTAGAGTGATATCACATCTTCCAAATCTGGGTTCCGTTTTAAGGCCCTGAGTTGGGCGTTACCGTGGGTCCAAGCCGCCAGAGGCTTGATTGCAGTTGTGAACCAAAGCAGTGACTGGGACATGCCTGTCTGGTACCCCTAGCAAGCTTAAGTTTCCTCAACTGTGCCCCATTTACGTGGACCCGAGCCAGAGGTTCCAGATATAACTGCCCAAAACATTAAAAAAAATTGGTACAAAGCCCATTTTCTACAAAACTGCTGTAAGGTAGGCCTTTTCACTGAATCAAATGCCTTTTTGGCGTCTAGTGATAGCAGTATCATAGCCTAACTAATCTGTTCCCTCGAGCCAGACAGCCGAACTATCGACAAAGATTATGGCCTTCATTATGACCCTGGCAGTCTTCTGACCGCCAGGGTTAATATGGCGGTATTAACGCCAACAGGCTGGCGGTGCGAACCACCACATTATGAGTGTGGTGGTTTCGCCGCAGCCAACCCAACACATTTCCATTCATACCACCATGGTGGTATGAGCCGCCGGGCCGGAGATGTGTCTCTCCGACCCGACGGGCCAAGTATTACTGCTGGCGGTATTATGAGCCGGCCTACTGCCATGGAAAACCATGGCGGTAGCCCTACCGGTGACGGTATTCCTTCCCTGTCACCGGTAGGTGTCTCCCTCACCTCACCCAACAATCACCTGACCCCCCCTCTGATTCAACCCCCCCACACCTCTGATACACACAAACACCCCTCCACCCCCGATTCACCCCATAAACGCACACAACGGCAGACAGGCTCACTCACATCACCGCCACCCCCACTACAGTCACATCGCTCCTCACCACACCCCCCTCCATGCATACACGCACACAGACACCCACACGCATTACACCCATTACACCCATTCACGTACACTGGCAGACATACATTGACTCATACACTGGCAGACACGCATTCATCCATACACTGGCAGACACGCTTTCATACATGCATACTTACAGACATACTCACACACATTCTTACACACAAACACACTGACATGCAGACACACACTCACTTCACCATTCTTTCATGCATTCACTCATATGCATATAACCACGCATACACAATGCACACAGACGCATTCACACATGCACTCACACATTCATGCACATACTCAGACACACAACAACACCCCCACCCTTCCACCCCCCTCTCCTGTCGGACTCCTGACTTACCTTGTCCGTCGAGGTGGTCATCCGGAAGGGAATGGGAAGGGGCACTGCTACCGCCAGCAGCGCCCTACCAGCAGAACACTGCCAGCAGAACACTGCCAGTCTGTATTTCAGGTCATAATACGTCTGGCGGCATTCTACTGGCGGGGCGGTGCTGGTGTTAGCAACGCCAGGTCACCACAGTTCACCAGCATGAACACTGCTGGATTTCCGCCCTTATTGTGGTGAAAGTCAGGCAGTGCTCATAATCTGGCTGATGAATGGTAGCCTACGCTGTGGTATGCAGGCAGCAGTCACCTTAGCGGTAAGCGGATTTTACCACCAGGGTCATAATGAGCACCTATGTCTGGTCACTCTGCATGGCATAAAGCCTGATTAATCAGAGGCTATTGTTATGTCTCCCACCTTCATGAACCTGGATGCTAGCACTTTGGCCAGGATTTTGGTTTCTATGTTCGTTAGGGAGGTCGGACTATAAGAGAGACAGCCTTCCCTATGCTTCCCTTCCTTGTGAATGAGGACTATGTCTGCCTGTCTCAAATCCATGGGAAGGATTCCTTACCGCAATGTTTCCTCAACCATCACTTTCATGTGGGCCACTATGTGGAATTTCACACCCTTGAAGAACTCTGATGGGAACCCATTCGGGCCTAGGGCCTTTCCGCTTCTAAGCTGGGTCACTGCCTCAGATTTCTTAATCAGTTATTTCCACCTCTAGGGCCCTACTCTCCTCCTCGTGGAGGTGGGGAACTGGAATGTCCCTAACGAATTTCACCATGTTGGACAGGTTCTTCTCCAGTTTGGACAGTATATTCCACTCAGGTGCTCTGCTGTCATAGGACTCTTATATTGAAGGTAAAACTGCTTAGTTTAGGGCAGCACCACCACAGAGTGTGTGTGACTGAGTCAATCCCACACAACTGGAAGCTGCTGGTCTGACACTGTCAACTAGCTAACAGCACCTCACCCAAACCTAGAAAGTAAAAGTGATTTGTGGCAACCTAGAAACTTGACACATTGACTCTTCAGGGAGTTGTGGCGGAACAGATCATACCCATTTCACTCAGTTACACACAGTCTCTCACATGTTAAGGCAGACAAAGAGATGCAGGATAAGTTTCAATGTATTTATCGAAGCAATTGCACCCAATGATAAAAGGCATGAGTTGCAGTTATTAGACAGATGAAACATAATACAGTGATGATTGTGACCATTCGAGTAAAAAATATAAACAGTCCCACCATCCGGATCAAATCATAAGATCTAGGGATTCCTACCTACACCATAATGTCTAAAACTCAGAGCAAAATAGCCCTTCTGCCTATCCCGGTCTACGGGAAGAGCCCTGACCCCATACCTGAAAAAGTGGGCAAGGGTCTGCCTGTTATTGGCTGGCTGTCCTCCTGGTTGGCTGGAAAGACAAGGCCACAATCAGCAAAGCTGTCACAAAATGGTGTACACCCTCAAACGGCCATGGCTGGAATGCCCCCTAACCTTCTTAGGCCTATGTGGTGTTTACAAACCAACACATGTTGTGTTCTGAGAACAGGCCTGACGTGATAATATTGTTCATAGTTGAGGGCTGCTTTCATAACTCTTGGAGCGACAATACCAAGCAAACTATCATGTACAAACATGACAGCCTTGAAGTAGCAGAGTGAAATGTGTGCAAAGGGCAGCTAAATGTATGACACAAACAACCATGCCTTCACAGAAACGCAGCTGACTACAAGTATAAAAACAAGCTGAAAAGCAAGCTGTGCTTAAAATATAATAAAAAGGAATTAAAAGTGTATGTGTGTGAAAGGGCACAATTCACAAGTAAAAATATAGGTGCCCAACCTGGGTGCTAAAAGATAATAGAGGAACACACAACATCCCGAAGGCCTGTACTATTCCGTCTTGAGTCTCAGCTCTGGATCCCCCCGGAGTGATCACCCAATGTGCCCATCTTTGGCTCTCCTCCGTTTGGCCAACCAGGCCAGCAGCTTCCCAGCTTTATTTCTCATTTCATACACCGACCCTATTTGTTTCTAAAGTTCTACCTCACCTCCTGTTGGGACAGACTCTGGCATTCCTCCCTCAGTACCTGTACTCCCTGTGCACTTGTAGGGTTAGTTACATATTCAGCCTCCCCACGTACCAGCTCATCCTCCAGTTCTCTGCATGATTTGTCCCTTTCCAGCTTTTTTCCCATGACCTGGGCTATCGGGTCTCCCCGCAATACTGTTTTGTACACCTCCCAAACTATTGCACTGGAGGTCACCATCACCACATTGTCTTTAAGTAAGGTGCGTGGCTTGCCTAATCATATCCTGCGTTTTCAGAACTGTCAAGTTCCCAGGGGTCTAGTCTCTACCCCCTCTCAGTTCTAGGAAGTCCCGTCCAGAGTAAAATCACCACTGTGGCATGGTCTTCTATCCCCTTGGGCAAATATTCTGTGTTCCCAAAGGCTTTTAGAAGGTGGTGCGGCACCAACAGATAGTCCAACCTAGACATTGACCGCATGGAATTTGAGACATAGTACTGTTGTCTTAGGGGATTTTGGGACCTCCATAAATCAGCAGTTCTGGTAACATCCAAGAACACCCTTGCAATCTCAGTGGTAGGTAAAAGGAGGCCACCACCAATTGCAAGCCATTCCAACTGCCAGAAACTACCACGTATCATCCCTGGGGGTTCACCCATGTATTAGTCACCCGTAAGGGCAGCGACTTCCACACCAATACACCCACTCCCTTCGACCCCCTAGAGAAATCAGCGTGGGCCAGGAGTCGATAGCGCTCCCGGGTGAGAAGTCTGTAGTTATGTCCCACCAAATGCATCTCCTGCACCAAAATCATATTTGGTCACTATACCCTGTTTGAACTTGCTCGCTAGAGCACCAGCATTCCATGAGAGTATTTTTAGGGGGAGCTCCTCTCCATTTTGATGTGTCTTGGGATCAGCCATAACCTGTATTTGGGAATTGCCCTTCTCTATCAGTTTCCTGGATGTGGTGGCCCTCCCAGTGGGTGTCTTGTTGCCTCCCTCCTAATCTCCTGTACCAACTCTCCGCTCCATTCTTCTGCTGCAGGCTTAAAACTACCTGCTTACTCAACTGCTGAGGAGTCAGTCACCCCAACCATGTTAATATTTAACACAAATAACTCACGCAACAGTAATAAGAGGCAAGGTAAGGTTTGGGTTGACCTGCAGAACTGCATGGGAGCCTCCACAAACCACCCTGGGGGCCTATAGAAGGTCAAACACATTCTCCATCTTTCAGCTTACATCCCAGTTCCTCTATCAAATTATCTCATCAGCTGTCATTGCTGAGGAGTGGCGGCAAGCCATCAGAACCACTCCAGAATGGTGAACCATTTTCTGAGTCCCCTACAAGGCCTCCCAAAGTTGACCTCCCCCAGAGTCTGTCTCTGCTGTAGAGCGGCCATCACCCCAGCCCTTTCCATTTTTGCGTGGTCCTTTGTAGGGGCAGACAAGGGGCTTTGCTGTGCTTTACTGTGCCAAGGAGGACTCTGCCAACCCTTTTCTTGGGCCCCTTCTCCCCTGTCTGGCATCAGGTATCCCCTGGCATCCAGTCAGGACCAGACCTCGACTGCCATCTTGAATAAGTGTGAGCTTCTCTGCTTGATAATCCAGAGCTTTTCGGGAAAGAGGGCATATTGATTGCTCAGTTGCTGGAAGTGCTTTTTCACTCCTAAGAAGGACTCCTGTGTCTCTGCACTACAGTTGTCTAACTGGAGTATATGTTCACACTCCCTCCCTCTAGCAGTCAGGGCCTGTTCGTTCATGCCATTTGCAAGATAATGTCCTTGTCTCGGAAATTCAGCAGCTGGGCCACTATCTTCCTCAGCGGCACCTCTGGTGCTGGAGGGTGGCCAGGGACCCTGTACACTATCTCCACTGTAAACCACTTGGACATTTTCCCCTTCAGTATTACCAAAGACAGCCACTCATCAAGGAACGGTTCCATGCAGGGACCCTCTGCTTTCTCTGGCACTCTAACTAATTGCATGTTGTTGCAGCGGGAGTGCCACTCTGCATCGTCCAGTTGGTTTTTAAAGGCTGCCGCCATCTTTTCCAGGATCTCAATATGTGTTCCCTTCGCTGTTATTGCTGGTTTCAAGTGGGAGAGCGTTGATTCAGTCTCTGTCACCCTATCTGTCAATTTATGGTGGTCCGCCCTCAGCACTTTCAAGTCCTGGGCCACTGCATCAATCTTTAGCTCCAGGGCAGTCTTTGCTCTTGTATTGCTCTAGTATCATTGCTGTATGTGCTCTCAAGTCCAACTCAGCATCACTTCCATTGGGGCTTTTATCCCCCTTTTTGCTCCACCCCAATTTACCCGGGAATTGCTGTGTTGCCACCTCCGACCTCACCATCTCGAGGCCTTCCCACACTGGGCCACTGGCTATGGGTTCTCAGGTCTGTCTGCTCACTGGCCCTCTTATGGCTGTTGAGGGATCAAGGGGGCTGCCACATAGGGTGCAGCCGCCTCACCGTTTCCGCACTACTATGGCTCCCAGCAGCCACACCTCATGACACAAGCAGCCCACGTCTTCCAAGCTGCCCTGACCTTACCTGGTATCTCCTTGTTGCCTTTAGCATGAAACAAGGTGGGGAGGCAGGGTCATCTGTCAACCCTGGCTCTTTGCCATCAACTTTCCCCTAGTGCTAGCCACTTCTGAATGTGCCCCAGGCCACTCACCAAGCCTCCAGTGTTACCCTTGGCTTCTCTGGACCTGTAGCGAGTGTGTCTGTGGTATGCAGACAGAGGCCCGTATTTATACTTTTTTAGCGCCGCATTTGCGTCATTTTTTTACACAAAATCGGTGCAAGCTTACAAAATACAATTGTATTTTGTATGTTTGCGCCGATTTTGCATCAAAAACTACGCAAATGCGGCGCTAAAAAAGTATAAACATGGGCCAGAGTGTCCTAAGGCCTAGGCATTCACTTTCACTGGGACTGCCCACCTCCTCCGGGCAAGACTGCTCCTCACTGCTATTTCACCCTTATCATCAATAAGAGAGGGGGGCGTTTGTCATCTTGGCAACACTCCTGTTAAGGGTGACTCCCTGCAATCCATCGCCACTCCGCGCCTCTCCTGCCGTGGGCCATTCTAGTCACTGCCAGCTCAGCTGTGCATCTGGCAGCTTGGATTACTCCCTATCAGGCCTCGCTGCTCCCCGCTGTCCAATCCTGCTGGTGGGGAGGACCCTTTAACCTCCAGCTAGGCCATATGTCACCCCCCAATGCAACCGGGGCCTTCTGCGAGGGCGACTCCCAACAATGTCGCACTGTGTTGCTCTGTTCCTGCACCAGGTCGAGCAAGCCACTGCCGGCTCTGAGTTGCACCTGCCATCTTGGATTTCCCCAGGGGCCACCTTCGCATTTCGTCACTGTCCAGTCCCCCAGGAGCGGTGCGGCGAGGCTTTCCACCATCCAGATAAGCCAGACGTCATCCCCTCCCACTGAGCGGCCAGAGGGGTATGTGTACCAGCAGGGAGGTAAGGATAAATGTTCCCACATGTTGGACGGCG
The DNA here is from genome assembly GCF_031143425.1 of Pleurodeles waltl. Taxonomy (NCBI): domain Eukaryota; kingdom Metazoa; phylum Chordata; class Amphibia; order Caudata; family Salamandridae; genus Pleurodeles; species Pleurodeles waltl. The sequence continues at coordinate 559,212,899 of NC_090451.1, forward strand.
CTGTATGCTCGTCTCCTGTGCTACCTCTGCCATGCGCATGCAAGCCATGTCCCCTCATCTGACATTCATTCTACAAAGAAGCAACATTTCAAAGGCAACGACCTGGAAGGTGAAACAGAATTTATGTGAAAATGCTCGGTATTTGTTGTGACTAGGGTAGCCAGCTTTTCTTTATCACTTTGCAGGCTGCTCTTAATGTGCAGATTCATTACAAGCAAGGATACTTTTTGTGCACACATCAGAAGATGTTTGTTTGGGAGCGTGGGGACCATGAGTCCCATAGCCCATCTTTGGGTTTCATTCTAACCCTTCATGTCTACATGAATTATAACTCAGCTGGAGATTGACCTACTGTGTACCACGTACTGAAGTTAGCCTTGTCTGCTCACTACTAAAACTAGTTAAAAAAAAATATACAACTCTGGTGTATAAATGGAATTAAATGGTCTTAAGGTCTGTAACAAAAATGGTAAATGCCATATCCATGTATACTGCTCATGAACCACCTTTTTCTAAAGGACCCAAACCAAAGGTAGTGTGTCCTGAAAAAAAATTCATACAACACCTAATAAAGTGGGCAACAAAACTAGATATGGTCAACTGGGTACCTTTTACCCAAAGAACAAGGATACCTTTATTCTAATCCCATCTTAACCTCTTTAACCTAAATATCTTGGAAATATACACTGAGACATATTTATGAGAGGCTTGCGCTGCCATTGCGTTAAATGTTGTGACAATGGTGGTGCAGGTACTACCCCATATCTATGAGCTGACGCTTTGTCCGAATGTGTCATTTTAAGGCTTGCATCAGGCAAAAGCTGCACTTACACCAACTAAGCCATGCAGAAATTAAAATATGCAAAGTACATGTTCCCCTGTAAGATATCACACAAAACAAAAGCACTGATAGTTATGGGTTTGGCCATGCGTGATGCATAATGTGGATGCGGCACGCAAAACCTGAAATCCAATAAAACTTCTGTGCATCGGTAACCCAGTGGGAAATGACGCAGTGGCAGTGGTATAAAAACTTGAACATCCAAAAACACTTTGACAAGCTCAACTACGCCATGGAGGTTGTGATCCTGCAGCTTGGCATCACAAAGAGACCACCACCATATAGGCAGTAAAGGAAGAAGGATTGTGTGTACCAGCAGCACATCTCCCTCATCAACCTCAGGGAGGATGAGGTGATACAATTCTATAGTCTCAGGAAAGAGTCCATAATAGAATTGCTCCAGAAAATTGGGCCAAATCTGCTGCCACCAAATGTCAGGCCCACCAGCATTCTTCCCCAGGTGAAACTGATGTCTGTGCTTCACGTTAGCCTCTGGGTCATTCTAAGTCACAACAGCAAGAGTGGAAAAAATATCACAGGCATCATTTTCTGCCTTCTTACCCACTGTCCTGGATGCCATCATTGGCCTCACACCCCAGTATCTCCACTACCAAACTACAAAAGATGAAGACCAAACAAGGCTTTTATGCCTTTGGAGGGTTTCCAAATGTCTTGGTTGCTATGGATTGCACATGTGTGCAATTGGTTCCCCCAGCAGAAACAGCACACCTGTTCTGGAATAGAAGACATATGTACTCAATCAACATACAGGCCATTGTGGATCACCTAGGGATGTTCATCAATGTGCTGGCCAAGTACCCTGGAAGTGCTCATGATGCCTACATCTTCGGGCACAGTTTAATCAATGAGCTCTTCCAGAATGGACGATATGGGAATGGCCTACTTGTTGGTAAGTCTGAAGTATGCAACATACCAACAAACATGTTGAAACATATGACATAATAGCCATCTCTGTGTCTGTTGATGGAGCTTGGGGCATATGTAAGACTGGTGTGCCTCATACTTGCACCATGCATTGTGGTGAATGTGTGATGCAAACTCATAAGTCATATATTTTAAGACATGCCAAGCCACTTTGTGTGGTTTGGAATTTTGTACTAAATCTGGAGTCATGCAACATAGCAATAAATGCTGTGTTGCATTACTGTGCGTAAGGGAGGAGTTCCATGTGCGTTTTGTGGGTGTATTCATGCTACTCCCGTGTTTGATGATGCATGTCATGTATACCAAACAAGGTAAACCTGAGAATGCGTCAATTAAATATGCCTTCCCAGTTGATGCATAACATGGATAAATGACCTACGTTCTCCAAGTCACTTCCGCTTCCTATGTGTGCTCAAACCTATGTCATACATAAATCGAGGAACATGCCTCTAAGAATTATATATGTGCCAGAAGATGCCCCTTCTTGCAGTAAAACAATCATGCATGCAACACAGGCATACTTGCACCATGGTGCAAGGGTACCTGTGTTTCTGGTAGGCAGACCATTGTGTGCTGCTGCATTGCTAAAAAACAGGAATGTACCATACGGCTTAAATACTGTGCATTCCTGCCCTTTCCCAGTGACACAGTGCAGCACAGCAAGGTCATTTGCTGTGGTGCACTGTGCCACTTTGTCAAATATCTGGCCCTAGTATCATGTGCAAGTAGTGGGAACAACTTACAGCAATGTATAAACAATGATTTCCCATTCTGTCATACCCTCACTAATCCGGTAATGGCAGTAACAAAAGAACATCTGTGTGTAGTATTGTCTTAACTCACACAGTCTGAATGGACTGCGACAACATCTGCAGTGGTTAACAAATCAGGGTAATACCCATGTTGTACACAAGACAACTTAGTAGAACTACAAACTGCAGATGATGTGATAATTATTGAATGAGAGATTGTTCAGAGTTGTCTCAGTATCAGTTAAACTTCCAAAAAATTACTGGTGTGTGAACTAATCCTGTGTTTATATGTAAGTGTGTTACACATGTCTGAAGGCTTGTATGTTGACCATAGTTCCTGCAGCAACTCTGGAAGAACTAGTTGTAAATTAGATTTGTGTCATGCAATGAAAGTGTAGGCCATAGTCGTGTAAAAGTCAATCTAGTGTACCAGTGTGGAATTCAGCATGACAAAACACACATATGTCTCTGCCATACTAACAGTCTAAATCACAGATCTCCAAACTTTTCAGTACGAGGGCCACATCGTATACTTTACAAATATTTGTGGGCTGAAAAAAATCTGTTTTATAAATGGATGAATAGCATGTAAATGAATGAAAAGGTTTTACTTGAATCTTTTTTTGTAATCAGTATGATATGATTCAGAGCAAGAGACACACAGATTAATACGGAGGCACCAGAAGAGAGAGACATCCTGTACCTCCATGGTATGATGTGTGTTGTTTGTGTCAGGTGGGGTCTTAGGACCATGGTCACCTTCGTCCAGAGCTACCTCCCTTTGTGCATCCACATGAATGGGACCCAACGCAGCACAAGGCTGAATCCCAAGATGAGAAATATTCTGAATGTTTGCAGAGGAGCACACAATAAATGTTGTAATACACTGTGAAGATAATAGTGAAATAAACCACCTTGTGCAGTGGGAAGGGGTCTGGCATCATATAAATCAAGTCTATCTTCTATTAACATCCAGCCTGACCTGAAGCCAGGGCAGTGTAATGCTCTGACCAAAACTGTGTCTTTCTGCGCAGTAGGAGCTGCAAATAGTCTTGCTAGACTAACAGGGCGGAGGCAGGCCATTTTTCTCTCTTTTTTTCTTGTGTTCACGGGACGAAATGAGCCACTTGCAGAGTTAGCGGCCGGTGTTTGGAATGGAGAGATGCCCGGAGTACATACAGGGCGTTGTAAGTGTAAAGGTAGGAGCGCATGAGTGTTGTAAGTGTAGGGGAGCTGTGAATACTGTGGTGGGGGCTGTAAGGGCAGGGTGTTCATAGTGCAAGACTGTTTTTGGCACAAGTGTGCTGCCAAAGTAGTTTTACCCTGAAGGTGCAGCTCTTTGCTCCCTCACCTGATTAATGTCCTTTTCAGAGGATGCTGGGGCTCCAAAGCAGTGCCAGACTGGGTGGAGAGAGCACAGAATCTCCTTACAGTGAGGAGAGAGTAGAGTACCTCCACCATTCACCCAACATCATTGTTACGCCTATCTTCGTCCCCCTCCTCTACACACATACACACCAAGCTCACACAAGAAGAATGGTGCTTTCCTTCCCCAGGTGGATAGATTGCTTCAGATTTTGAGGGTAATAGGCAAGGATCCTGAATCTCGGACCCTACCACTATCAGGACAAGAGGTGGAGAACGGCTGGCATCTTCTTTCCCCTTACATTTTAGAGATGTGCTGTATATTTACAGATAAAAATGCAAGCCACTATAGATAGATATTTGGAGTGGAACAAAGACTATAAATAAAAAAATAAATAGCAATTTTAAATTCTCTAAGAAGGCAATGTGATCTGGACATTGAAGGCTCTCAAAAGAGTGCGAGTAAAAAGCATGGACAGGACTTTACATGCTCCGAAACATGGTAGGAAAACTTTGTGAGATGCATAAATCAGTTGTACCTCCTTTAACTTCAAACTCTTCCAGGCTGTGTGTAGCTGGATTTGCATAAAAGCTGTTTCTGTTCTTCTGCCCTTACTGCACCACACACACCACTTGCCTGGTCATGCTCGTTTACTCTACTAACGAAAACAGCACCTTTAGAACCTGTGAGAGGCTTAAAATTCCTAACTTTTTAGTCGCTTTGAATGCATGTCAAGTCTAAACCTCCTGGCCACAAGGGGACACTTTGGTATGAAAATCTTAACTGTACCCCTTTATGAAAGAGTGTAGCAGAAAGGCAACACATAGTAAGAAACCCTAGAAAGCCGACTCGCAACACCTTCTTCACCTATTATGCCACCTCTGCAACTTTTACAGCATAGCAACGGATCCTGTTGTGTCGCGTGCAGCAACAATGAAAACTCAAGACAGCAGAAGCAGACTACGATGCAGTGCACTTGAATTTTCTTTTGCCTGCTTGCCATTGGCTATGGACAATTACTAGATTCCACCTCCACCATAGGGTAAGATGCAACCGGTAGAAAGGAGACACCTTCAATATGCCCAGCGCTCGCCCTCTCCTCAGATAGGATAGCTTGGATTTGAGACAACTAGTATGCGCAGCGTTCATTAGCCTATTTGATGTTTTATAGGGATTTTTTTTAATTAATTTACCGCTGCAGATTGGAAGAGCAGAAGGCCAGCAAGAGTTGCTGCAGGCTGGATAATATCTTGTAGCAGGCTGGATGTGGCCCACTGGCCATAGTTTGGAGACCCCTGGTCTAGGTACACACAAATACAAATGTATCAAACCGCATTGACATATCTTACCAATGTGATACACCACTAGTGTTTTTTGTATCTGATAGAGACTTCTGATACAGATACCTTAACTTTGAATTCACCCCAGGTGTCAGACTGAATCTGAAAGACTTTCCTGAGTGTGAGAAGGTAGCCTCTTTCTAGCCTTGTTACCCCCACTTTTGGCCTGTTTGTGAGTGTATGTCAGGGTGTTTGTCACTGTTTTCACTGTCTCTCTGGGATCCTGATAGCCAGGCCTCAGTGCTCATAGTGAAAACACCATGTTTTCAGTATGGTTGTTATGTGTCACTGGGATCCTGCTGGTCAGGACCCCAGTGCTCATAGGTTTGGGGCCTATATGTATGTGTCACTGGGACCCTGTCACACAGGGCCCCAGTGCTCATAGGTGTGCATGTGTATGTTCCCTGTGTGGTGCCTAACTGTCTCACTGAGGCTCTGCTAACCAGAACCTCAGTGGTTATGCTCTCTCATTACTTTCAAATTGTCACTAACAGGCTAGTGACCATTTTTACCAATTTACATTGGCTTACTGGAACACCCTTATAATTCCCTAGTATATGGTACTAAGGTACCCAGGGTATTGGGGTTCCAGGAGATCCCTATGGGCTGCAGCATTTCTTTTGCCACCCATAGGGAGCTCTGACAATTCTTACACAGGCCTGCCACTGCAGCCTGAGTGAAATAACGTCCACGTTATTTCACAGCCATTTTACACTGCACTTAAGTAACTTATAAGTCACCTATATGTCTAACCTTTACCTGGTAAAGGTTAGGTGCAAAGTTACTTAGTGTGAGGGCACCCTGGCACTAGCCAAGGTGCCCCCACATTGTTCAGAGCCAATTCCCTGAACTTTGTGAGTGCGGGGACACCATTACACGTGTGCACTACATATAGGTCACTACCTATATGTAGCTTCACCATGGTAACTCCGAATATGGCCATGTAACATGTCTATGATCATGGAATTGCCCCCTCTATGCCATCCTGGCATAGTTGGCACAATCCCATGATCCCAGTGGTCTGTAGCACAGACCCTGGTACTGCCAAACTGCCCTTCCTGGGGTTTCACTGCAGCTGCTGCTGCTGCCAACCCCTCAGACAGGCATCTGCCCTCCTGGGGTCCAGCCAGGCCTGGCCCAGGATGGCAGAACAAAGAACTTCCTCTGAGAGAGGGTGTGACACCCTCTCCCTTTGGAAAATGGTGTGAAGGCAGGGGAGGAGTAGCCTCCCCCAGCCTCTGGAAATGCTTTCTTGGGCACAGATGTGCCCAATTCTGCATAAGCCAGTCTACACTGGTTCAGGGACCCCTTAGCCCCTGCTCTGGCGCGAAACTGGACAAAGGAAAGGGGAGTGACCACTCCCCTGACCTGCACCTCCCCTGGGAGGTGTCCAGAGCTCCTCCAGTGTGCTCCAGACCTCTGCCATCTTGGAAACAGAGGTGCTGCTGGCACACTGGACTGCTCTGAGTGGCCAGTGCCACCAGGTGACGTCAGAGACTCCTGCTGATAGGCTCCTTCAGGTGTTAGTAGCCTATCCTCTCTCCTAGGTAGCCAAACCCTCTTCTCTGGCTATTTAGGGTCTCTGTCTCTGGGGAAACTTTAGATAACGAATGCATGAGCTCAGCCGAGTTCCTCTGCATCTCTCTCTTCACCTTCTGATAAGGAAACGACCGCTGACCGCGCTGGAAGCCTGCAAACCTGCAACATAGTAGCAAAGACGACTACTGCAACTCTGTAACGCTGATCCTGCCGCCTTCTCGACTGTTTTCCTGCTTGTGCATGCTGTGGGGGTAGCCTGCCTCCTCTCTGCACCAGAAACTCCGAAGAAATCTCCCGTGGGTCGACGGAATCTTCCCCCTGCAACCGCAGGCACCAAAAAGCTGCATTACCGGTCCCTTGGGTCTCCTCTCAGCACGACGAGCGAGGTCCCTCGAATCCAGCGACGCTGTCCAAGTGACCCCCACAGTCCAGTGACTCTTCAGCCCAAGTTTGGTGGAGGTAAGTCCTTGCCTCACCTCGCTGGGCTGCATTGCTGGGAACCGCAACTTTGCAGCTACTCCGGCCCCTGTGCACTTCCGGCGGAAATCCTTTGTGCACAGCCAAGCCTGGGTCCACGGCACTCTAACCTGCATTGCACGACTTTCTAAGTTGGTCTCCGGCGACTCCTTTGTGCAACTTCGGCGAGCACCGTTTCACGCATCCTCGTAGTGCCTGTTTCTGGCACTTCTCCGGGTGCTACCTGCTTCAGTGAGGGCTCTTTGTCTTGCTCGACGTCCCCTCTCTCTTCAGGTCCAATTTGCGACCTCCTGGTCCCTCCTGGGCCCCAGCAGCGTCCAAAAACGCCAAACGCACAATTTGCGTGTAGCAAGGCTTGTTGGCGTCCTTTCGGCGGGAAAACACTTCTGCACGACTCTCCAAGGCGAGCGGGATCCGTCCACCAAAGGGGAAGTCTCTAGCCCTTTTCGTTCCTGCAGAAACCTCAGCTTCTTCTGTCCAATCGAAGCTTCTTTGCACCCGCAGCTGGCATTTCCTGGGCATCTGCCCATCTCCGACTTGCTTGTGACTTTTGGACTTGGTCCCCTTGTTCCACAGGTACCCTAGATTGGAAATCCACAGTTGTTGCATTGCTGGTTTGTGTCTTTCCTGCATTATTCCTCTAACACGACTACTTTGTCCTTAGGGGAACTTTAGTGCACTTTGCACTCACTTTTCAGGGTCTTGGGGAGGGTTATTTTGCTAACTCTCCCTATTTTCTAATAGTCCCAGCGACCCTCTACAAGGTCACATAGGTTTGGGGTCCATTCGTGGTTCGCATTCCACTTTTGGAGTATATGGTTTGTGTTGCCCCTATCCCTATGTTTCCCCATTGCATCCTATTGTAACTATACATTGTTTGCACTGTTTTCTAAGACTATACTGCATATTTTTGCTATTGTGTATATATATCTTGTGTATATTTCCTATCCTCTCACTGAGGGTACACTCTAAGATACTTTGGCATATTGTCATAAAAAATAAAGTACCTTTATTTTTAGTATAACTGTGTATTGTGTTTTCTTATGATATTGTGCATATGACACTAAGTGGTACTGTAGTAGCTTCACACGTCTCCTAGTTCAGCCTAAGCTGCTCTGCTAAGCTACCATTATCTATCAGCCTAAGCTGCTAGACACCCTATACACTAATAAGGGATAACTGGGCCTGGTGCAAGGTGCAAGTACCCCTTGGTACTCACTACAAGCCAGTCCAGCCTCCTACATTGGTTGTGCAGTGGTGGGATAAGTGCTTGAGACTACTTACCACTCTTGTCATTGTACTTTTCATAAGAGAAAAATATACAAAACAAGGTCAGTGTATATACACATAGCCAAAAAGTTTTGCATTTCCTCTTTTCACTCTTTTCTAAGTGCTGAAAAGTACTTCTAAACTTTCAAAAAGTTCTTAAAAGTTTAAAAAGTTTTTTCTGTCTTTCCAAAAAGCTCTGAAAACTTTTTTTCTCTTTTTCTATCACTTTAACTCTCTCTAAAAAATGTCTGGCACAGGCCAAAGTGTTGATCTGTCCAAACTTGCATATGACAACCTTAGCTGGAAAAGAGCAAGGAGTCTCTGTATAGAGAGAGGTTTGAGTGTAGGGAAGAATCCTTCCTTGGAACTGTTACTTAACATGCTTAGAGAACAGGATAAGGCCATAGGTGCCCCATCTGTTGAAAAAGTACCTAATAGTTCCCAATCTGATTCAGGGACTCCCCCAGGAAAAGATTCAGGAAAGAAACTTCCTAGCCTGCCCATTACTAGACAATCTAGCATAGATGGTAATGATGATGAGCCACACCAAATAAATAGTGTTGTCTCACATCATAGCAAAAGCATTTATTCTCACCATACTGGTAGTAATGTTTCTGTAAACCAAGCTGTTATGTTGGCTTCTGTAAGGGACAGGTCTCCTTCTGTTCATTCCCATCATAGCTCTGTTTCTAGAAATGTCCCTCCCACCAACCCTGATGACAGAATGTTAGAGAGGGAACTCAATAAGTTGAGGGTGGAACAAACCAGACTGAAGCTTAAAAAGCAACAGCTGGATTTGGATAGACAGTCTTTTGAATTAGAGAAGGAAAGACAGAAGTTGGGGTTAGATACCCATGGTGGAAGCAGCAGTATTCCCCATAGTCATCCTGCAAAAGAGCATGATTCCAGGAATCTGCACAAGATAGTTCCCCCTTATAAGGAGGGGGATGACATTAACAAGTGGTTTGCTGCACTTGAGAGGGCCTGTGTTGTACAGGATGTCCCTCAAAGGCAGTGGGCTGCTATCCTATGGCTATCATTTAGTGGAAAAGGTAGGGATAGGCTCCTTACTGTGAAAGAAAATGATGCCAATAATTTCCAAGTTCTTAAGAATGCACTCCTGGATGGTTATGGCTTAACCACTGAACAGTACAGGATAAAGTTCAGAGAGACCAAAAAGGAGTCTTCACAAGACTGGGTTGATTTCATTGACCAGGCAGTGAAGGCCTTGGAGGGGTGGTTACATGGCAGTAAAGTTACTGATTATGACAGCCTGTATAACACAATCCTGAGAGAGCATATACTTAATAATTGTGTGTCTGATTTGTTGCACCAGTACCTGGTAGACTCTGATCTGACCTCTCCCCAAGAATTGGGAAAGAAGGCAGACAAATGGGTCAGAACAAGGGTGAACAGAAAAGTTCATACAGGGGGTGACAAAGATGGCAATAAGAAGAAAGATGGTGAAAAATCTCAAGATAAGCATGGGGATAAGGGTAAAACCAAAGATCCCACTTCAAATCTTAAACACTCTTCAGAGGGTGGGGATAAAACAAATTCTTCCTCTTCTTCCCAACCTGCACACATTAAAAAGCCTTGGTGCTTTGTGTGTAAAAATAGAGGCCATAGGCCAGGGGATAAGTCCTGTCCAGGTAAACCCCCTGAGCCTACCACCACTAATACATCAAGCTCTAGTGCCCCTAGCAGTAGTGGTACTAGTGGTGGGACTGCTGGCAACAGTCAAGCAAAGGGTGTAGTTGGTTTCACTTATGGGTCCATAGTGGAAACTGATGTAATCAGTCCCAAGACAGTTTCTGTCACACCTAGTGGCACTGGCCTTGCCACACTGGCTGCTTGTCCCCTTACAATGGATAAGTACAGGCAGACAGTTTCAATAAATGGTGTTGAGGCCTTGGCCTACAGGGACACAGGTGCCAGTTTCACTTTGGTGACTGAAAACCTAGTGCCTCCTGAACAACACATCATTGGACAACAGTATAAAATTATTGATGTCCATAACTCCACTAAGTTTCTTCCCTTAGCTATAATTCAGTTTAGTTGGGGTGGAGTTACTGGCCCTAAGCAGGTGGTGGTATCACCTAGCTTACCTGTAGACTGTCTCTTAGGTAATGACCTAGAGGCCTCAGGTTGGGCTGATGTAGAGTTTTATGCCCATGCAGCCATTTTAGTTAACATGGAGCATCCCTCCAACCCTACCAGAGAAACTTTAGTGCAGAAACCCTGCACTACCTCACAACACTTAGGACAGCATCCCTGCCCTAGTGTGGAGCTCATAGGACAGCATCCCTGCCCTGCTCCAACTCAAGAGAAACAGCATCCCTGTTCTCTCTTCCAGCCAGATGGACAAAGTTTTTGCCCAGCTATGGCTTTTCTGAGACAGCATCCCTGTCTGGCATTTCCATCACTACAAATAGGTTCAGTGGACAATTCCCACTGCTCTAAACTAAAACTTACTGATAGAAACTCTGAAAATACATCTTCACATTGTTGCTTAGCTAAAAAACTTCAAACAGGGTGGTTTACATCCCCACAGGGAAGTAACCATATAGTGGATGATAAAGGGAGTAACCAGTCTATTGCAGAGCTACTCTCTACTTATCACCACTTAGACAATAAAGTCTCAACTGGCCAAGGTTAGCCTTATTGTCCTTCGTTTGGGGGGGGTTGTGTGAGAAGGTAGCCTCTTTCTAGCCTTGTTACCCCCACTTTTGGCCTGTTTGTGAGTGTATGTCAGGGTGTTTGTCACTGTTTTCACTGTCTCACTGGGATCCTGATAGCCAGGCCTCAGTGCTCATAGTGAAAACACCATGTTTTCAGTATGGTTGTTATGTGTCACTGGGATCCTGCTGGTCAGGACCCCAGTGCTCATAGGTTTGGGGCCTATATGTATGTGTCACTGGGACCCTGTCACACAGGGCCCCAGTGCTCATAGGTGTGCATGTGTATGTTCCCTGTGTGGTGCCTAACTGTCTCACTGAGGCTCTGCTAACCAGAACCTCAGTGGTTATGCTCTCTCATTACTTTCAAATTGTCACTAACAGGCTAGTGGCCATTTTTACCAATTTACATTGGCTTACTGGAACACCCTTATAATTCCCTAGTATATGGTACTAAGGTACCCAGGGTATTGGGGTTCCAGGAGATCCCTATGGGCTGCAGCATTTCTTTTGCCACCCATAGGGAGCTCTGACAATTCTTACACAGGCCTGCCACTGCAGCCTGAGTGAAATAACGTCCACGTTATTTCACAGCCATTTTACACTGCACTTAAGTAACTTATAAGTCACCTATATGTCTAACCTTTACCTGGTAAAGGTTAGGTGCAAAGTTACTTAGTGTGAGGGCACCCTGGCACTAGCCAAGGTGCCCCCACATTGTTCAGAGCCAATTCCCTGAACTTTGTGAGTGCGGGGACACCATTACACGCGTGCACTACATATAGGTCACTACCTATATGTAGCTTCACCATGGTAACTCCGAATATGGCCATGTAACATGTCTATGATCATGGAATTGCCCCCTCTATGCCATCCTGGCATAGTTGGCACAATCCCATGATCCCAGTGGTCTGTAGCACAGACCCTGGTACTGCCAAACTGCCCTTCCTGGGGTTTCACTGCAGCTGCTGCTGCTGCCAACCCCTCAGACAGGCATCTGCCCTCCTGGGGTCCAGCCAGGCCTGGCCCAGGATGGCAGAACAAAGAACTTCCTCTGAGAGAGGGTGTGACACCCTCTCCCTTTGGAAAATGGTGTGAAGGCAGGGGAGGAGTAGCCTCCCCCAGCCTCTGGAAATGCTTTCTTGGGCACAGATGTGCCCAATTCTGCATAAGCCAGTCTACACCGGTTCAGGGACCCCTTAGCCCCTGCTCTGGCGCGAAACTGGACAAAGGAAAGGGGAGTGACCACTCCCCTGACCTGCACCTCCCCTGGGAGGTGTCCAGAGCTCCTCCAGTGTGCTCCAGATCTCTGCCATCTTGGAAACAGAGGTGCTGCTGGCACACTGGACTGCTCTGAGTGGCCAGTGCCACCAGGTGACGTCAGAGACTCCTGCTGATAGGCTCCTTCAGGTGTTAGTAGCCTATCCTCTCTCCTAGGTAGCCAAACCCTCTTCTCTGGCTATTTAGGGTCTCTGTCTCTGGGGAAACTTTAGATAACGAATGCATGAGCTCAGCCGAGTTCCTCTGCATCTCTCTCTTTACCTTCTGATAAGGAAACGACCGCTGACCGCGCTGGAAGCCTGCAAACCTGCAACATAGTAGCAAAGACGACTACTGCAACTCTGTAACGCTGATCCTGCCGCCTTCTCGACTGTTTTCCTGGTGGTGCATGCTGTGGGGGTAGCCTGCCTCCTCTCTGCACCAGAAGCTCCGAAGAAATCTCCCGTGGGTCGACGGAATCTTCCCCCTGCAACCGCAGGCACCAAAAAGCTGCATTACTGGTCCCTTGGGTCTCCTCTCAGCACGACGAGCGAGGTCCCTCGAATCCAGCGACGCTGTCCAAGTGACCCCCACAGTCCAGTGACTCTTCAGCCCAAGTTTGGTGGAGGTAAGTCCTTGCCTCACCTCGCTGGGCTGCATTGCTGGGAACCGCGACTTTGCAGCTACTCCGGCCCCTGTGCACTTCTGGCGGAAATCCTTTGTGCACAGCCAAGCCTGGGTCCACGGCACTCTAACCTGCATTGCACGACTTTCTAAGTTGGTCTCCGGCGACGTGGGACTCCTTTGTGCAACTTCGGCGAGCACCGTTTCACACATCCTCGTAGTGCCTGTTTCTGGCACTTCTCCAGGTGCTACCTGCTTCAGTGAGGGCTCTTTGTCTTGCTCGACGTCCCCTCTCTCTTCAGGTCCAATTTGCGACCTCCTGGTCCCTCCTGGGCCCCAGCAGCGTCCAAAAACGCCAAACGCACGATTTGCGTGTAGCGTCCTTTTGGCGGGAAAACACTTCTGCACGACTCTCCAAGGCGAGCGGGATCCGTCCACCAAAGGGGAAGTCTCTAGCCCTTTTTGTTCCTGCAGAAACCTCAGCTTCTTCTGTCCAGTCGAAGCTTCTTTGCACCCGCAGCTGGCATTTCCTGGGCATCTGCCCATCTCCGACTTGCTTGTGACTTTTGGACTTGGTCCCCTTGTTCCACAGGTACCCTAGATTGGAAATCCACAGTTGTTGCATTGCTGGTTTGTGTCTTTCCTGCATTATTCCTCTAACACGACTACTTTGTCCTTAGGGGAACTTTAGTGCACTTTGCACTCACTTTTCAGGGTCTTGGGGAGGGTTATTTTGCTAACTCTCCCTATTTTCTAATAGTCCCAGCAACCCTCTACAAGGTCACATAGGTTTGGGGTCCATTCGTGGTTCGCATTCCACTTTTGGAGTATATGGTTTGTGTTGCCCCTATCCCTATGTTTCCCCATTGCATCCTATTGTAACTATACATTGTTTGCACTGTTTTCTAAGACTATACTGCATATTTTTGCTATTGTGTATATATATCTTGTGTATATTTCCTATCCTCTCACTGAGGGTACACTCTAAGATACTTTGGCATATTGTCATAAAAAATAAAGTACCTTTATTTTTAGTATAACTGTGTATTGTGTTTTCTTATGATATTGTGCATATGACACTAAGTGGTACTGTAGTAGCTTCACACGTCTCCTAGTTCAGCCTAAGCTGCTCTGCTAAGCTACCATTATCTATCAGCCTAAGCTGCTAGACACCCTATACACTAATAAGGGATAACTGGGCCTGGTGCAAGGTGCAAGTACCCCTTGGTACTCACTACAAGCCAGTCCAGCCTCCTACATTGCAGTCCCCAGTGCACCAGTGGGTGGCATCGATTGGCTTCACGTCCGTCATCATCATTGTCTGCACTAGAAATGACATTGCAGTTCTTTTATAGGCGCTACCAAGGCGTTCCATTGATTCTTTTCTTTCTGAGCCAGCCAGCGCTGATCGGAAGACAGCTACGCCTCAGTCAGTCAGGCAAGATTATTTATTCAGCAAATTACCATAAAAGCACATAATTCAATATACATAATATTATTTTATGACATAATTCTTAAAAAAATATAAAAACAACAATAATAAAATACCTCATCTATATTGGTTACAAACTTACTTCAATTCATAAATTCCATATTCTCATAAAATGCCGAAAGCCACAATATAATTCTCATCATAGTCAGATCCTGCATACTATCACTCTAAATTAAGGTACAGCTGCCTCCACTGATTCATAGTGTTTTCTAGTAGCAATAGCTACTCTTAAAAAGTTTAAGATAACATAACAGATAGCAATAGAATTCAGTTGTTGTACATACATCAAAGCATCATTATAGGATGTGAGTTGTCATTTATGTAAAAATGGTAGTAAAAATGAACATCTGGGAGCAGTATAGAGTGAACAGAATAAAAGAAAGTGACATGTGCTTTGTTTGGTAATAGTATCACAAGGGCAATTCGGAAGCGCTTTTTGCCAGCAACATTGTTTAGAAATAGCCACTCTAAAATGGATCAAATTTAATGTAAATAAAACAAGGAGGGATTATTCTGGGAAATTCGGGAACCAAGTTAAATAGGGTTCCATTCGAGACGTTGTTGAAATCTGGGCATAGGGGCCAAAGGTTTTCAATTGCAGAGCCCCATATAATCTCTTATTCGAAGTATACTCAGAATATCGAATTTTAACCAGGTTCTTGGCGTTCGGAGGCAACGATTCAGGGTGAGTAAACATATTCTCCAGACCTAAATTCCGGAAATTAGATTGTACGTAAGCAAGCCACGGAATCCTGCTAGAGTTGGTCAGATGGATACAATCAGATAAACAATCTTGTACCAAAACGGCCGCAGGATTCAACCAGGCTTTCAGCCATAATAGTGGGGCAACGCCAATCAAATCCCCAATGTAACTTAATCCCAATTCCTCATGACAGATAAAATTTGATACGTTCTTAGGCACCATCAATACCCTGTGTGCAAATTTGTTCTCAACACATTGGAAAGAATCAGCATTATTCAGGCCCCACAAACCTGCCCCATAAGTAGCTGCAGATACACATTTTTCTTTATAAAGCGTAATTATATGATGAACTGGCCTGTGACCTAGTTTGCGAGGAAAACGAAAAATTGCTTCGGGGGTTCTCACCATCTGTTGGGTCTAAAAAATAAGATGAGACTTCCATTGCAAGGAAGAATGAAGATGTAAACCCAGATAACAAAACTCCTTTACTTTATTTGTAGTGATCCCTCCCATAGTAAAACGTTTAGATCTTGTATTTTTAGGGCCACATGTCATCACATACGTCTTCGTATAATTTACTTTCAGATCTAAGTCTTGCATGAAGATTGAAAAATAATCCAACAGGCTTTGTAGACCATTAGCAGTGCGGGCAATCAAAACCGCATCATCTGCGTACAATAATACAGGGAGCTTGTTCGCACCGATTCTAGGGAAATATTTACCATTTGTTATTAAAAAACTATAAAGACCATTAATATATAACAAGAATAAAAACAGTGCTAAAATACAGCCCTTTCTGACTCCTCTCAAAGAAGAGAAGGGGCAGACCTTTCACCATGTGATCCATATTGCACTGAAACCCTCAAGTCCGCATATAAATGTTTGATTAGCTCCAAGATGTTCCGATCCACCCCCAGGGATTCCATAATTGACCAGGGTTTCTCTCTATTCACCAGGTCGAAAGCACTAGATAAATCTATAAGACCAGGTCTAAAACCATATTGGATTGGAGAAATAATCTTTGCCTCAGCAGCCCAATCCTGCAGTCGGGTCAAAATTACACTTCCCAATATCTTAGCTGTAGAATGTATAAGGGAAATTGGACTATAACAGGATGGATCTTTCCTGCAGCCCTTTTTAAAAATAGGGATAATGGTAGCCAATTTCCACGAAGTGGGGATTTTACTCATAACTACACACCTTAGTACATTAGTAACTAAAGGACCCTAAAGGTCCAGCATAGACTTAAAAAGGTCAATAGGAACCCCGTCCGGGCCAGCAGCTTTCCCCGATCTTGAGCCGGAGAGGGCATTATTAATCTCATGCAAGTTAAAAGACAAATCAATAGTAGTCAAATTGGAGTCTACAGAGCTCTGATTATCTCTTTCATCCCCTACAAACGATGTATTATCTGACTGAAAATGGGTTACCCATACTGTTTCTGGTATCAAGCAATCGTCCTCCTTATTATTCTGGTCCGTAAAATAAGAGTGATTAACCACCCTCCAAAATTGTGTGGTGTCCTTCAGTTCAGTAGTTGCCGTTAGTTCATCCCATGCACTAGACCTGATTTCATTTTTCCTTGCTGCCAGAGCTACCTTATATTGGGCCCTGGCTATTCGTACTAAGTCACGGGAAAAAGGGATTGATCTAAGAGCCCTTTTCAAATCTTTGTGGGCCTTTGTACAGGCAGAGTAGAACCAGTGGCACACTCTTGGGCCGCGAATAGGCCTATCAATTACCAAAGATTCTGAAATAGCAGAACATAATTTCACATATTCTAGTGCTAACTTATCAGGAGTGCTTTGTTGCGACAGACATAAATTAATAGAATCCAAATTTTGTTCAATAATTTCCTGATTTAATGTTTTGGGGTCTACTCTTTCCCACTTCATGCGTAAACCAAAGTTTTTATTAACAATGGTTGCCCTATTTAATTCCCTATTGCTTACAGCCGATTTACTATTATATGCAAGTTCAATGAATAAAGGGTTGTGATCACTGGCACAATATGATATTATCTTAAAATCAAGAATTAAAAGGAAATCGGCGGCACTAATAAGAATAAAATCAATAATGCTCCCTTTAGAGTTCCCCGTAAAAGTTGGTCATTTTTAGATAGTTACATTTGCCCTATCTCTAGCAAGATCAAGGGGCATATTTATACTCCGTTTGCGCCGAAATTGCGTCGTTTTTTTTTACGCAATTTCGACGCAAAACTAACTCCATATTTATACTTTGGCGTTAGACTCGTCTAGCGCCAAAGTCCATGGAGTTAGCGTCATTTTTTAGCGTGGACACCTACTTTGCGTTAATTATATGCAAGGTAGGCGTTCCCGTCTAAAAAATCGACTCCGAGGCATGTGCGTGGGATTTATACTCCCGGGCAAAAATCACGCCCGGGAGTGGGAGGGTAAAAAAAAATGACGTACGGCCGCTTTTGCGCCGTTTTTTAGCGCCTGCAAAAGGCAGGCGTTAAAGGACCTGTGGGCTCTGAAGGAGCCCACAGGTGCCCCTCCATGCCCCCAGGGACACCCCCTGTCACCCATGCCCACCCCAGGAGGACACCCAAGGCTGGAGGGACCCATCCCAGGGACATTAAGGTAAGTTCAGGTAAGTGTTTTTTTTTTTTTTTTTTTTGTGGCATAGGGGGGCCTGATTTGTGCCCCCCTACATGCCACTATGCCCAATGACCATGCCCAGGGGACAGAAGTCCCCTGGGCTTGGCCATTGGGCAAGGGGGCATGACTCCTGTCTTTGCTAAGACAGGAGTCATTTCTATGGGGGTTGGGAGTGAAAAAAAATGGTGCAAATCGGGTTGAGGCGAAAAAATTGCCTCATCCTGACTTGCCCCATTTCTTGACGCCCAAGCTCCATATCCCCCTACGCCGGCGCTGCCTGGTGTTCGTCGTTTTTTTTAACGCACACCAGACGGCGCCGGCGGCTAACGCCGGCTAACGTCATTCAATAAATATGACGCCCGCATGGCGCTTCAGAATGGCGTTAGCCGGCGCTAATTTTTTTGACGGAAAAAAGTATAAATATGGGCCCAAATTTGTAAATAAAAGTATTCAAAACTTCCCCTTGATTAGAATGGATAAAATAAGTTGAAGTCTCTCTATCCTCCATAGGGGTGCAATGAACATCTAAAACTTCTGAGTTGCATAGTGGAGTATTAAAGTCCCCGGCCCATATAATAGTATACTCCTTATCCTGGAGCTTATCGGAAAAATCCAGGAAATCTGTAACCTCTTCAAGACTTCCCTTCAAAAGGTCATTTGGAATGTTATTATAGAAATGTATTATCAGGAGGCTGTTACTCCCCTCAATCAGCAATAAAACAACCATAAAATTAGGTGAGGACCAAATTAAGGAAACCTTCAATTTTGGGAGATGCAAGGAAACAAGAACCATGAGGCCCCCGCTTGCCCTTCCCGCTGAGGAAGGGATTGCCGGTTGATGAACAGAATAATAACCATCCAAAAAAAGGGGATCCATAGACCAGGTCTCCTGTAAACAAATCACATCATAAGAGGATATAAATCCTAGCCTCTCTGTTTTTTTTTACCTTTGACCAAAGCCCTGCAATGTTCCAACAAAGTAGCGTTGGCGAATCTGATCCTGGGCCTGCCACCATATTCTCGTCACTCGCTGCTTCTTGCAACTTAAGTGAAGTGGTATCTATCTCATCGAGCCCCCCTTGTACTAAGCACTTATCCCAACCAATATCGTCAACAGAGCCCTCTCAAACACCTTCCAATGCCCTATCCTTGTTTAGGTGTCAATCGTTCTCATCAAGGGGAGTGAAGGCCTGTGGGTGGCCGAAAAAACATAAAGGTTGTACTTGAGTTGTGGGCAGGCCTAAATTATAAACACAGTGTGCTGCATTCGAAGGAACATATGCCAAATGAGAATCATAGAAATGGCTAAGTGGGAAGACTATAATTCCCTCTTCCTTCCCAGCACAATGAGACAAATCTGCCAACAAGCATTTTACTAAACAAGGATTATCAAAGTGAATCACAATACAATCACCTTCATAAGCCTTATTTGTTAGACCAACCCAATTTACTCTACGGGCCATTAGAATCCTATCATTTAGATCACCCTTATATCTAGACTTAGATCTTAACCAATGAGCACATTTTCTCATTAATGCCTTAGTATCTTCTTCATGACAAGAATCCAAGGGCGGTACTTTTGCAAGAACCAAGACATATGGCATACAAGCTGAAGGGAGTTGCAGTATCTGTTTGCTTTTGGAAATAGAATTAGCATAAGGAA
Organism: Pleurodeles waltl; assembly: GCF_031143425.1. Lineage (NCBI taxonomy): Eukaryota > Metazoa > Chordata > Amphibia > Caudata > Salamandridae > Pleurodeles > Pleurodeles waltl. Next base: position 559,232,469 of record NC_090451.1, read on the forward strand.
TGAGTGGGTGGTCTGGGTAAGTTCCAATTCTAATCTCTGCAGTGAGATTAGTCTCCAAAGATGATAAACCATTCCCATCCAATTGCCGTGCCGAAGGTAAAACTTGGGTGATCGGTGGTGTATTGTACAGTACTTCACCTTTATCGGCCACGGTCTCCTCCATAGGACGATTGCCCGAATTAACAGATCCTAAAGCTAATTGGGGATTTAGCTTAGACAAGGTTATATAAAATTGGTGCAATTTTCTATCTAGCAGGCTGAGCAGTTTCTCCTCCCAAACAGCACAGAATGATTTAAGTATAGAATCAACTGTATGTATAAGTTTATCTCGCCAAGATCCATTCCCACACTTTTATCAAATGTGAGATTAGCCAAGTTCATATCGGGAACCGACAAGTGGCAAGCAGAATGTTGCTGGGGTGGTGAAGATTTCCTCTTAGCCCCTGCATCGCGTTTGATGTTTTTAGAGCGGCCACCCGCTTTCCTCTTTTTCAGTGGTGGAGAGACCGCAGGGGAACGGACAATGTTCAGCTCATTGGGGACATTTGGGGCTTGCATGAGAGAAACTCCTATGCCAGACTGTAGTGCATTAATTGAAGGAGCTGTCAAAGGTACCTCATAAGTAGACTTAATTGAAATAATAGGCTCAAGCAGTAAGTTCTGAGTTGATTTATGAACAGCCCCAATTTGTTCCTCAACCTGCACCAATTTAGTTTCAATAGCCCCAATGAGCGATGACAAGTAACTGGAAATCACCGCCAACTGGATGACAACTAACCACCTCAAGCTTAACTCCAACAAAACCGAGATCATCATCTTCGGCCCCAACAAAACCATATGGGACGACTCCTGGTGGCCCTCCACCCTATGCCCTGCACCCACCCCCGCAAACCACACACGCAACCTCGGCATCATCCTGGACCCCTCCCTCTCCATGACACAGCAAATCAATGCACTAACCTCCTCCTGCTTCCACACACTCCGCACTCTAAAAAAAATCCTTCAAATGGATTCCCCCAGAGACCAGGAAGACAGTCACCCATGCACTCATCAGCAGCAGACTAGACTACGGTAACGCCCTCTATGCCGGCACCACACACAAACTCAAACGCAAACTCCAGAGAATCCAAAACTCAGCCGCACGCCTCGTCCTTGGCCTCCCCCGCCACGAACGAATCTCACCACACCTCAAATCCCTTCACTGGCTCCCCATAGACAAGAGAATCACTTTTAAGATCCTCATCCACGCACACAAATCCCTCCACAACACCGGCCCGACCAACCTCAACGAAAGAGTGAACTTCCACACTCCCACCCGCAACCTCCGATCAGCCGACCTCGCACTAGCTACAGTCCCCCGCATACAACGAACCACCACAGGAGGCAGGGCCTTCTCTTACCTCTCCCCCACAACCTGGAACTCCCTCCCCACCAACCTCTGCAAAACCAAAGACCTCCTACTCTTCAGAAAAAAACTCAAGACATGGTTGTTCGAACAGTAACCCTTCCCTCACCCCCCCCCCACAAGCGCCTTGAGACCCTCAAAGGTGAGTAGCGCGCTCTATACATTTTTTTGATTGATTGATTGATTGAAATCGATGGCTGTATCGACGGACCATGGGCACCCTCGTCCTTTTGTGTACTTATCTTCCTCTTGCCCATTGCAGTCAATAATTTACACCCCTAAGTGACCAGTGTAATATCGCTGTGCTGAAGCAGAAACTCCTATCCCTAAATAAAGGTGAAAAAGTGGTCGCCCAGAGCCTGACCGAGAGTACAGAGACCATCACTAGACAGTCTAAGACAGCTCTTAGCAATAAAGACTTCCTCCTGTCACGTTACCAAAGCTCACCTTTGCCCGGGCGTGGGAGTCCGGTAGCGCTAAGAGCGCTGAGAAGTTTCAGGCCCGTCCCCTGGGCGTGTTCGATGATTCTGGCACTCCGAGTCCCCTTCCGCAGTGGTGCTGCCGCCGCGCCGCTTGGCTCACTTTCACTTTTTGACTGGTCTTTTTTCAATTTCTATCAAGCTCTTTTTCGAGAATTTCTCCTGGTATGTCGAGGGATGCCTTCTACGAAGAGAGTTTTCAAGCCGCGCGGTTCCTGCTATTGGACGATGTACATGACGGATCCGCACCTTGGGTGCTTGTGGTGTCTGGAGTGGGACTATGACCCAAAGTAGTGCTCTGAGTGCCGGGCTATGCATCGAAAGGCTTTGAGGGACACTCCCTAAAGCTGATGGCAGCCTGGCACGTGACTCCATGCAGGTCGAGGTCTCATCTGTGACAGAGGAAGGTCTCGGGACTGGTCGCGGAGTCCGAAGTTGTCGTCCTCCCACTCTCAGGGCAATTGGGTAAGTCAAGGCATGGGAAAAAAAGAAAGGAGTTGAAGCGCTCACCGACTTCTCCTCATCCATTGTCCAATACGACAAAGGATTGTCGTCATTCTTGGCCTCATTCTTTGTAATCTGTGCCTGGACCTCCACACCTCCCTGAATTTCTGAGAGCCAGAGCAACAGCTTTCCAAATCAAAGAGTTTTATGAAACCCTGCACCTCATTTTTAGGCAGTCCGGCTTTCTTTGTATACCACTCCTGCCCAAAGTTCTCAAGAAGATCAGGAACTACTGGACCCTAGTAATCCTTGTGGCTCCGGACTGGGTGGGAGAATCTGGTATCCCGAGCTGCTGAGCATGTCTATCAATCCTCCAATCAGACTGCCTCTTCAGGAGGATCTTCTGATGCAGCAGCAGGGGAGGGTTCTTCACCTAAACCTATCTACTCTTTGCCTTCTTGCGTGGAGATTGAGGCCCATATTTATACTTTTTTAGCGCCGCATTTGCACTGCTTTTTGACGCAAAATTGGCACAAACTTACAAAATACAATTGTATTTTGTAACTTTGCGCCGATTTTGTGTCAAAAAATGACGCAAATGCAGCACAAAAAAAGTATAAATATGGGCCTGAGTGTCAGCCGTTGAAAGCTTTTGACCTTCCTCCTGAAGTCTGTAAAACTTGGCAGCCAGGTATTGTAGTGAAATATGTGTTTTTGACCACTGGCTTTGTGTTGCACCACTTTGCACCTGGATTAGCTGTTCAGTGTTCACCAATTGCAGATTACATTTTGTATTCAGTTTAGCTGCCTATTGACTTTATCGTAGCGTCAGACACTGCCATGTTAAATGTGTTAGTAATATTCCACATTGTAAACTGTGGATGTTTTTGTATTCTTTCTCACCGAAGAGCTAAGACATATTATTACCGAAACATGATATGAAGGACATAGGCAGTCAGCACCATAATAATGTAACAGACTTCTGTTTTTTAGTGCAAGTAGGGAACAGTTTGGCCTTGAGAGAGACAATTTGGGAAACTGGCCAGTTCCAACCTGTTTCTTTCAACTCTGACCTACATTGGCAAGCATGTTTGAATATTTCTTTTTTATGTGAGGGTTTTTTCCAGAAAGCCCTTTTACAGTTCTTTAAAATATAAAAAGGTGGCCCTGCTCAGTAGCGGTGACATTTCCAAGACCTCGGTCAGGATTAGACGTCAAATGCCTGACATTTGTCCCGTGAGAGTGGAGATCTCTTTCTCGCAGTTGAACGGGGTCATCTTCTTGCTGGATGAGAAAGATGAAGAGCTTGGCAGGCCCTACGGTGATGAATTGTTACCTTATTATTTGCTTTGCATAATATTATCATAACTACATATATTTGCTGTGTACATTGCAGTTGAGAATCATTTTGGTATATTTTCCTTTCATTGCTGTCTATCCTGACGAAGTGGTGCTTAGCACTATGCCTTATTTCTGCCAAAAGTGGTCATGCCTTTTCATGTAGGCTAATCCATCACCTTGCCTAACGTTTATGCAGCCCCTTGTCCTTCTAAAAAAGAGGAGAGACTCCACCACCTGGACCCAAAAAGAGCGTTGGCATTCTCCCTTGATCGTAAAAAAGAGTTCCGGGTGGATGACCACCTCTTTGTAGGGTATGTGGGTGAAAAGAAACGTTGGGCAGTGCAGAAGCGGATCATCTCCAGATGGTACATACTCTGCATTAAGATCTGCTTTGCAATGGCCAAAAAGCAACCCTGAGTATTTGTGCACTCTTTCTACCCAAAGTAAAGCTGCAACCACGTAGAGTTCCAGTCATGGACATCTGTTAGGCAGCACCATGGGCATCTCTGCACACATTTATTTACCATACACTAATGCTTGGAGAGTCAGATCCGTAGGGATGGGCACTGTGCCTGTTCAGTCATGCAGGACTTTCTGTAGGAGGCTGGCCCTCTATGTAGTGTACAAAGCTGGGGACACTGTGCAGTGCGTCCAGGCAACCACACGCTGGGTTACAGGGGTAAAAACTAGATCACCTAATGTTCTAATTTTTATGATAGCTTGGTCAAGCAGTTAGGCCAATCTTGGAAGTGCAAAGCATTTGTTGTACTCACAGTATCAATTAAGCAAGACACACACTCAAAAGAATAGCTAAAGACCAGTTTGCGAAAAAACTTCAGATTTTTATGACATTTTTAAGACCAAGATCATAAAAATTTGGTACGTACTTTTTAAGTTATGAATTTTTGAAGTTTAATAAAAACAGTTGTCTTGTGCGTAATTATGCACCGTAGGAATCAATGGAGGATAACCTTTAAAAATGCATATGAGTAGGTGTACAAAGTTTTTCTTTTACAGGTTGGTTGAAGTCGTCAGTGGGCACATTGTGCCAGCTGGAGAAGTTCAGGAGGTTCCAGCGGGAGCAGTCGGAAAAGGTCTCTGGAGCTGGTGCAGGGCCACTCCGGTGGACCACTTGGAAAAGCACTGCACAGGTAAGTTTAATGGTGAATCCTGGAGCTCCCCTTGGAGTGTGTAGGTCGCAAAGGGTGGGGGACCCTTAGAACACAGCTGGTTCTTTGGTGCAGAGCACACAGTGGCCGGGTGCAGGGCAAATCAGTGAGCCAGAAGCTGTGCGCAGAGCCCCTTAGAAGCAGGACGTAGGTTAGTTTGAGAGTCACTTACAGGACAATGGGGGCACTCTGGCAGGAGATCCAGGTTGGTTATGAAGTCGCTCAACTAGGGCTTTGTCCTGGTCCTTTTACAGTTCAGAGTCTACTGTCTTTCCTGGGGCCCGACGTGAAGTGACCACTACCTAAGGGCAATTGTACAGCTCAGCCGCTGTAGAGTGGAGTGCCACCAAACTCAGCACACTGACAGGGTTTGCCTTGCAGTTCATGATGGTCTGGCTGCAGCATCCAGTTCCGGAGTTAGCGACCAATCAGTGAAGTTGACCTCACTGACTTGTAGCATTCCTTGTGGATTTAGAGTCGCACCTCCACTCTGTAGGGAGTTCTCTGTCAATCTGCAAAGGCTGAAGGTCCCCTGGGGTTCTTGGGAGATTGTCCAGTTGTCCAGCAGCTCCTCAGCAGCGATTGTCGGGTCCTGGGTGTAGCAGGCAGGGTTTGAAGCCTTTTCTTTGTGCAGCAGGTCCACAGTTCTCAGGACTTGGGTCTTCTTGGTGCTAGTCTTATTCTGTCCGTCTAATCTGAGTTCTTGGTCTAGGGATGCCCACTAAATACTGTATTTTGTTGGTGTTTTATTCTTTTAGTTTACATATACTACAATGATTCCCAAGCAAATCAATATACACTGGTATCATATCAATCCATGCAAGCCGATGGCAAAAGCACACTGGCTGGCTGCACAAAATGGCTGCTAGCCACATGGTCAAAAAACAACAAGGAGCAAGGAGGCATGTGGAACAGAAAACACATGCAAGCCTATGGCAAAAAGACACTGGCTGAATGGACAGAATCGCCACCAGCCACATGATCAAACGACAACGAGGAGCAAGGAGGCATGGAGATTAAACTAAGAACACATGCAAGCCTATAGCAAAGGCACACTGGCTCGATGCACAAATAACTTCCAGCCACTTGGTTAAACAACAACAACAAGGATTAAGGAGGCATGGGGAGTAAATAAAGAACACATGCAAGCCTATAGCAAAGGCACACTGGCTGGATGCACAAAATGGCCACCAGCCACATGCTCAGACAACAATAACAAGGAGCAAGGAGGCATGGGGAACAAAGAACACATGCAAGCCTGTGGCAAAAAGACAATGGCTGAACGCACAAAACGGCTGCTAGCCACAAAGTCAAACAACAACAGCAAGGAGGCATGGGGAACAAAGATCACTTATGAGCCTATGGCAAAAAAGACACTGGCTGGATGCTGGATACACAAAATGGCCCCCAGCCACATGGTCAAACAACAAGGAGCAAGAAGGTATGGGGAATAAATAAAGAACACATGCAAGTCTATGGGAAAGACACACAGGCTGGGTGCACAAAATGGCCATCAGCCACATGGTCAAACAACAACAGCAAGGAGGCATGGGGAACAAAGATCCCATGGAAGCCTATGGCAAAAGAAACTGGCTGGATGTACAACATGACCGCCAGCCACATGGTCAAACAACAAAGAACTCATGCAAGCCTATAGCAAAGGCACACTGGCTGGATGGCCAAAATGGCTACCAGCCACATGGGCAAACAACAACAACGAGGAAAACAAAAACAAACAAACACACACACCTGAAGAAAATACTAGCAATTATTCAAAACACAAAAATTGACTGAGTCCAAAACGTTACACATCCTCCTATGCCATCAAATATTACCCCACAACATATACACTTTTTGCGAAAAACAAAAATGAAATTCAAACAATAGCCAACATTTTTAATTTCATCCAGTGCCATCCCTGCCCTAAATGACGTTTTAAAAACATATACCACTAAAACATTTATTTCATGCACTGATGACTAATAGTGCTGGGCCCACTGGCTAGACGGCCCTTTGGAAATCTAGGCCACACAGAAAATAATATTGGAAATGTTAAAAACACGTAGAAAAAGTACTGAGCTGTGCAACAATTTTACTTTACAACAGATAAAAAAATAATGAAATGCAAAATAAATAATAACTAGGCCTATACTTAAACTCCAGGCCAACCACCACTATAAAATTTAAAAATCAAATTAGAGTACAAAGAAATAATGGTGCATGACAAGCAAACAAACAACACCCTTATGGAATAGTTTTTGAACTTGTGTGATTTCACAAAATCAAAGTCCTTAAATCCAAAGGTGTAGTCAGGAGACAAAGAGAGTGATCCTTCTACCTCTAAATCCAAGTGAAAAGTGACCAGGAGTTGGACAAAGCACTGGAAGGAGACTGCTGGACAGGAACAGGAAGTTGGAGTCTCTGGGGCACTTCCTTCCTGCTTGAAAAAAAAGGCTTTTCACACTAAAAAAAAACTTGAAGGGTCCATTAGAGAAGAAAATCCACTCAAAATCCTCTTTTTGACTAGATTTAGAAGCATCTAGGGGCATATTTATACTCCGTTTGCGCCGAATTTGCGTCGTTTTTTTCGACGCAAATTCGACGCAAAACTAACTCCATATTTATACTTTGGCGTTAGACGCGTCTAGCGCCAAAGTTCATGGAGTTAGCGTCATTTTTTTGCGTGAACACCTTCCTTGCGTTAATGATATGCAAGGTAGGCGTTCCCGTCTTAAAAAATGACTCCGATGCTATTGCGTCGGATTTATACTCCCGGGCAAAAATGACGCCCGGGAGTGGGCGGGACTAAAAAACCTGCATTTGCGCCGGATTTTAGCGCCTGGGTCAGGGCAGGCGTTAAGGGACCTGTGGGCTCAGAATGAGCCCAGAGGTGCCCTCCCAAGCCCCCAGGGACACCCCCTGCCACCCTTGCCCACCCCAGGAGGACACCCAAGGATGGAGGGACCCACCCCAGGGAAGAAAAGGTAAGTTGTGGTAAGTATTTTTTGTTATTTTTTTTTTTGGCATAGGGGGGCCTGATTTGTGCCCCCCTACATCCCACTATGCCCAATGACCATGCCCAGGGGACAGGAGTCCCCTGGGTATGGCCATTGGGCAAGGGGGCATGACTCCTGTCTTTGCTAAGACAGGAGTCATGTTAATGGCGTCTGGGCGCCCAAAAAAAATGGCGCAAATCGGGTTAAGACGTTTTTTTTGCCTCAGCCTGACTTGCCCCATTTTTGGACGCCCAAACGCCATTTTTCCCTACGCCGGCGCTGCCTGGTGTACGTGGTTTTTTTTCACGCACACCAGGCAGCGCCGGTCGGCTAACGCCGGCTAACGCCATTCAATAAATACGGCGCCCGCAAGGCGCTTCAGAATGGCGTTAGCCGGTGCTAATATTTTTGGCGCAAAACTGCGTTAGCGCAGTTTTGCGTCAAAAAGTATAAATATGGCCCCTAGAGTAGAAAATTTACTCCATGTGCATTTGCGGCACTGTTTTGGCTGCCGTTCCAGACGGAAGCAGCACAAGAGAACCCAAAGTCTTGAGCATGTGGCCAGAAGCAGCACAATGAAATGCAAAGTCTCTCATGCACGCTAGTGGGCCAAGAGTATTGTGGTCCCCGCAAGTGTTTCGCTTTACTTTCGACCGAGCCAAGATACACACACTGAAAGGAGTCGAAAGGATTCTCTGGAATGCACTTCTTAATCTGAAGAAGACATTTATAATAGCTTTTTGCAGGGTTCGTAAAGGACGGTTAGAATAGTAAAAAGTGTACTTTTAAAATGTGCAACAACGTGAGACCATGAATAAAAAAGTCTTCAATCTATAAACAGCAAATATATACAGGCAAGGATACAAACACATATATTGATATACAGATATATATTCATATGCAATGCAAAGCAAATAATTAATAAAAATTCATCACCGTAGGGCCGCCAAATGCTTCATCTTTCTCATGCCAGCAAGAAGACGACCCCTGTTCAACTGCGAGAAAGAGATCCTCACCCTCCCAGGAAAATGTCAGGCATCTGACGTCCAATCCTGACCGAGGTCTTGGAATTCATCGCTGCTGAGCAGGGCCATCTTTTTTATATCTTAAACAACCACGAGAGAACCTTCTAGAAAGCCCTCCCTCTCAGATGGAAATATTAAAAAATGCTGCCTAGTTTAGGTAAACCTTGACAGGAATGTGTCGGTAGCTGGCCTTTGTCCCGAAACATGCCTTTCAAAGTCAAACTGTTCTCTTGCCTATAATAAATACTAGCTTGTTACGGCCTTCTCGTACTAACTGCTCACCTCCTATAAGTCGTGTAACAGCCCTGGCTCTTGGGTGAGAAGAAAAACGCAAAGAAGTAGAAAAACACATTGCATAACATGTTTGCACGGAAAATTACTTTAACGTGGAGGCAATGCTAAGTTAAACACAAAATGGAGTCTAGACTGAATACAAAATGGAGTCTGTAACCAGTGACCACTAAAGTGACAATAGGCAGCTAAACTAGGTGCAAAGTGGGGTGACACAACATCAGTGGGCAATACTCAAATAACATGACAGCGAGCACCAAAACCAAATCTTCTGCACGCGAACGAACTCCGCTCCTCACTGGAAGGAGGAATTAGAGAAATCCATGCTACTCTGCGTAGGGGAAGAAGAGTACTTTTTTATCAAGTTCTCCAAAAAGGATGACAAATGTTTGCTTTACAAAAACAAAGTTAATGTTTTTAGACAATATAATCTTCAGCAGCACTATAAAACGAGAATATACTGAGAATTTCCCATTAAAGTCAAAACTGCGCCCTGCAAAAGTGACGTTGTTAGAGCAATCTCTTCTTTCTGAACAGAAGCTCCTCCTTTGTAAGATGAAAGAATCTTAGGCTGTTGGAGAAGCATTCAAGATATACTTGCTGGCTAAACATAAAACAACATTTACAGAGACTAAGCTCCTAAAGAAATGCTTCTATTCTGCAGTGGAAATTTTGATATAAAACTATGTTAATAAAGCCAAAACTGCAAAGGAAATCAGTGCTTTGCATCTATCAGATTCCACTTGTGTGCGAAGAATTGAGGCAGAGGGTGAAAATATCCAGAGGCAGATGATCAAAGCAGTCAGTGTCAGCATTGCCATAGATGAGTCAACAGTTTTAGACTATGCTGCCCATTTATTAGTTTGGGTGAGGTATTTAGAGCAGTTAGAGCAATTAATCCTAAAGAAGAGTTCCTGTACCTTTTACCAATGCGAGGGAACACAAAAGGGGAAGATAAACAGAGCAGCATCTGTGACTTCTTTGAAACTCACACATAGCATTAAACAATCATGTTAGCATCACAACAAAGTAGGCCATGAGAAAGGCTTTGTATCTCTGTTTAAACAGAAGCTAACAGGACATACCTTCCTAGACTACCACTGCATCATCCATCAAGAAATTCTGTGGGCAAAACTAAAGCAATGAGAACTAAATAATATCTTAAACGTGCAGTGAAAAATGTTAATTTTATGCATGCCAAAGCCCTTAACCATCAAATTTGTATAGGACTGTTGTATGATTCTGAACCTTAATATAGAGAACTCTTGCTGTACATTGAAGTATGATGGCTAAGCAAACGAAAAGCTCAAGACTGGTTCATAGCTTTGCTTCCTAAATTCGAACACTTTGAAAACAGTTGCGGTCAATCCTTCCCAGAACAGAAGGATGTGAAATGGCTCACTGTGCTTTTTTCTTGTCTTATATTTGAGCATTTTAATGCACTCAATCTGGCACTTCATGGCAACAACAGCTTGTGTTCTCTACTATAAATGCTGTTAATTCATTTGAAAGTAAACTCGCCTTATTCAAAGAACACTTGGAAGTTGCGGATTTCACCCACTTTCCAAACTGTTGGCTTTAACTCAAAGATTTAAAAATGCGCAAGAAATGCTGTCAACACAAAACCTTGGTGCACATCTTGAGGAAATTTCTGGGGCGATCAAAAGACGATTTTCTCAATTCAGGGCCCTCACCCCCCTGTTCAGGCTAATTGAAAATCCATGCATCATGAATGCACGAATCTTCAAGCTGTGACCCTATTAGTTTGAAAGGGCACAAGCAGCAATGGATGTATTTGAGAGACAGCACAATTCAGTTTTTAAATTACCTTTTTTTGTGGTAAGAACTAGACGAATTCTAGAAAATTGTACCCTTAGAGAAATTTCCTCTCCCTTATACAGTTACCCAGAAAGTAATTTGTGTGCTTGTGTTATAGAATGTGAAAGATCTTTTTCAACATTAGGTGAAGTCAACACCCCTATCAGAGGGCCAAGGGGCACGCAGGGGCTACTGGACCCAACCGTGGTGTTTGAGGCCTTTTACTTCTCATGTCCTGGGGCCCGACAAACTATGGATCCTGCTCAGCTGGGCCAAATCCCCCTTCTGCACTTTACTCTCAGTGATAGCCGTGGTTGAGCAGTCAAATCTCCATTGGGGGGGATCTAAATACAGGTCAGTGAACACGACTCATAACTCAAAGTGCAAACAGTATGAACAATAAATCAAGGCCCGTATTTATACTGTTTGACGCTAAACTGCGCTAACGCAGTTTAGCGTAAAAAAGTTTTGCGCCGGCTAACGCCATTCTGAAGCGCCATGCGGGCGCCGTATTTATTGAATGGCGTTAGCCGGCGCAAGCAGACCGGCGCTGCCTGGTGTGCGTGGAAAAAAACCACGTACACCAGGCAGCGCCGGCGTTGGGAAAAATGGCGCTAGGGCGTCTTAAAAATGGTGCAAGTCAGGTTGACGCAAAAAATCGCCTCCACCCGATTTGCGCCATTTTTAACGACGCCCAGGCGCCATTTACATGACTCCTGTCTTAGTAAAGACAGGAGTCATGCCCCCTTGCCCAATGGCCATGCCCAGGGGACTTATGTCCCCTGGGCATGGTCATTGGGCATTGAGGCATGTAGGGGGGCACAAATCAGGCCCCCCTATGCCAAAAAAAAGTATTAAAAAAAAAAAGAAATTATACTTACCTGAACTTACCTGAATGTCCCTGGGATGGGTCCCTCCATCCTTGGGTGTCCTCCTGGGGTGGGCAAGGGTGCCAGGGGGGATCCCTGGGGGCATGGGAGGGCAGCTGTGGGCTCATTTTGAGCCCACAGGTCCCTTAACGCCTGCCCTGACCCAGGCGCTAAATTCCGGCGCAAATGTGGGGTTTTTTTGCCCCGCCCACTCCCGGGCGTAATTTTTGCCCGGGAGTATAAATACGACGCATTTGCGTCGCAGTCATTTTTTTAGACGGGAACGCCTACCTTGCATCTCATTAACGCAAGGAAGGCGTTCACGCAAAAAAATGACGCTCTTTCCTCATACTTTGGCGCTAGACGCGTCTAACGCCAAAGTATAAATATGGCGTTAGTTTTGCGCCGAATTTGCGTCGAAAAAAACGACACTAATTCGGCGCAAACGGAGTATAAATATGCCCCCAAATGTTCAGCCAAATACCTGCTTTTATTAAAAAAAGTCGTATTTTATTTGTAACTCTACACAGGCAAAGAGATGCAACATTCATATGTAACACAATCCCCCTTGAGGTCAGGGGTCTAGTGGGTGTAAGGCAAATCCCTGTCCCATCCTCCTTTGTGTAGCATGTTCAGGGTTATTCACCATTCACTGGTGGCCATATCAGGAAATGCAAACTACTAGGCCATACTCAAGAGTTCTCTTTTGGCTCCCTAGGATTTCAGTCAAAATCAAAAGGGTCTATGGTGCTGCAGCACTTTTAGCAGTGAATGCCTGGGGCCTAAAAGGCCTAGTTCAAGTCTTACCCGCTCCTGGAACATGGAAGCATTTGCCGTTACAGCGGGTGCCCTCAACACGGGCACTCAAGAGATCTGATCCTGAAGATACGCTGTGCGCGGTACCTGCTGTAGCGCCTGGAGAGTGCAGGTTCACTCTCCAGAGTTGCCCGGCCGCTCCCTCCAGAGATCGGAGCAGCTTTCAGCTCACAGCAATGCTGTAAGTCAAGTTCCCCCGGTGGGAGAATTCAGTCCTTTGGTTCCCAACAGAAGTCCTGTGAGGGCGTGTCGGCCTCCTCAGCATCCTCCTGGTCCATCGGGATCAGTCAGGGCAGATCCTTCAGTGCGGCTAGTTCCACAGGTCGCATCCTTACTTCAGTCCTGGCAGATGACCCTGAGGGGCATATTTATACTCTGTTTGCACTGAATTAGTGTCATTTTCTTTTTTACTCTAATTCAGTGCAAAACTAACTCCATATTTATACTTTGGCGCTAGACCCGTCTAGCACCAAATTTATGGAGCTAAAGTAATTTTTGAGATGTGGAAACCTACCTTGCCTTAATGAGATGCAAGGTAGGCGTTCCCGTGCAAAAAATGACTCTATGGCCTTAACGCCATATTTATACTCCTGTGCAAAAATGGTGCATGGGAGGGAGGAGGGGTCAAAACATGGTGCAAAGCTTGCTTTGCCCATTTTTTTACATCTGGGTCAGGGCAGACGTTAGGGGACCTGTGGGCTGATTTCCATGGTGGAACACCATGGAATAAGCCCACAGGTGCCCTCCCCAGGCCCCAGGGACACCCCCACCCACACCAGAGTGACAGAGGGGGATGGGGGACCCCATCCCAGGTAAGTACATGTAAGTATTTTTTTTTAAGTGCCATAGGGGGCCCTGAAATGGGCCCCCAGACATGGCACAGGGTGCAATGGCCATGCCAGTGGACCCTGGTCCCCTGTGCTGGCCATTGGGGTGGTGGGCATGACTCCTGTCTTTTCTAAGACAGGAGTCATGTGGTATGGATAGTTTTGTGTCAGAAAATGACTATAGGGAGGTTAGAGTCATTTATTTTTACTCTATCCTGCTTAACATCATTTTTTGGTGCAAAACCCCCTTGTCCCATACCACCAGCCCCACCCGACTAACGTCATTTGTTTTTTTACACTAGCCTACCATTTGCACCGGCTTGCACCATTCCATAAATATGGTGCCCGGCTGGTGCACAGAAATGGTGCAAGCGGTGTAAAACGGCGTTAGTGCAGTTTTGCAGCAAAAAGTATAAATCAGGGCCTACGCCTTTGATGATTTGGTCCCAGCAGCCACCCTCAGCATATGGAAGAGCCAAGGTACCTTCTGGATGCAATGGAGACTTCTCGGTGCCATTGCCTGCACCACAGCGGCTCCTCCTGGCATACAGAGTCACCGCTTAGGTGTTCATAAATCCTGAAATGCTGGTCAAACAGCTTCTTCACCTGTGGTCCCCTCTGGTATATGGGGTCACAACAATGGGGCAGTGAGGGCTTGGCACCCTCCACAAAGTGCTCAATACTTGGCCCAGGCATGCAGGGGTCACTGAAAACAGTCTTGCACATGGGCTGTAGCCCAATTGGTGCATAACCCAATCCTCACACAGGGAGTATTGATGGTAGGGCTCCCTGAGGGACCTTGCTCCCTCCAATGCTGTCCTTCCTCTTCTTCACATGGCACACTGGTTTTGGCAACAGGTAGGTGCTCCAGGCACCAAAGCAGGTGGTCTTTGCTTTCCTGATTGATGTTTCCTCACCCAGCAAGGAGACTAGCAGACCTTGGTCCCCTGGTCACAGACAGATGTCTTGCAGAGCTTCCCCTTTTCACACAACCCATCTGGCTGCTTGGCAGATGACAAATTTTGGGGGACTCAACCTCCCCTTCTTATAGTTCTTTTCCAGACACTAAGGCCCATATTTATACTTTTTGACGCTAAACTGCGCTAACGCAGTTTAGCGTCAAAAAGTTTTGCGCCGGCTAACGCCATTCTGAAGCGCCATGCGGGCGCCGTATTTATTGAATGGCGTTAGCCGGCGCAAGCAGACCGGCGCTGCCTGGTGTGCGCGAGAAAAACCACGTACACCAGACAGCGCCGGCGTAGGGGGAAAATGGCGCATGGGCGTCTTAAAATGGGGCAAGTCAGGTTACGTCGAAAAAATCGTCGTAACCCGACTTGCGCCATTTATTTTCGACGCCCATCCCCCATCAACATGACTCCTATCATTGTAAAGATAGGAGTCATGCCCCCTTGCCCAATGGCCATGCCCAGGGGACTTCTGTCCCCTGGGCATGGTCATTGGGCATAGTGGCATGTAGGGGGGCACAAATCAGGCCCCCCTATGCCAAAAAAAATCATTAAAAAAAATTAAAAAAATACTTACCTGAATGTCCCTGGGGTGGGTCCCTCCAGCCTTGGGTGTCCTCCTGGGGTGGGCAAGGGTGGCAGGGGGGGTCCCTGGGGGCAGGGGAGGGCACTCTGGGCTCATTTTGAGCCCACTTGTCCCTTAACGCCATGCCTGACCCAGGCGTTAAAAAGCGGCGCAAATGCGCCGTTTTTAGCAACGCCCACTCCCGGGCGTCTCTTTTGCCCGGGAGTATAAATACCACGTAAAGTCCTGGGAGTCATTTTTTAGACGGGAACGCCTCCCTTGCATATCATTAACGCAAGGAAGGGGTTCACGCTAAAAAATGACGCACATTCCGGGAACTTTGGCGCTATTCGCCTCTAACGCCATAGTATAAATATGGCGTTAGTTGGCGTTAGTTTTGCGTCGAAATTGCGTCAAAAAAAACGACGCAATTTCGGCGCAAACGGAGTATAAATATGCCCCTAAATGTAATTTAGGGTCTGGGTCTTTGAAATTTTATGCTGGGGTTCTGCTTCGTTTTGAGTGGTAATTTCTCATTTTCTTCTTCCTTCATGAAAGATGTCTGTCACAGCAGGCACGACTCCGAAGTTTATTGTTCACAACACAATTCATGGGAGTGGCGAGAGTTCACACCTGAAAGTCAGCCACAGTGATATGTGCACCAAAAAGTGTTTCCTTTTTATGATTCTCTTATCAGCCCCATCTCCTTTCCCGAGACCTGTCCAGGCCCCTCCCTTGTGATCTATTACTGAATCAAGAGCAGTCTTTTGAAATGTAAAGGGAAGCTCTTACTTTTCCATCCAGTGTGTCCCCACCTAGCTCACAGAAATGCAGCGACACACAAATCTGTCTGGGGGCATTTCTCTTCTCGTCATGTCTTTACCAGGGTGCCTGGGCTTCCCAAAATTAAACTCTGGGTCGTCCAAATAATGTACTAATGCAGGCACACTCAGTCAGTGTACTTACATAGCACACTTTTAGTCCAACACTGTTGCTCCATGCATTGTATCTTTACATGTACCCATGCATCCAGCATACACACTTAGGGCCATATTTATGACCCGGTTTGAGTTGTGTTTGCACCACGCAATGTGGGACATGTGCAACGCAAACCTTGAGTGAGATTTATGAAGCCGAGCAAGACCACCTTGCATGGCCCTGAGTGGTTCATAAATCTTGAGTAATGTAATCCAGCGCAAATTGCTGCATTGCATTTCTCTGCATCAGGGAGGCATTTCTATGGGTGCTGCTGGTTTTTGATGCATTCCCAGATTTACCAGAACTGGTAAACATGGGAATGGGTCAGAAATGTATGAGTGTAACAAGGAGAAATACCTTTATTTCTCTTAGTTGTTTCCTCTTTCTATGTGGGCTGCATTCAGCAGTGCACATAGAAAGAGGAAACAGCCTTTCAGGATTTTTTTGGTGCAGGAGGGTGCTCCTTCCTGCACAAAAACAATCCTGCATGCAACGCATGCAAACAAGGTGCAAGGGTGCCTCAGTTGGTGTCAGGCAGCCCATTGTACCCCAGTGCGGAAGGACAGGAATGTGCTGTATTGCCTTAAATACAGCTCACTCCTGCTCTTTCTCTGTAACGCAGTGCAGCTCAGAAAGGTGACTTGCTGTGCTGTGCCACACTTTTTACACACTGTCAGCACACCCACTCATTATGAGCGTGCTGCAGAGCACTTCACCCTTCATTTTGTACTCCATGCAAGGAGAGATACATTCAGCACATGCTTTATCCACACATGCACTGCACAGCACTACATCTCTCATATAATGTTTCCTCTTAGCATACATGCACCCAGTACATGTACTAACTACACCTGAATTTTACTGTACTGCTCCATTCTTGTACTGTACCCTTTCCAGGCACATACACAACTAATGCAGTCTCTATTCTTGCACTCCACAACTTACCTGATGTAAACCAAGGCCAAGTTAAACACACAGCAGCTGAACTTTTAGAAAGATGAGTGACTTGTAGGCCTCACTACAGTGACACAGGGCAAAAAGGTCCTCTTCAGTACTACTGATCAATACATGGTATGCTGTCACCACCACACTTGTGGTGCTTAACTTCTGGCCTTTCACCACTATGAGTGTAGTACTCTGACTCCCATCCCAGTCCAACAAGACCATGAAACAGGCCTATGTTATGGCAGACAGACATGATCTGTGTTCGCCTATGACACAAATATCACCATTAGGGATCCAAACAGTGTAGTTAGGCACTTAGGGCCAGGGTAACCATCTTTAACATGCAGAGGACGTTTCCATCCCAACAGGTGTGTTGAAAAGAAAACTCAGAAATAAATGTACTAACTTACATCCGGATTGACTCATAAAGCTCTCAGTCCCCAATATAGTTCCAGATTACCGGACATTAACAGGAGACATTAAATGCAAAATAGGTTCAGAATATCTCTATCTTGGTAAAGGTAGTGCCTGTGATGACTTTGTCCGTTCCCATCCGAAGAGATTTAATGGCAGGCGTCTTGTAATCCCACCACTCTCTCGCAATAGTTCTGCATTCCTGGATGTCACTTAGGAACCTGTTGGAACTCTGCTGAAATTTCGCCCTTGCTTTGATTTTGAATATCAGGTAAATAAACATTGCCATGCAACTCCTATCAAGATTTCTATTGTGTTTGACAGTAAAAATGTAGTATCACAATGTCAACAGAATGTGGTTTTTAAGGTACACATATTTCTGAGAGGTCAACCAAGTTTATTTACTTCTACCTCAGAATTTGTTTGAAAAGCGCTCCCTTGTTCCCGGATTTCCATTTAGATCTGCTTTTGAAATACAGCATTTTCCACTAATCATTTAGAAAGGCATGTTTTTTTCTGTCCACTTAAGCCATCGCTTCCCACCTGCATCTGTTACCCAGGGTTGCCCTGGCATCGATGCTGCACTCAGTCACAAAAGAGACCGTAAGTTAACCCCCAAGAAAATGTCTGCGAGTACCCATGCGCTATAGTTTCTAGCACTTCTATATTTATATCACTTCTTATTATAATAGCATCACCTTTGGTAGCACATACCTGGGCTATGCAGATCACCTGTTGTACTAATCTTACTTTGTTAAACAGAACTTTGAATTCTTAACTTATCAAGTGGGTCTCTTGTAGTATCATTATGTGTGCTTCGCAATGCTTTAAATACTCCATAAGCATCCTTTGCTTCCTTCTGAGACTGTTGATCTACTATACCACAAAGCTTATCTTATTGCTGTCGGCCATCTCAACTCATATATCATTCTCTTCTTAACTAGTTCAGGGACTGGTAAAAATTGAGAACTGAGAGCTATATTTATGAGAAATGATGCAACACTGCATTACAGCAGTGTTGCGTCAAAAACCTTGCGCTGTGGCACGAATGTATGTCGGAACAACGCATGCTGGAACCACGCATGCTTGAACAACGAGGTCGGAACAACGACCGCGTTGTTACCAATAATGCCTTTACTATGAATGCTTTAACAACGATTTTTCGTTGTAAAGGCATTCCTGTTAAAGGCATTAGTGATAGGCATGCATGGTTCCAGCATGCATCCCCCCTAACCCCCACCCCGACCCCTAAAAATTACCACAACTCCCCCACCCCCTCCCCTAAAACCATGCCAACCCCCAACCCTTGCCCCTAAAACTACCCCAACCCCCCACCCTGTCCCTAAAACCTAGAACAACACCAACCCCCACCCCATCCCTGAAACCTAAAGTACCCCAACCCCCAATCCCCACCCCTAAACCCACCCCGCCCCAAAAACGACCCCGAGCCACCCACCCCACCCGCCCCTAAAACCTAAACCCCCCAACCACCCCACCAGCCCCAAAATTACCCGACCCCCCAACCCACCCTTAAAACCTAAAACCCACCAACCCCCACCCCTAAAACAACCCCATCCCTAAAACCTAAACTACCCCAACCCCCACCACTAAAACCTAACCACCCCAACAAACCAGCCCCTAAAACTACCCCAAGCCCCCCACCTGCCCCTAAAATTACCCGACCCCCCAACCCACCTCTAAAACCACCCCAACCCCACCCCTAAAATTACCCCAACTGCTCACCCCGCCCCTAAAACCACCCCAACCTCCACCCCTAAAACCTAAACCACCCCAATCCCCCACCCCACCCCTAAAAACCTAATCCACCCGACCCCCACCCCCAAATACTAAAAATACCCGACCCCCCACCCCGCCCCTAAAACTAAAAATACCCCTCCCCCAAACCTAAACCGCCCGACCCCCCACCCCTAAAACCAAAAATACTCTGACCCCCAAACCTAAACCTCCCGACCCCCACCCTAAAACTAAAAATACCTCGACCCCCCCACCCGCCCCTAAAACTAAAAATACCCCTCTCCTCCCTCCCCTAAACCTAAACTGCCCGATGCCCCCTCTCCTAAAACTAAAAATACCTCGACCCCCCCCACCCCGCCCCTAAAACTAAAAATACCCTTCCCCTCCCTCCCAGCCCCTAAACCGCCCGACGCCCCTCCCCTAAAACAAAAAATACCTCAACCCCCCACCCTGCCCCTAAATCTAAAAATACCCTGACCCCCCGCTTCCCCGCCCCTAAATCTATACCACCCCTAAAACAAAAATAACCTGAACCCCCTCCCCTAAACCATCCTGACCCCCCCAAAACTAAAAATACCCCAACCCACCACCCCCGCCCCTAAAACTAAAACCCCAACCCCCCGGCCACCCCTAAAACTAAAAATACTCCGACCCCCCAGCCCCTAAAACAGCCCCACTTACCTGACTTATCGCGTCGTCCTCCTCAGCCGACTCCCTTCTTCTGTGACTTAACCACGCATGTGCGTGGTTCAGCACATGCGTGGTTAAGGCACAAAACAACAAAGTCGTGGTTCAGGGCGTTTCCCCTGTGGCACACCATTTCCTTGTGACATTGTTGCGTCAGATTTTTGTAACAGTGCACCATGTTGTAAGGTTTGAAGGTGCGTCAAAAATTTGGAGGCATTAAAGAAAATGACCCAATGTGGCATGCGGCAACTGGCCTCCACGTGATGCAAAGCTGATTTGCATGTTGTAAAGCACTTGCAAGTGCTGCAAATCAACATTCCATCACTCAGCAGTCTGTTGCATTGCGGGATGCGTAAAAAAACAACATATTAAAAAAATCTGAACAGCAGACCAAAGTAAATGCACAAAATTGGGGGCACAATCTATAAATCAGGAGGGTGAAAATCCCAAGCCCAGCCTATATGACCAGGCCGCAGGCAAGGGAGACAGGAAGAGCAAGTTCAGTAAGGAGGAAATCAAATTTGAATAGCTGAGGTGACAAAAAATGAACACCTTTTCTTTCTCACCTCCAAACTGCCTTTAGGAAGAAAGAAACCTTTTGGCTTCCATAGTGGAAAAGATAACAGTGTTGGTCAAACAAAAAGGACAGTGCTAGAGTTGAAGAAGAGGTACCATGACTACAACCACAGGACCAAAGAGAAACTGGCCAAGAACCTGAGGGCAGTCATATGGACCGGAGGATGATCTGAGGACCAGTAGGACTTGGACTCCTTGGAAGAGCAGGTGGTGTCAGTCATCCCAACAGAGTTGGTGGCAGGAGTGGAATGAAAGGACAATGTTAGTGTTGAGGGCCCGAAAGATCTAGATGGTAACTTTCAATACAGGACAATATGGTTAAAAATGTCATGCAGTGCAGTGCAGCAACACACTTTGCTGTCCTGCACTGCGCTATGTGTGAGGAAAAGAACAGGAATGTCTAACATGTAAACTCATGCATCACATAAATGTAGGTTTTTGCCCAGTGACAATTTGACCAGCCCAGTCCACCCCTGCCATTTTTCTCAGGACCATGCGTGATGTGCTGCCGCAGTCCAGGTTGCCTGCAGAGACGTTTTAAAGCATGGGCAAAGTGAGCTCTGGCTTAGGCCATCAGCCTTTCAGGAGGTCCCCTGATAGAGCCAGCTCTGTTCTGCAGATAGTCTTGTCCTGATAACCTTGAATAATTCTTAAACAGATTGTTTAAAATACCTTTTCCGTTCATTTATTTTTAATGTGGGTGATGTGTGTGTTTATTACAAACATTTTGCACAGAAACATTCTTTATATTTCAAGCAATGTCCACAAAAAAAGACTCTATGAGTTTAAAACAGGAGCTCACACATGAGAAATAGGAGGTTGTTAGACCTGGCATCCTTCGGGTGGTCTTACCCCAGACTTTTAGCCTTTCCCCTGCTATTTTCCTGACCATCTTTTTGTTGGCCTTAGGACTCTGAGCACTTTACCACTGCTAATCCAGTGCTAAAGCGCATGTGCTTCTCCCCTAAAACATGGCAACATTGGTGTATCCACAATTTGCATATTTAATTTACATGTAAGTTCTTTGTAAAGTGGTGTACCATATACGCAGGGCCTATAAATTGAATGCTACTAGTGGGCCTGCAGCGCTAATTGTGCCACCCACTTAAGTAGCCGTGTAAACAGGTCTCTGGCCTGCCACTGCAGAGCCTGTTTGTGCAGTCTCACTGTCACCCCGACTTGGCATTTAAAACGTCTTGCCAAACCTAAAACTCCCATTTCCTTACATATAACACCCTTGATTAGGGACTAGGTATCCAATAGGGCAGGGTGCCATATAAGCAAAAGACAGGGAATATACTTTTAAGACTTCATGTTCTGGTAATGAAAAACTCCCAGAGTCGTTTTTCATTACTGTGAGGCCTGCCCTTCTCATAGGCCAGCATTGAGAATTCCTTGTAATACATTTAAGCTGTAATTCCTGATCTGAGAGGAGTAGCTGCATCATGTTTAGTACCATTAGAATGGTAATAATAAATCCTCTTTAATGGTAAAGTCGTATTTATTATTACTATTTTAGACATGCCACCTTTAGAAAGTAAGCATTTCTCTGTATTCACTGCCCTGTGTGCCCACAACCTATCTCCAATGCACATCTGGCTTGGGCTAGGTGACAGCTACCCTTGTGCATTCCTTTCAGACACCCACAACACAGGATACTCAGCTACATCTGCATTCATCTGCATACTGATGGGTCTTCCTGGGGAGGAGGTTGCCAAGGGCTTCCACTTACATCCCAAAAGGTAGTGGCTGGAGCCCTCTCAAAGGGGCTGATTACCTCCCAGTATTAGTCTGGAACCAAGGCTGACCTGAAAGGGCATGTCACAATAACTCTTTGTAGTCAGACCTCTACGTCAGACACTTACTAATATAAATACTGGCCCCCTTACCCACTAAAATCAGTACAATTCTGGACTCAAGGAAAGACTGCTGGAGTAAAGACTGCTGTGTGCCAGGACTGCCACTCTGCCAGGATTGACTGCTCTCAGGAACTGGCCCCTGCTGATCTCTTCCTGGTAGCCTAAGACTTGTTCACCAAACCCAGAGTGACTCCAAGAAGCTTTTTGCTTTACTTTGCCACTCGTTACTTCAATCACCCCTGAGCGGCTTTGCCAAACTCTGTTGCTTGCAACTTTGATCAACCGCAGTGGCCCTGCTGAACCTTTGCCGCTCGTTGCTTCAGCCACCCCAAGCAGCTTTGCCAAACTCTGCTGCTTTCAATTTTGATCACTTAGAGTGGGCTCTGTTGTGCCTTTACTGCTTGTTGCTTCAATCACCCAGAGCGGCTTTGTAAAACTCTGCCGCTCGCATCTGTGAACATCCGGAGTGGCCCTGCTGAACCATAGTCGCTCATTGCTGAAATCAACCAGAGCGGCCTTGCCCAACTTGGCCGCGTGCACCTTCAATCGCCTCGAGCTGTCCTGCTCAACTCAGCCGCCGCACCGTTCTCCCGCGGCTCCCCATCTGCTTCTCTGGTAACCGCACCTGGGAATCACCCATCTGCTCCCAAAGAGAGGCACGGCCAGGACAGTCCCACAGTCTATAAAAACATCATGCACTTGTGCCTCGGAGTCCCCAGCACCACGTATATGATCTCACCGCTTGACATCAACCTTGTTTTATGTTGAGTTTGCTGAGTTTTATTTTGAGGGACGCACTTCAGACTTGGGGGAGGACTTGAATCCTTTCCACCCAGCAGCGATCGCAGCCAGGGTCACACCGCGTACATCCGGAAAGCGCAAGGAGGAGCTTAAAACTAGCACACTTTGCCCGCAGCGAGGGATGCGCCCGGGCGCTTGCCCGGGCAAACACCAGGCCAAGAGCGGGCCCGTCTACGCCCGTCCGCAGCTGGGTTGAACCATCCACCCTTAGCTTGATCCTATATTTTCTGAAAGATGATCTGATGTTTTAGCAGTGACTAAGGGGCATATTTATACTCTACGCTGAAATAGCGTCATGTCAGCGCAATCTTAACTCCATATTTATCTTTTGACGCTAGACCCGTCTAGTGTCAAAATATTGGGTTAAAGTCATTTTTTACCTGCAGAAAACTACCTTTTGTCAATGAGATGCAAGGTAGGCGTTCCCGGGCAAAAAATGACTCTAAGGCCCATGTGCTTTATTTATCCTCCAATGAAAAAATGGTGCACGGGAGGGCCTAAATAATGGCGCTAAGCTAGCTTGCTTGGGTCAGGGCAGGCGTTAGGGGACCTGTGGGCCTATTTCCATGGTGAAACAGCATGGAATAGGTCCACGGGTGTCCTCCCCAGACCCCAAGGACACTGTCAAAGTCAGATTCCTCGGGATTTGTGTCTTTGTTCTGTTATGATTTATTGTTGGAAATTATCACTTCAAATATCATACTCAAAAGGGAAAAAGAAGATCAGCATGAAAGGCAATCTAAAGAGAAAAGTTTCTTAGACATGCATAGAAGACAATTACAAGGATATTTAAACATTTATCCAATATTTATTATAAGGCAAGTAATACGCAAATATTTAATAATATATTCACAAAATCTGAGAAGAAATATTAATATCCTTCAAATATGTTTATCTAATAATTAAAATATAATAATATGAAATCTACAATGTCTTTTAGTTAATATATTTGTGTCCAAAATTGCACAATGAATTCTAAAACTGTAACTTTTCAACTTTGTAAAAATACCTATGAATCTTTCTTCCCAAGAAACACAGTGAATTCTAATGTTTAACCTTTCACAATAGAATGCGCTCTTATATTGATTCTTTCTTCAAATAAACAAAACATTTAAATAAGAAGTCTTTTTAAAACATGAGCGCGCAGGTGTAAATGTGTCATCTGTTTAAACATTTAAGAATAACATAATTCAATTCAGCTGGAACCATTTATAAAGTCTGCAAATGACTGTGCTTAGTTTTACTTAAAAGAATCCTTTTAAACAAAAATATGTTGCACTAGAATTGTAACTAATCCCCAGGGCATATTTAAACTAAAATAACACAAAGCTTCTGATATTCCTAAAGCAATGTTGTTAAAGGTCAAACACTTATGTTACTAAACATGACACTCTCAGCTTCGATTCTGTCTGCAAAATAAACAATGTTATTAAACATGAAACATTCGGCTTTGGTACAGTCTTTCCAAAAAGAAATGTTCCTGAAAAGTAAACACTCTTACAACAGCAAGTCCGTCCACTTGCTTCTTGGAACTCCAGAGACCATCCACTGCACGGCAGGGGACCAAAAGGGCAAATCCAGATGGGAATCACCAAACCAAATCCAATTCAGGCAAAGTCCAAAATAGTAAGCACAGGGAAATGGGAGTGGTCGGTTTTTATAGCAGAACCACGCCCTCAATCATGAAAATTCCAGAAAGAACTACATCCTTAATCATGTGTACTCCAGGATGCCGGGAATTGTAGTTCCATCAACATAGACATCGTGGATTTGAGCAGTTTAACCACCACCGAGCACTCTTATTACACAAATGCATTTTTCCACATGAATAAAGAGGAGAATGTTTTTTAATAGAACAAAGTGTGTGGCAAGAACGTTTGGTAGGAGAGATACTATGTTTAGAGGTATGATTACGCCAAAGTCTGACAGACACCCCACCCACACCAGAAGGACAATGACCATGCCAAGGGGACCCTTGTCCCCTGTGCTGGCCATTGGGGCGGTGGGCATGACTCTTGTCTTTTCTAAGACAGGAGTCATGTGGTATGGTAGGTTTAGCGTCAGGAAATGATGTTAGGCTGGTTAGGGTCATCTTTTTTTACTCTAACCAGCCTAACGTCATTTTTTGGTGCAAAATCCCTTCTCCCATACCGCCACCCCCACCAGGCTAACGTCATTCTCCATGACGTTAGCCCACCCTTTACGCCGTATTGGTCCATTCCATAATTCCAGCGTCTTGGAATGGTGCTAGCAGGCGGTATACGTTTTGATGCTAAACTGCGTTACTTTAAAAAGTATAAATCAGGGCCTAAGGTACAAGACACAGTGTTTTTTTAATTTATGCAGAATTAAGTTAAACCTCAGTGATTGTTTGGGGGTTCATTTGTCTGTGGGGTTTCCCGCCTTTAGATGACATTAGTAAACATGGGTAGTTGTAATACATCATTGGCTCCATCCACTTCCAATTCTACACTGGATGGTTTCTTGCAAAGAGCGGCGGGTGTTCTTAGTAAGGAGATAGAATTGGCTGAGCGAACACTGTCCTCATCACCATCACATAGCCCAAACTCAGCACAGACTCCTATTTTAGACTCAAGCTTACTGCAGGTGATGGGCGACCTGGAGGGAGACATCCAGCAATTCATGCAGGTTGCACCTTTGATTGCTCCACCCACTCCAGTTGTTAAATCTGGAAACCCGCTGAAGGATTTTGATTCCCAGGCTGTAGTAGGGGATCAATGTCCATAGTGAGTTCAAAATCTGCTATTGTGAAAAGGAAATGAATGGAAAGTACGACAAGATCTAAAAAGCAGAGTCCTTGTCCATAAGATCACTCCGAGGCCTAGTGGGGAGGAGACCTTGGGGTCTTGTCAGCCGGCCAGTGAAGACCAACAAGAGCTCATTGTTTTCACAGGAGGCACTCTTCTCGAACATTACGAAACTGATTAATGACGCCTTGCATCCGATTTTGGCACGCTTAGAACAGATCGAGAACTAAATGGATCGACTGATGATTGTATTAAAAAGAGATTCCCGGACTGAACCACCTGTGTTAGTCGGTCAGGCCTCCACAAGTGCTATTGTTGTTAACCAGGAGGTCCAGGTTAACGCAGGCCTTTTGCTATCCGCCAATACTACGTCCATTGCTACTCCTGTTAGCGCCACATTTGTTACATATAGTCTTGGTGATGGGGCTGGGACTTGTTCTATTCTGCAACTTGAACCATCAAATCAAGTCCCTGAGGTAAAATCTTCCTAGTAGAACCCACAGTTTGTCCCCCAAGCCAAAGGGGCTTCTGTTTGTTTGCATTTGCTCCCAGAGTGTACTCCAATGCATTGGTGCTAGCCAGGGTTCTCCCTCTGGCTGTTGATCTACCCTTAGATACTCAAAGCCTGATGAATAAAGCAGGGGATTGGTGTAAGAAAAATGCTAATTGCCATCAGAAAATAATTGACAACATATCCCACACTAAAGTCTATTGAAGGAGATTGTATTGTGCTAAACTTTAAGAATATCAAATGGGTTCACTTCTTGTTATCTTGGTTGAGCTATATAGATAGATCGCAAAGTAGGATAATGGCTAGACCATTGTTTTTATTTTATCCACCTCCATTGGACGTATCCTGGAAGGATGCGTATAATGGGCCGCGCACACACAACAGGCCATCTAGCCGGTTAGATTCTGTAGATCCATGCATTCATCCCAACCGTTATCAAGTTCTATCAGACCTGCTGGATATTGACTGACACTTGATCCCGTTAACATCAGTAGGTTCTGGGGCTGTGACCAAGTCATTAGAGACCACCACCAATGTCAGTGACCCTTGTCCTGCCCCTGGTGAGTTGCTTTTAGTGACTAACTTTCATATGAATAGTTTAGGAAATACTCAGGGTTTGCAGCTTTTATTCTGGAATGTGGCAGGGGTAAGAAATAAACTCCTTAATGAGGATTGGTTGAAATACGTTGCCAATTATGACATTTATATGCTGTCAGGAAACATGGGCTCCCAATCCTGTATCTTTAAATGGGTATATGTCTTATTGCTCACCCGCTGACCCTTCTGTGGCTTGAAGAGGGAAGGGGGTCTAGCAATATTTATTTTCTGTGCCTTAGACAATCTAAAGGTTACTGTGGTGGCGTCCACACATAATTTTCAAATCTTGTATTTGCAAAAAGCTAAAGCATCAAACTTGATCCTGAACAATTTTTATTATAACCAATTTTCATCCCAAACCACAGAGATTGCTGAGGATTTAGAGAAGAAGCTTGCAGTTCTCTGTAGTAGAAAAAGACATGTGTTCATTTCGATAATTTGGGCAGGCAATTTTAATATTGTAAAATGTCGATTTAGTGGGGAGCACAGTTGTGGGTTTATTAATCTACAAGAGAACATTATTGGCCATTTTCTACATTCTGCATAAAGTGAAGCTATAAATAAATTCATCTTGTCTTATAGCCTGGTAGACACCTTAGATGTGTTGGATACAAATGATGATAGCCATCCCCACATTTGCAGGGAGAGGTAGAGGCAGCACAATTGATTTTGTACTTATATCCTCTAATTTGGTGCACAATCTGAGGTATTTCAAAGTACATCGTCTACCATTTAGTGACCATAACCCAATCCATATGTGTTTGACTGACAATCATTTTGTAACACCAGCAAGGTCCATTTGTCTCCCTATTAACCACACAATAAATAAAGGGGCCCGTTTAAAGTGCAATAACCTTAACCTGGTTAATTTAATTATAAACATGGAGGCTGAGGTCTTCTGTTGTTTGTCACTTGATAGGCCCACAGAAGATATCCTCAAGAGTTTCAATAATATTAGTGGTGAGGAAGCAAGCCAATTAATCTCTAAAAAACAGTTAAGTGAGCACCCAATAAAATCCTGGTTTAACAATGAGTGCACCATGGCGCTTAAAGCGCTTAAAAAGACTACTGCTTACATGCCACGTAATCCAGAGGTCATAACTAGCTCCGGAAGGGCCTATAAACAGGCCTTATTAAAAAGGAAGCGTGAGCTGAGGATTAAGGCATGGGAGGATCTAGACAAAGAGGCTAAGCAAAAAGATGGTAAACTCTTTTGGGAGATTGTTAACCGTCCATTCTTTACTAATGATTTCTCCTCTGGAATTGAGTGTCACATCAGCAGTCAGGACTGGACTGACCACTTTTCTGATATTTTTAATTCTGGGGAGGTTTTTCCTACCCAACGGAAAGTTTCAGTCTTCCCGTCCACTCTAGCTGGGGAGGAATGGCTAGCTGACCTTATCAATCTAGCCTCTGTAATTGATGCAATCCAGAGTGCAGCTAATGGTAAGGCCCCTTGTCCAGATGGGATCCCAATTGATTTGTACAAACATAATATTGATTTCTGGGCCCCCTATTGACTAGCGTCCGTCAACGACAACTTGAGGGATTCATGGACAGAAGCCATCATTGTCCCAATTTTTAAAAAAGGAGATCAGAACTCGCCCTACATGTTATCGCCCAATCTCCCTACTAGATTCCACAGTAAAGGTGCTTAGTCGGGTAATTCTAGATAAACTAGAAACCTGGCAGAGGCCACTGCTTTTTTCTTGCTGCTACAATATGGCTTTAGACCCAGTCTAGAGACTTTAGAGTAGGCTTTAAATCCAACTCTTATTTGGGGTAAGTACATCAAAGCCAGGAGAAGTGCCCTCCATATGGCATTTCTGGACCTCTCCTGTGCCTCTGACTTAGTGGATCAGGCAATTTTATGGGACCTAACGGACCAGGCTGGTATTGACCACACATTGGTGGATTTGGTGCAAAGACTACATACAGATACAACCACAAAGGTGTGTTACACACTCTCCAGGGAATGCACAAACCCAATCAGAGTGTCCAGCATTGTGAGAGAAGGCTGTATTCTCGTGCCTTTTTTATTCTTATTGTACATCAATTCCTTGTGTATTTATCTAGAACCATACAGTCTGGACATCCCACGTCTTGGTCTACAAGCAGTCCTGGTCCTCCTCTACGCAGATGATGCAGTTCTCCTGGCACAAACTGCTAATGGCCTACAAAATTTGTTGAATGGATTCTATGATTTCATGTCTAAACTAAAGCTTATGGTCAACTTTAAATATCATTTATATTGGCATGTGGTCCCAAAACTACAAAAGAAAAGGTTTTTCAGATAGGGGGAACCCAGCTAATGAAAGTACCTTTCTTCAGCTATTTGGGTATCCTGTTTTGCGCACGAGGATCCTGGAAGAGACTGATTGCCCAAAGAGCACTTAAATTGGGGGCAGTATCAGTTATTCTATTTAGATTTGAGGTTGGTTGCAAACCCATTAGGGAATTGATTTAGCTGTACAGAAGCAAATGCCTCTCACTTGGAGTTTATGGTGCTGGCGTGTGGGGCTGTTCTCCTTCAGGACGACTACAAGTTGTAGAGAACAAATTCCTATCCTGCTTGCTGGCATTACCTCAAAGCACAGCAAGTTTGATTCTCCAACTGAAATCAGGAATAGATTATATTGAGGACTTTGTGAGTTTGGTCCCCCTATTTTTATGGATTAAAATTTGGGGCACACAAAAGGCTGCATTTTCTTGTTCAGTCTTAGCATATGTTAAAAGCAATTTTTATGAGCCTGACCTGAATACGCTTTTTGATCTTCTCGATGAGATTTGCCTTCAAACCAAAGAATGTGTTAAAAAAACGGTATTTGTCTCATAGGGAGGAAGGGGGCATCACAAAGGCTCTTAGCATGGTTTCTGTGATTAATTTTATGCACCTCGATAACATTTCAAGGGTGAATACGTACCTGTTATGGCTAACGTAGGTTCTATATAACAAGGTTGAAGCTCAATCTAATTCATCATTTGGTAGCCTTCCCAGTGGTTGGGACCTGAACAACTATTTATTCTTGCCACCCATGTGATAATATCTCAGTGCAATCAACGTTGCATTTCATGTTTTTTTTTTATTATATTCTTCATGTTGGGCTCGCTTCCTTTGCCCCATTCTTAAACATATGCATTTTTTATCACACAAAGATGGTCTGAGATATTTGCAATCTGTCGCCTCACTGGAAATCTGTTACGCTGTTGTAAGTTTTATTAGATCAGCCATAATGCTATGGAAGGCTTATGGTACTGGTACCTGAACTTTAAGATTGTTATATGTCAGTCATTGCCTAATTAAATACATAATTTACTTCATGCAGATGAAATTGTAACATATTTTATTGTGATTTGATTTTGTTAAAATTCTGTTTTTAAGGATGTTTAATTTTGTACATATTGACTCAGAAGCAATATATTTGGAGGGCCTTTGCCATTTTGCACAACTGGACTGAGGAGATGGTTGAAATAGTTTACATTATCTGCTATTTTGCACATTCTGTTTGCACTGTTTTTTAGCTTTTTTATAATCGATGTAAATGTTATAATTATTGATTTACTTATTTTTTTATGATTAATGATTGATGATTGTAACGTTGTTTTTACTGCACTTTTGTATTTAAATTTAGAGTGAATAAAAATATTTTGACTGAGTTTGCTAAGCAAATATTTCACCATTTATGAATTGGATGTGTATTGTGCTGATTGTACATTCACCAGATAAACAAGCTTTATTTGTCTACACCTGTGTTGGAGTCCTTTTGTGGTGTATTTCCTGTGGTTATTGTGTGTGTGCTGCACAAGTACTTTAGACATTGCTTTCTAAGTTAGGCCTGTCTGCTCTCCACCAAGCTACCAGAGGTTGAGCACAGGCTAATTTATGTCGCGTCATTGACTTGCCCTAACTAGGATTGTGTTCCCTACTTGGAAATGGTGCATACCCCTGGCAACTAGAAACCCAGTTTCTAACCGAGGTTATCCCAGAGATTATTTCCAGTAATGTTACTGAGCTGCTGCTGTGT
This sequence comes from Pleurodeles waltl, assembly GCF_031143425.1. NCBI lineage: Eukaryota > Metazoa > Chordata > Amphibia > Caudata > Salamandridae > Pleurodeles > Pleurodeles waltl. Next base: position 559,263,395 of record NC_090451.1, read on the forward strand.
TACATGTATTAAAAACACATGTCACTATTCCTGAATGTTAGATGCAAACATATTTATATTTTGGACAAGTGTGTCTGTGCACTGTCAATGACCTGGCCAAAGAGGGCATGAACAGCTGAAACTGAATCATAAAATCAAAGCTGTTCTGAATAGGCTCCCAAAATCCTCAAGATGTCACTTGTTGTCCTTTGAATACTGCAATTTGTGGTCTAATATTCAACATGAGTGACCAGGAATACAAGTCCCACAATACAAAGAAAAAAAACCTGGACTGGAGCAGCACAACATGCATGGACCTTAGAAACCTGCCCACCCTAACTGTGACAATACAGGCCCCCTTGCATGTTTGTTTTGGAGCTACACAGCAAAACATGGATTGTAAAGTAATGGAATAGAATGGGGTTGCCAGAGGCTTAACTTCTCACCTGAGAGGGGATCCAGGTGTTGAGTATGTGGAGATTCTCCAATTAGGATCATGTGAAGAGGCATGTGTACAGTCACTAGCAGGAAACCACACTGCACACAGCTGTCGTGATGTGCTGGGTCAGATCTCCCAGGTGCAAGGGCAAACACATGGGCGTTGTAGGAAGTTGGCTCGGTATGTACTATTTCAAAGTAAGGAATAGTATGCACAGAGTCCAAGGGTTCCCCTTAGAGGTAAGATAGTGGCAAAAAGAGATAATACTAATGCTCTATTTTGTGGTAGTGTGGTCGAGCAGTAGGCTTATCAAAGGAGTAGTGTTAAGCATTTGTTGTACATACACACAGGCAATAAATGAGGAACACACACTCAGAGACAAATCCAGCCAATAGGTTTTGTTATAGAAAAATATCTTTTCTTAGTTTATTTTAAGAACCACAGGTTCAAATTCTACATGTAATATCTCATTTGAAAGGTATTGCAGGTAAGTACTTTAGGAACTTTGAATAATTACAGTAGCATATATACTTTTCACATAAAACACAAATAGCTGTTTTAAAAGTGGACACTGCAATTTTCACAGTTCCTGGGGGAGGTAAGTTATTGTTAGTTTTAGCAGGTAAGTAAATCACTTACAAGTCTCAGGTTTGGGTCCAAGGTAGCCCACCGTTGGGGGTTCAGAGCAACCCCAAAGTTACCACACCAGCAGCTCAGGGCCGGTCAGGTGCAGAGGTCAAAGAGGTGCCCAAAACACATAGGCTTCAATGGAGAGAAGGGGGTGCCCCGGTTCCGGTCTGCCAGCAGGTAAGTACCCGCGTCTTCGGAGGGCAGACCAGGGGGGTTTGGTAGGGCACCGGGGGGGACACAAGTCAGCACAAAAAGTACACCCTCAGCAGCGCGGGGGCGGCCGGGTGCAGTGTGGAAACACGCGTCGGGTTTTCAATGGTTTTCAATGAGAGACCAAGGGATCTCTTCAGCGGTGCAGGCAGGCAAGGGGGGGGCTCCTCGGGGTAGCCACCACCTGGGCAAGGGAGAGGGCCTCCTGGGGGTCACTCCTGCACAGAAGTTCCGTTCCTTCAGGTGCTGGGGGCTGCGGGTGCAGGGTCTTTTCCAGCCGTCGGGACTTTAGGTTCAGGCAGTCGCGGTCAGGGGGAGCCTCGGGATTCCCTCTCCAGGCGTCGCTGTGGGGGATCAGGGGGGACAACTTTGGTTACTCACAGTCTCGGAGTCGCCGGAGGGTCCTCCCTGAGGTGTTGGTTCTCCACCAGTCGAGTCGGGGTCGCAGGGTGCAGTGTTGCAAGTCTCACGCTTCTTGCGGGGAGTTGCAGGGGTCTTTAAATCTGCTCCTTCGAAACAAAGTTGCAGTCTTTTTGGAGCAGGGCCGCTGTCCTCGGGAGTTTCTTGTCTTTCTTGAAGCAGGGCAGTCCTCTGAGGATTCAGAGGTCGCTGGTCCTTTGGAAAGCGTCGCTGGAGCAGGTTTCTTTGGAAGGCAGGAGACAGGCCGGTAGGACTGGGGCCAAAGCAGTTGGTGTCTTCTGTTCTTCTTCTGCAGGGGTTTTTCAGCTCAGCAGTACTCTTCTTCTTGTAGTTTCAGGAATCTAAATTCTTAGGTTCAGGGCAGCCCTTAAATACTAAATTTAAGGGCGTGTTTAGGCCTGGGGGGTTAGTAGCCAATGGCTACTAGCCCTGAGGGTGGGTACACCCTCTTTGTGCCTCCTCCCAAGGGGAGGGGGTCACATTCCTATCCCTATTGGGGGAATCCTCCTTCTACAAGATGGAGGATTTCTAAAAGTCAGAGTCACCTCAGCTCAGGACACCTTAGGGGCTGTCCTGACTGGCCAGTGACTCCTCCTTGTTTTTCTCATTATCTCTCCTGGACTTGCCGCCAAAAGTGGGGGCTGTGTCCAGGGGCGGGCATCTCCACTAGCTGGAGTGCCCTGGGGCATTGTAACACGAAGCTTGAGCCTTTGAAGCTCACTGCTAGGTGTTACAGTTCCTGCAGGGGGAGGTGTGAAGCACCTCCACCCAGAGCAGGCTTTGTTTCTGTCCTCAGAGGGCACAAAGGCTCTCACCGCATGAGGTCAGAAACTCGTCTCTCAGCAGCAGGCTGGCACAGACCAGTCAGTCCTGCACTGAACAATTGGGTAAAATACAGGGGGCATCTCTAAGATGCTCTCTGTGTGCATTTTTTTATAAATCCAACACTGGCATCAGTGTGGGTTTATTATTCTGAGAAGTTTGATACTAAACTTCCCAGTATTCAGTGTAGCCATTATGGAGCTGTGGAGTTCGTTTTTGACAGACTCCCAGACCATATACTCTTATGGCTACCCTGCACTTACAATGTCTAAGGTTTTGCTTAGACACTGTAGGGGCATAGTGCTCATGCACTGGTGCCCTCACTATGGTATAGTGCACCCTGCCTTAGGGCTGTAAGGCCTACTAGAGGGGTGACTTATCTATACTGCATAGGCAGTGTGAGGTTGGCATGGCACCCTGAGGGGAGTGCCATGTCGACTTACTCGTTTTGTTCTCATCAGCACACACAAGCTGGCAAGCAGTGTGTCTGTGCTGAGTGAGGGGTCCCCAGGGTGGCATAAGATATGCTGCAGCCCTTAGAGACCTTCCCTGGCATCAGGGCCCTTGGTACCAGGGGTACCAGTTACAAGGGACTTACCTGGATGCCAGGGTGTGCCAATTGTGGAATCAAAAGTACATTTTAGGTGAAAGAACACTGGTGCTGGGGCCTGGTTAGCAGGGTCCCAGCACACTTCTCAGTCAAGTCAGCATCAGTATCAAGTAAAAAGTGGGGGGTAACTGCAACAGGGAGCCATTTCTTTACAGGCGTCATTTAGGGGCAACTGCGAACCCTGGCCTGGCCTGCCCTTTGCAACCCCTGGCACTGCCTTTGCGACCCCTAGCTTCAGAGTTGGCAAATTCAGTGCCAGGAATTCAGTGGCCGCTCATCCTCATGGAGGTCAGTTGGGGCTCCACTCTGTTTTCTGTCAATTTTTATTACACTAATAGTGAATAATAATATATTATTCACTATTAGTGTAATAACAATGGAGTACAATTAGCTGGAATATACCCTTTCATGGCGGCTGCAGTGAGTAAAAATGATTTTAAATGTATGTTGTGTGCGTGCTCACGGGTGAGTGTGATTATGTGAGAGAGTATGTCAGTGGGAATTTGTGCTTATGTGTGTGAGTGAAAGTGGAGGTCAAAGAGAGTGTGATTTTACTTCCGCTACCCCTGACATTTCGGTGAATTGATGTCCATGGGCCAAATGAAGCGCTTTAGATAATTGAACTGGCTGTGACAGCACCTGCAGGCCGGATGTCCATTGTAGTTGTTAACGCAAATGTCTTAATTAGAAATTATTAATGAATGTTTATGTGTTCTGAATAATGAATTTAGTAGAAAATGAATAACGTAGGGAAAAAATAATGTGCATGTTTGAAATTGTGACCTTGGAGAATGGCCAACAGTATTTTTGAATTGTACCAAATAAGTAATTAACATACATGAAAGATTGAAAACGTATTTGATTAATGTAGTAATATGTCATATTGAGAGATATAATCTATGTTCTTCAATAATTGTAGGCCTTAACTTAGCGAGTGTCTTGGCCTAGACTTGTCAGGCCTCATGCAGAAAGCTGAATTTCCTAACATTCAATGGAAAAATGCTGACAAAATGAACTAACCGTGAACTGCTCATTGTTTAATAAAATGCTTAACTGGAGCTTCTATGGGAACCGACGCACATGAGATGATGTCCCCTGAATGTATTGAAAAATGTGTAATGTGCGCTAGATTTACTTTTCCAGGACTCAAACAATGAAGACACTCACTGGAGAAGATGCAACATTTTTGACACTTGACGAGCCAGATGATGAGAACATCATAAAGCAGACCAATCAACGACATATGAACTGTGAAATATTAGAATTCACAGATTTAGTGAATAGACATTATTGGTTAGAGTAATAACTTACGACTAATTGACCAATTGGGAACTGGGGGATAGTCTGGGTGACTTTGATATAACAACGTGACAGAGGGAAAAGACTTCAGAAGATGATGGTAGGGGAGCGAGACTGCGAGACCGCAGAGGTGATTTGAGATTTTGTCACTTGGCTCATACTCTCTGATTGAGAGCCTGATGTGATGCTGATCGACTGATGACCTGAGGACGAAGACTGACTCTGTTGCTGACCCATTCCGTGGATTGGTAGATATGACAATTTGATTGAAATGTATTTTTTCCCTATTCTTTCTAGGTACCAAATGCGCTGTCTAAATAGTGTTCTTAGCTAGATGCTTCTTCTTAATTCTTGCTCCTAAATTGTTTTGCATGACGCCCACATGCTGATGCTAATCTGGGTTAGTTGAGGGTTTCCTTACATGACATTGACAGATAGCAGAGATAAATGGTTGATGGACTGTTTTGCTGAACTTCATGTCCAGGAATGACTAAGGTCCACATTTATATTACCTTTGCGCAGGATTAGCGTCATTTGTTTTTTCACGCTAATCCGGCGCAAACTTAACACAATATTTATAGTTTGATGCTAAACCCATCTAGCGTCAACATTTCCGAGTTTGCGTCATTTTTTGGATGCTTGAAACCGCCTTGCGTCAATGAGATGCAAGGTAGGCGTTCCTGTCCAAAAAATGACTCAAACACTTGTGCGCCTTATTTATCCAACTGGGCAAAAATGATGCACGGCTGGGATATATTGTGTGTGTGGAAGTTCACCTCCAGTGAATGCACATGAAAACATCTTGCTCACTACATAACGCATGGGAGATACACTGAACTGCAAGTTTTAAAATATACCAGAGATATCAGGTCAATTAGCCAAACACAAGTTTTGCAAGTCAAACAACCCAATGCAGAAAGAACCTCACATAAGCCTAGGATCCCACACAATACCACAAACACATATGAGTCACAGACGACACAAGATAAGAACTGCCATGCAAAATGACATTCCTGGTGCAAGCAACAACAAAATACTTACCCCTATTTTCTCCTTCAGCTGATCAGGGTTACGGCATCCAGCCATGGATCATGACCCAATTTGCCAACCCAAGCACAGCAGCAGAGCGTGCCTATAATGAGGCACATCAGAGGACAAGCACCATAGTTAAACGGACTTTTGGCATCCTGAAGTCCAGATTCAGGTGCCTGGCCATCACCGGAGGCAGCCTCCTATATTCCCCAGAAATGGTCTGCAAGATAATTTTGACCTGTGCCATCCTGCACAACATTTGTGTTAGGAGGAACATTCCCCTATATGAACCTGAACAACAAAGGCCTGAAGAGGAGGAGGAGGAGGATGCTGTCCGGGAAAATGAGGGGGAACATCCTAACACAGCTGCAGGAATACGTTGCAGACAACATATAGTACAACATTTTTTCCAACAATAGTCACTATCACCACTTTGTAGCGATATGGAATTAAACAGCTCACTTTATCACTCAATCATGCTCTGTGTAATTATTTATGCATCACATGATCTCTAGGAATCATAATCAGAGTATTACCTCAGGGATCATTGCAGAAAGACAAATTTGCATAATTCAGATGCCACATCACATTTGATGGGTATGAATGTACAGCCAACATCACACACAGGGGCATATTTATACTCCGTTTGCGCCAGAGTTGCGTAGTTTTTTTTAACGCAAATTCGACGCAAAACTAACTCCATATTTATACTCTGGCGTTGGACGCGTCTAGCGCCAAAGTCCATGGAGTTTGCGTCACTTTTTAGCGTGGACACCTACTTTGCGTTAATGATATGCAAGGTAGGCGTTCCCGTCTAAAAAATTGACTCCGAGGCATGTGCGCCGTATTTACACTCCCGGGCAAAAATCACGCCCGGGAGTGGGCGGGTCAAAAAAAATGACGTCCAGCCGCTTTTGCGCCGTTTTTTAGTGCCTGGTCAGGGCAGGCGTTAAGGGACCTGTGGGCTTGGAAGGAGCCCAGAGGTGCCCTCCCATGCCCCCAGGGACCCCCCCTGTCACCCTTGCCCACCCCAGGAGGACGCCTAAGGATGGAGGGACCCATCCCAGGGAACATAAGGTAAGTTCAGGTAAGTAATTTTTTTTTTTTTGTGGCATGGGGGGCCTGATTTGTGCCCCCCTACATGCCACTATGCCCAATGACCATGCCCAGGGGACAGAAGTCCCCTGGGCATGGCCATTGGGCAAGGGGCATGACTCCTGTCTTTGCTAAGACAGGAGTCATTTCAATGGGGGTTGGGAGTTAAAAAAAATGGCGCAAATCGGGTTGAGGCGAAAAGTTTGCCTCAGCCTGACTTGCCCCATTTTTTGGCGCCTAAGCTCCATATTCCCCTACGCCGGCGCTGCCTGGTGTACGTCATTTTTTTTCACGCACACCAGGCAGCTCCGCCGGCTAACGTCATTGAATAAATACGGCGCCCGCATGGCGCTTCAGAATGGCGTTAGCCGGCGTTAGATTTTTTGACGCACAACTGCGTTGGCGCAGTTGTGCGTCGAAAAGTATAAATATGGCCCACAGTTTTTATGAAATACATCTTGTCTATTTTACTTTTGAAGAGCAAATTCATAGGACCACAGCTATGAGACACATCCATGTTGCCAACATGGTCCATTGCAGCATATGTCACCCAACTATGACACCATCAATCAAAAGGTAAAAAAGTGCATCATACATGAGGCAGTGGATGTGAAATTTGGTAACAGGAATGTATGACCAGACACCTGACAGCAGTAAGTGTGACATCAGATATCTCTTCAAGGAGCATGTGTGACAAGAAGTGCAGCAAACCTAGAAATGGATAGCATGTGTGGCCCAGGTATGACAAGCAATGCTCTCAAGACATGCCCTGCGCGGTCCATCCCAGGTAATAAGTCCTGCCACTGCCATGTTTTAAGTCTCTGCCCACCCTTCTCTAGGGGGCGCTTTAAATGGACTATCTGTACCCTGGAAATCATCATCTACACTCACCCAGACTCCCATTCTGACTCCTGTGTGCTTCCCTTTTCAGTATGGCATGCCATAGTTCTACTTCATTAGCCTGCATGGACTTCAGGTCCCATAATGCACTGCCTGGTAGTCGGTAAGACCTGTAATCTGCTGTCCATTGCTTCCCATGTGAAAAGCCCGGTTGGCCCCTTATACTGGATTCTCAACTCCAGGACTTGTGAGAGACTGAAGCTGCACACACCTGTGAGCACTCGCATGCAGCCCAGCCATTTGACTCTGCCCTGCCCTTGTTGCTGCCTGGAACTGCTTAGAAGCTGACATTTCTTGAAGCTCCTTGTTGTGCATTGGAGTACAATCTATTTGTGTTTCCGAGCCCTTGTTGGATTGTGTTACAGTGCTGAGTACACCTGAAACAGCTCTTTGTTTCCACAGTGTTGTTCCTGCTTGTTCCAGTCAGACTCTGCTCACTGTTTTTCTGCCTTGTTCGTGTTTGTTCCTGACAGAGCCTGCATCCTGTTAACCAGATACGTTCCCTGTGGCTACATTTGCCTTATAGTTGGTTTCCATGCCCGTCATTTCCTCTTGGGGTATTGTGTCTGGTAAGTCTACGATCAGTCCTCAACTGCATAGATTAGTTTCATTTGTTTTCTTATTTTTTTGTACCAGGACATGTTTTCCAGAGGGCGAATCCAGCCCCCATCCTTTGTCTGGTTTTGCATGTATTCATTAGTGCCAAACAGTGACCGTGTGCTATGGCTGTATTCCTGGATTTGGTACTGTGCCTCAAGCCCAACAAACAAGGGCTGCTAATGTGTATGCAAGGACAATACATGTTTGTGCCCTGATGGTCCAGAAACAGAGTCACTTCTGCCGCCACCTTTCGATGGGGTTTGCGTGGTGACTAGCTGTGAGAATAATCTAAACAGAGGCACTGATGTTCCTTGTTGCTGTGGGAAGTTCGGAGCCCTACCCTGTGTACAAATGTAGTGATGAAACCTGCCTGTTTGTCTATTACTGATCCATAACATATTTGACCACAACAAGGTTGCTCTGTCGTCACCCTTCTGTAATTTCTGCTGTACCATTGCTGCCCTATCCCCTTGTAGGCCGTTAGCTGATCTTTGGCTTTAGGTCAAATCTGCTTTGAAGGATACCCCGTTAATTCAAGGGTTCGCTCCACAAACTCCTTACTAGACCTGCACGTAACCGTTACACAATGGAGGGCAATACTGACAAAGGGTACACATGGCCACACACTTGAACTGGACACTTTTGTGCAATGAACCCCTGGAAATATGTGAACAGATGCAGCCAGGGCTGCTGGACCACCACAGACACAGGAGGAACATAGGTAATTTACATTAGTGAAAATGTGGTGTACATAACAATGTTATGATTGGATTTGAGGCTCTGTGTCACAAACACTGTACCTAACTAACATGTTCAAATGCCTGACTCATGGGTAGTATACACAAAAGTGACCATGAAGTGGTAGCCAACATTTCATGAGATGTGAGGGGTAACATATCTGACATAGCTCTCATCAGCCGTCCTCAATCTTTCCTGTGTATTGTTTGTCATGGGAAATGTATTGTCCCCAAAGTCAAGCAAGTACACACAGCATAAGAGACAACAGATATTACAAACACATATCATGACTGATGTACCTCATTGATTGGCATCTGATGGTGATACCCATTTGTAACACATTCATACATGAACATTACGCCAAATGTATTGCATGCCGTTCCAACAGAGGCACACAAATAGTTTTAACAGTCAATTCACACACAAAACACAGAGGCCATGAATCACATATTTGTAGCGTAGCCTTGCTGTCCTCTATTGATGCAACACCTGCGCAAGCTTTAAAATTCCATTTTAATTTCCAAGTTTGTGCTGCTGTTGTGTCAGTTAAGAGAGCTAATCCTGCACAACGAAATGAGTATGATGGGCCTCAGTAGCATGGTCTGCCACATGTGCCCAAACACTAGAACACACACTGCAGGTCATACCATCCCATCTTTGTCTAGTTATAGGCTGCATGCATGTTAAAATTTGAAAAATGACGCAAACACAGTTTGAGTCAGAAATATTGACGCAAACGCGTCAAAAAATGACGCAAACGCACAATATACATCAATGGGTCTGGTGGCGCAAATATGCTAATTAGAAAATTATTAATGAACGTTAATGTGCACGTTTGAAAATGTGCCCTCGGGGCATGTCAGCCACTTATACGAAACTGTACTAAATATAACTGAAATTGTGTGAAATAGTGAAAATGTAAAAGAATAATGTAGTAATATGTCATATTGAAATGTATAACCTATGTTTTGTAGGTTCTACAAGCCTTTGGGAGACGACATCTCCACAGTTGCCAGTAACTACTTTGTTACTTTTTTCATTAAAAGAAACTGAGCTTGCCATCATTGCCCAAAAATCAGGGAAGGCCGCAGGCCCAGATGACATTCCTTCGGACATGTATAAAACAGACTTGAATAACTGGAGCCCGTGTGTTAATAGGATCTCTAACGCTGTCTTGACAAACAGATCTTACCCCGGGTCATGGTACGAGGCAATTATCGTGCCTATACATAAGAAAGGGGAGAGGGGTATACCAGGGAACTATAGACCTATCAGCCTCTTAGATAACCTACAAAAAATATTTTGCTACCAGTTACTAAGTAGGCTGAAAAAATGGATAGCGGACAAGCAAGTACTTAGCCATCTCCAGGCAGGGTTTAGGGACAAGGTCAGCACAATTGACCAGGTTTTTCGTTTTATTTCCATTAAGTGGAAAACAGTTGACGTGGATTCAGGCCACCTTTTTGTGGCATTTGTAGATTTGAAATCTGCCTTCAACCTTGTTCCACGCCAAACGTTGTGGGAAGTTATGAGCAGTGTGGGGGTCCCATGCCCCATGTTAAATATAATTAGAGATCTTTATACTGGCATTTGTGCTAGAATTCGATGGGGCACGAAAGGTGAATACAATCAGAGTTTCCCACAAACCGTGGTGTGAGGCAGGGCTCCCCTATCTTTTGAAATGCTCCAGCCATGCCGCCAGATTGGGAGAGCAAAAGATTCCGTGTCTTTTATTTGCTGACGACACCTTGCTAATTTCACAAACGGCTATTGGCCTCTCTAACTTGCTTGTGAGTTTTATGGATTTTTGTAAAGATCATGGTTTAGAAACCAACTCAATGAAAAACAAATACATGGTGTTTGGGGACAAAAGGCAAAAGATGAGGAGACCCATTTGTCTAGAGGGTGTCATCATGGAAAGAGTGGGTGCTTTTGATTATTTAGGATTAAAACTGGAAGACACACAAATGGCATGCTCATCTCCAGAAATCAGCAATGTGTTTAAAACAAAGGGCAGGTGGCATTGTGAGATTTGCAGCGAGATCCCCCAGATTTGCCATGACTCCCGCTCTGGAAATATATAAATCTCAAGCAAGGGGGGGTCCCTTTACGGAGCCGAGTTGTGGGGCCATTGCAACCTGGAGGTTTGGCAAGGGTAGAAAATTATTTTTTAAAGATGTTGCTAAGAGTTCCCCCCAGCACTCCATCCTTGCCCATCCGAATGGATTGAAATCTTTTTTCAATTAGCCAGATTGCTGCCCTAAGACCTCTGTTGTTTTGGATCCAACTCTGGTCATTAGATTCTCTCATCCCATATAGACTCGGGCTGATTAATCTGGTGAGTACCAACTCTACTACAAAAATCAAATGGTGTACTTATGTAGAGCGGACCTTCTCTACGCTTGGTTTAGGGAATTTTTGGAAGGACCCTTCTTCTATTCCATTCAGACATTGAAGGATGCATTTTGGCTTAATAATGTTCAAACTTCGTACTTTGCAGAAGTTTCGTCCTCTTCCATGACTGGCAGCTTCTTACAAATTAAATGTCATTACGAGTTTGAGCAATTTATGGACATATTACTTTCTCCATTTGCATGCGCTCTGCACATTAGATTTAGAATAGGGTCTCTTCCTCTGCGTACCCTAACCTATAAATGGTCCAACACAACTAATAGGTCCAAGATATGCCCAATGGACTGCGAGAACGAAGAAACTATGATCCACGTCCTCTTTCAATGCCCTGCATACTCTAAACAGAGGGCTCTTTGGATCATTCCCTTATGCAAACGAATGGGCTTTAGGAATTGTTCATTGGCCTTGAGAATATTCAAATCAGATCCATCTGTGCCATTGGCGTGTTCTTTGGCAACATTTCTTGAATCTATTTGGCATCTTAGATTTGGAATTTTAAATGATTAAACCCAGCTATAGATATTAGTAGTAGGCAATGTAGTTTACAGTTGTGAAGTATAATGTATGGTTAGTACTACATTTTAGATAACGCATAACTAATTTTGCACGCCCTTACTATTTCTGTATATTTATGTAATTCTTTAGGTACTCCATCTTGATGTTTTAAGATTTTAGGATTTTAGAGGATTATTCCAAATTTTTATGATCTCTTGTTTTATTTCTATTTAAAAATAAAATAAAAATTGTGCTTTTATGGTATATTCTTACTGAAATAAAGTGGTGATGATGATGACCTATGTTTTGTATTAATTTGTAGAGTTAACTTCGCCGAAGATAAGCCCTAGCCTTTCCAGGCCTCAAATACTAACGTGCTGTAGAGAAGCTAATGCGTAGCCTGACCCTGAACCACCCGATGTTAAAGTTGCTCAATGTACCGGCGGACAGGAGATGATGAAGACAATTTGATACAATTATGTGTAGAGTAGGCTAAATGTACTTTCCCAGGACTTGAACAATGGAAGCACTGACTGTAAACTTCACACTTGTATAACACACTACTCACCCGTTAGGGTCTCTAGGCGCTGTACGCATACCGCTGTGGAACCTCTCCTGGCTTTTCCCTGTGAGGCGCCTACTCCTGGGCACCCCCAGGGTGAAGCCAGGCATCCAAGCGCTGTCAGGGCCGTTGCGGAGATTAAGTAAGCTATTGCCCAGAGTGGGACCCATTAATTAGATTAGTCACCGAGTCGAGAATTATCTGGTCCAAGGGAATTGAGCACAAGACCCGCCAAGGTGGGAATTGAACCCTGGTCCCGGGCCTGATCTCTGCCTCAGGGTCTGCCGCTCTAACCACTGTGCCACACTTCTCCACTGACTGAAGAGGAACATGCAACATTTTCTATACCTGAAGTGCCGCATGATGGGGCCATCGTATAGTGGACCAATCTGCGTCTTGCGAAAGGACTGATATTAAAATTTATAGATTTGGTAAATTAAACTTATAGGTTAAAGTCATATCTGCTGACTGACTGACCAATTGGGAATTAGGGGAACGGACTGGGAGACCCTAATAAAAAGTCATGACAAAGGGCTAAAACTTCAGATGCGAGGGGAGAATTGGTGACGTCAGGAGACGCTGTTCGAGATTCTGTTGTTGGGCTCATACTCTTGAGAGCTTGATGCGTTGCTGATCTATTGATGACCTGAAGATGATGACTGACTTTGTTGCTGATCCATTCTGTGGATAGGTAGCTATGACAATGTGACTGATTAACTTGTGCCTTTTCTTCCAGGTATCAATTGCGCTGTTTTTCTAGTTTTCTTGTAGAAATAGGTTTTCTAAATTCATGTTTTTTTAAATTGTTTTAATGCTAATGCTAATCTTGGTTAGGCAGGCTTCCTAGGGGTGACGTTGACAGTTGACAGATGACTGTCAAACTATTTGCTGAACTCTGCTATTGACGCTGTGTGTTCACTATTGGCTTATGTTGGAGCATTCGAGCATATGATTCTTCAAGATCTGATTAGATTACATTATTGATGTTCATTAATGAACTCATTGTGAGCTGATTGAATAAAGTTTGATGTAACTTGATGACATAGTATTGTAACCAATAGGGAAATAAAATTGTTAAACGCTTAACCGCGTTGTGGTTATTCAGGAATAGATGGATTTGAATTGTTCTCATTAAAATGTTATTGCTTGGTTATACTGATTATTGATGCCATTGATCACTATATAATCAGGATATTCCATGCGATCCAAAAGGTTCATCGACCTATACGCGTCCCCTTGTAAGTTTACTTACTAAGGACCAGGCGTGCTAGCAGGTCCCTAGTGTTAATTCCACCAGCGCCCCCCAGGCATGCGAATATCCATTGAAAATGTATTGATCCATGAATGCGTGGGATTTTGACACATATTTTTGACGCAAACTCCGTAAGCGTCAAAAATTTACATGCAAGACAAAAAACAGTCCACAAATGAGACAGGAAGAGATGTAATAGGATATCCTGTTTACAGAAATGGTACAGTGGGTGTACTTTCACTTTGCAGTCTGTGATTTTTCTAGACTGTGTGGCTGTGTTTTGGATTGTTTCTCTGTGGATTTTGTGATTTTGTTTCCTGTGTGGTCTATATTTTGTCTTTTGGTGTTTAGTAAGTATATTTTGTATCCTGTGTAAGTGTTTTTGAGTCTCTAATTGTAGATAGATTTGTATTTGTACAGTTGGGAGTCTGTTTGTGGGTAGGATTAGTTGGAGTAGTTTGGGTCTTTCGTTAGATTAGATAAGTTTCCTTTTTTTACCTCCTTTCCCTGTTTTACCTCTATACTTTTGAAATACTGTTTTGTATGATGAAGGCCACGGCTGGGGCGCATGGGTGAGGAGAGGCTAGTGGCATTTGTGTGGCTGGTGAGCCACTTCCTCCCCATGATGTTGGAGGCTGGGGGCCGTGTGATACAGGGGTATCACACAGAGGCAAGACGGCTGCGTTGGGCAAAGGTGCTGTTCCACCTGAGGTGGATTTTCAACACGCAATGGAATGAGCACCAGCTGAAGCAACGCTAGGCTGACCTGGTGGCCAGAGAGCAGGACCTGCTGGACCACCTTGGTGTGGTGATTAGTGGCCCTGTTGGTGAGTATCAATTTGACTAATGTGTACAGTACAATGCTCTGGAGTGACAGTGGCAGATGTTATGACATGCTGCATGCAATGTTTGTGAGCATTTGGAATGCAAGTTGAACAAGCTGTGTCACAGGAATGTGATGTATTACACGTGGTAAAACATGGTAACATGCAGTCCACAGTTTTGTTGAACCATGTCCGAACAGTATTCAGAGCCATACGTACCAAGCTCTTCATAACCTTCTCTATTATCTTAGGCCCATATTTCTACTTTTTTGCGCTGCATTTGCTAATTTCTGGACACAAAAGTAGCGCACACTTGCAACATACAAATTTATTTTGCAAATTTGCGTAGCTATTGCGTCAACAAATGAAGCAAACGTGACACAAAATAAAATAGACATCTGGGCCTAAGTTCGCTGTATCCATGTGTTTAAAATAATCATTCACATGGCCAAAGACAAATGGGCCATTAGGCTACCAGATTGCACTATCACAAAACAGGGTCTTTTAGAGGCATTTTGGATTAGCCTTTGCAATCCTATCATTGAGTAGCAGGCCCTACGACATTTTTTGCTTGGGCACAATTGCCGGAACTGAGCTATTGCAGTTACCATCTGTGTCACATTGTTGCCAACCCATTTTCGAAAGTGAAAGGGTCAGCATGGGATTCCTGATCTTTGTGAATGCATGGTCACAAACTTTTTCTGAGCATGATGTTGTGCAAGAGACCCCTGACTGCTTCCATAATACCATTTTAGTGAAGAAATAGGTTGCTAATTTACTCTCTGTACACCCCGGCTGAAATATTGCAGCATTTCTACAAATGTAAACATCTCAGTATAAAGGCAGTCACAGATATGGTGGTCTGCTGATCTCAGCAGGCCAACATTCCTGTGAGTGCCGCCATTACCAAGGGGTTTTTAAATAGAGACCTACCTCATCATAATTGAAGAAGCAGGACATTTGCCACAGCATTTATCATTTGCAAACAGTGTCATTTCGGGTGTACTACCTCTGATCACCCAACTTGCTAATTGCAAGTTGCTGAATCTTGCAATGTGTGATTTACAATACCTGATATCGGTACACATGGCCCTGAGTGACACATTTCATGTGCAATGACTACACCTGTGCCCATGCATTCTGTCAACGATGATCAACTAAGACACTGTCAGCATACATTCTTTTGCAGTTTTGGAACAGAAAAGTGGCCAATCCATGTTTAGCACTACATTGTCATAATTTCACACACAGGATCCCTGCCATCATGCTGTCATAGGGGGCATATACGGCTTAGGGGACACTGACAATGGGGCATATGTAACCTACATACAAACACTGGCACACCTATTATGGACCACTGACAGCACAATAATTCCTGAAAGCAAATCAACCCACATGTCCATCACACAGTTACTCATTGTCCCTTGATGCACAAGCCACAATACCCGAGTGACTGGTATTGAAGTGCACAAGGAAATGGCATTGCATTTCTCTCCCACTAACAAATGATGAAATGGAGTACCATCTGGAATGTATTATCCACAAAATTGTGTAGTCATGTTTGGCACCACATGATTGTTAGTGCCAGAGCATGTGTGCATATGTCTGTCTATCACTCACTGGAGTGACAGTGTCAATGCATGTTTGCAGTGGTATGTCTGTTGGAGTGTCTACATGCCTGATGTGCAGCTCTATCATATGAAATGTCACACACAGTGATTTGTTGTTCCCACGTTTGTACATTGATCAGACATTGAGCATATATCACCCTTCCATGTTTTACAGGTGGAACAGCCGCCTACACCATAGGTGAAGTGGCTCGATTCGAGGACCCAGGCATATCCGGTAAGTGTGAAAATGTTTGTCCTGTGTTTTGTTTGCAGCTGTTGTGTGATTGACTCCTGTGTGTTGGACTCACTGCAAAATATGATTAGCTGGCACGTGATCTGATATGTGACTTGACAGGAGGTTGACATAGTGTTCCATGTAAGAGTTAGACATTCATTGGCAGAAAGTCATATATTGGGAGTCTAGTGCTGCGCAATTAGCATGGGCAGGTGAACAAGGTGATTTGTAGTCACATGTAGGCCCACATTTGATGTGGATGTGGCCCAGTGTCATATTTTAGTCAGCAAGTCATACCCTAATTCACACAAAACAGTGATGCATCAGTTTTACACACAAACTTGCGAATCCCTGTAATGTAATGAACATGTAGGACTGTATGGGTGACTGTGCCCCAGCATCTAGACCCACATGTTGTACTCCATTTACGTGGCACTTAAGTGATATGTTATAGACGTGCATGCAGGTCAAGGCCAGATGTGTGCTTGCATCAATGTGGTTGATTTAGGAAATGTGTCAGTGAGATCTGATGTTGATTGTTGTCCACAAATAGAAACATGAATGTAGATGTGATTGACCAATGGTTGACTCACACCTAGTTGGCAGGCCTCCTTACCTGTGTCACACTGGCTAAATCCATGTACAGCTGGACAAAGCTTTGTGGTTGTCCTTGACATTTGAAAAATGTATTTCATGCCCATCCCCCCTGAGGCACAGAGTTAGGGGGAGAAAATATATGTAGCTAGGTGTGATGGTCACAGTGTAGATGACAGACATGCAATTAAAACATTCATGTGATCTAAACTGCAATGACCCCTTATGATTACCAACTGCATATCATCCTGCCAGTTCCATATACAATTCACAGGTCTTGTGTGCCTTGAAGTTGATCCAGAAGATAGGGATTAGTTGTCCTGGCACATGTTGAGTACTTGCAGCATTTGTAATGTGACCAATAGCACTACATATTCAGAGAACAGTTAATTTGGTACACACCTTGTTGTGCATTGCTTTGCAGTTAGATAGTTGATGGGTAGGCTGCGTTGGCATGTCATTCCTCAGGGACATTCTATAATCTGTACTGTGATTTGGACTGCATGTGCTATTTGTGAGTAAGTGTTAGATTATCATCTGTACACGTATCACACAATGACACTAATGTTTGCCTGTCTCTTTTTTTACAGCTGCCCACATGAATGCCCAGGAAATGCGTGAGTTTCAGAGGCGGGCAGTGCGGTACAGGCACATCCTCGATGTGGAGTCTGGGTACCCCATGATGGGAAGGCGATATCGGCAAGAAGGAGCCACAGGTGCATTGAGGGCTTTTAGCCAAGGGGGGCCAGCATTGGACACATCAGCCGCCACCACACCGACTGCAGTCACAGTGGACACTGGGATATCAGCCACTCCAGCTGAACCCTCAACATCATCAGTACAAGGCACAACTGCTGCACCATGTGTACCACCACCTCCCACCACGGCACCAGCACCTTCAACATCGAGTGCAACACAAACCACCACAGCAGGTGTTATGGGCATGGCAGCATTGCGCCACCTCCAACGGGACATGCAACGGATGATGAGGCGCATGGACAGTCTCCAGCAAGAGGTATCCCGCAACAGCAGGAGACTGAGGTCTATCAAAAAAATTCTGAGGAGGGCAAACCTTTGAGTACTTTGTTCCTCACCCCTAATTCCGTCCCCTCCCTCCTCTTTCCTCATACTGTTTTTTAGTGGGTTTAGTGATAGGTTAGAGTAGGCTATTAGTTTAGTTAGGATAAATGGGTTGGAGGGAGTTGTATTATTCCATGTTGGTTTGTGGGTTGGGGTTTGATGTTGAGGTTTATGTGTATTTAAAAAAAAACAAAAAATAAAAAAATATATATATATTTGTTCAGGATTAGTTATTATGTGTTTAGGTTAGTATATGTTGTCCTACACGTGTCCCGTCATAGAAGGGGGGTGGGGGGTTGATGTTTAGAGTGTTTAGTTACATGTGATAAGTAAGGTTAGCATAGGGTAGTTAGGGCCAGTTGTGGGTAATGTATAGTTAGGACAGGTTAGGTTAGTATAGGTGTTTGACATAGTTTAAGTTTCCTTTCATGCATATAAAATGAGGTTTTATGTACTCCTTTACGGTATGTGTCATATGCTTGGGGATCTAGGCCTTTGCATGAGTGTACAGTGTCAAATTTGAGTTTGCCTGTGTGTTCAATCCTGCATCCACATCCCATTCTTGACATGGTTATTCCCACTTCCAAATGAGCTGTCACATTGGCAGCTACAGCAAAGCTACATGTCTATGCATTTGCCATCCATTGAACCCAACACTCAAGGTAACTATGGTTCCCATGTTTTGTAGAGGTAGGTGTGATTTTAAAGCTGTCATTGTTTGAGTCCTGTGTTGGAATCTTGGGCACTGTGGGACGTCTGCCTGCAGCCTGATGTTCAAGTGAACCCTGATAAACTGAGTGGTGTCATAATCTTATGAAGTTCATTATACATAAATCACAGCTATGATTTTTTACATTGTACTCCCAGGTGACGTTATTGTCCAAACACTTGTACACATCCATTCCTACTATATGGCATGGGTGTGGGATTTAAGTGTAGAGTCATATGTCACATAGACAATGATTGTCTTGTAGGGGATGTGGCCAGCATTGAGTTTCATATTGTAGATACTTTGGGCCTGAAATATACATTTTTTACACAGCATTATACTGTTTGTGATGCTTTAACTTCAGAAATAAGCCACAAACAGCACAGATGATAATAAAATCCAGACCCTTGTGCATAGATATCAGCCCACATTCTTTCTACACTATTGTATTGACATTCTGTGGCCATTGACATGTTACATGCATCACAAAACGCCTGCACAGTTGATGTGTCACATTACACAGAGACAAAGTGGCTGTGTAGGTGCTGTTTATTTTAAAGGGCTGTAGTGCAATATTTACATAGTCCAGGATTGTAAGTCCATTAGTGTGACGCAGTCTATTGTGATGCAACACAAGTGCAATGGTGATGGACATGTTGTGATGGAGTGTCATTCAGTGCAGAGGAACATGAATTGGCAATTAGGTAGTGAGAGACAATTGCAGTCCACAGTGGTAAGGTAAACAGTGTGTTGGAGAACAGTGCATGTTACCAACTGTAGCAAGACTGGCATGTTATCAAGCACAGGACATAGGAAAATCACTACCCATGTGGCATGGACTGGTGCTACCGGGTACTCCTACGGGTGAAGGTGATCTGTTCCAAGTCTTCATCTTCTGATGTGTGTGTAGTCTCCTCTGCCCTTGGTGGTGGTGGGTTTGAGGGGGCAACACACTTCAGTGTTTGGAGAAGTGGACTCAATAGTTCCACAGTTGGCACCTACTGGGAATTCAAAGGGCATACCTGCAGCAAAGAGGAGATGCTGGTTATTGAATATAGCAGCAACATCGCTGTGGTAGACAGCCAGGTCGGTCCTGAGAGGGTCATGATTGTAGTCACGCATGCAGTGAAATGTTTGGGATGCCAGATGTTGTGGCAACTCCCTCACTGCGGTAGTGAAGTCCCTCACGCACTGTTGTAGTCCTTGCAGTAGTGATTGTTGGACTTGCATGGCTGCTGACTGTTCTGCGGATGTCATCATGCACATGCGCATCCCCTAAAGGCTGGCCGCCATATTTTGCATCCCCACCCGCACCTCCTTGGCCAGCTCCCGCTGTACTCCCACAACTGTCCTCTCAAAGGTGGTCCCAGTGTCACAGTCCTCAGCTGTGTTTGAGCTGGCAGGTCATCTATTGGGGTGGTGGGTGGGTCCTCTGTGATGGCTGCTACATCTGTGCTCCTCCTTGCGACTGAAGGTGGGGTCAGGAGGGTTCCCAGGACATCTTGGAGGGTTTCCTGGCTAACGGTTGTCAGCTCGTCCTCCATGTCATTAGGGTAGTCCAGGACAGGCATATCCACAGGAGAGCCATCATCCTCTGCAATGAGATATTGTACAATTAGTGTGTCTGTTGTGGCAGTTGTAATGTGACATCACTGACTTCCTAATAGTGGAACATTGTAATCTGGGTTCCTGTTCATTGTTCCTGTCATTGATATTAGCATTCTCACAGCCCTATGTCCCACCTGCATGTCACGTGTAGTGTGGGCAGTTTGGGGAATTGTCTCTGTCACATCCTCTAGGTGTAGGTTCTGTCTAAATTGTGTCTTGCCACCTTCTTGTCCTACTCAACCCTCCCTCTACTCCCATTAGCATGGTGAGCCCTTGCAATGCCGGTTGGTGTTCTGATGCCACTTGCACCACACATCTGCTACAGCATTTCCAGCAGCCTTGGCATGGCAGAGTGCCCCCATGCAAAGGTTGTTGGTGTTGTGTTGTGCTGTGCCCCTGGATGCCCCTGCACAGCCCATGCACCCATGCCATGCCCCTTTCCACTGCCTGATTTTCATGGTTGACATGCATTGTGTAGTAGGTATGTACCTCCCCCTGCTTGCAATTAACATTTAGGCAGATGGTCCCTCCTGCAACTTACCCTGCATATGTGTTGTTTCCTGGTAGTCTGCGCTATACTGTCCTGCGATTCCTGTGACAATCTCCTCCGGGATGACGGCTGCAACCATCTCCTCCATCTCATCCATGGCCTCCTGCGGTGCTGGACTCCCACCTCCAGTCTGCAGTGCTGCCTTCCTGTTCCTTGCCATTTTTTCCTTTGTCCTGCACTTGTAGTCATGCCAGCGTTTCTTGCACTCCATGACAGTTCTCCGGACCTCTGCCACACTGTTTATCTTGTCGACAATTTTTTGCCAAATTGCCTCTCTCCTCCCAATTGGCATTTTAGAGGTAATGAAAAGTTGATGCTAGTGCTCCGTCACTTCTCTGACCAGTATTTCATGCTCCTCTGCGCTGAAACAACACTTCCTTTTCTTCTTGTCTCACCCCTGGGTCTTGTCTGTGTCCTCCTGGCTGGTTCCTGGTAGACTGAGGTCTCCCTGTGGTCTCTCCTAGATTCTGGGATCCATTTTGGGGCTCCTTAGCACTGTTTGCGCTGCTTTTTGACGCTACTGTGGTGGGAAATGGCGCCTATCTTGTTTGCGTCGTTGCAAACCCGATTAGAGTCATTTTCCCTGCAATAACGCCATTTTGCTTTACGACGTGGCGCAATGGTTAGCGTAAAAAAAAAATACTCTAACCCGTGCTTAGCGCCACTGTGCGTCAAAGTATAAATTTGACGCACAGGTGACGCTAAGAAACGGTGTTAGCCCGCATTACATTTTTTGACGCAAAACTGTGTTAGTGCAGTTTTGCGTCAAAAAGTATAAATATAGCACTTATTGACTTTGATTCTTTTATTGACCAATGTTAATGCTTAGAATGTACTCTGATGCAAGCTTTGATTAGTTTATTAAATTGATGCTGGTTTTATTTGAATTGAATTGCATTGAATTAATCCCATGACTTAGTATTGTAATCAATAAGGGAAATAAAATTACTAAAACGTATATTGAGGTGTGGTTATTCATGGCTGAAAGGCCATGGTGTGATGCTTATTGTTTTTATTTACTATTGATTGATGATTTGTCTAATGGTTATTGAATTTTGTGCATTGCTTATTGAGAACATTGGTCACACCAGAGCTAGGATACTCCAGGCGAATCAAAGGATTCATCGACCTATACCCGTCACCTTGTAAGTTTACTTATTAAGGAACGACGCGCTAGCAGTTTTTGGTAGCAGCTTGATAGTTAGTTTCTCAGGAGAACTAGTTATGTGGTGACCGATGGTTATGGTAGTAGTTTAAGATTGGTCAGTTATTCATTATTGCGATTTAGATTTTGTTTTTCGAAATGGCAATTGTAGCAAAGATGATGTCCCCTTAAGCTCAGAAATGACTTTCCAAGATCCTGGATCCTGCTAGTAGTGTTGGGTATGTTCTTGGCGTTCTAGTGATAGTATGAGAGAGACAGGTTGCGCTTGCACAGCATATGCAAATCACAGGTGAATTGTGAGGTATGAGAGGAAAGTTAGGGAGTCTGTGTACTCCAAATGAAGTTTTAGTAGGAGTGTGCGTACTCTGCAGTATGAGAATAGGGAAGTCGTCGAACTTCATATGAGTGTGGCACTTTGTGCTCAAAATTGACCACGTGGTTGTTGATGTATGGACCCTGCGTGGCATAAAGACTCCAGAGTATAGTGACAAGTGTAGGAGACACTTGGTTGTATGTTGTAATCTGTCTGGTTTAGTAGGTTGATCGGGCGTGGTTAACAAGTCAGTGTGTGAGTTCAAGTGAGCGAGGGAAAATTTTGACTGAGATTTGGCGAGTCCTATGTGCACCAGGACAGACCCATTGATCAGCTGAGAGTAAAATTTGTGGGTTGAATTTTGCTTGCAAATCTGGGAGACCGAAAAATAGGAATAGCTGCATCAGCGAAGGGGCCATCAGTGAAAATCCGTAAGGTCTCTGAAGCGATTGTGTAACCTCCCTTTAATAGACTAGCAGATTTGTTTTTGGTTATTGGATTTTGGGTAGTGCTCACAATAATTTGCATTAGTTTTGTGTGAATTGGAGTTTAGAAGGACGAGCCACAGTGTGTGTGAGTGTGACATCACTGGAGCAGCGCTGGGATAGGTTGGTTAGCGAAAAGGGTTGCACACGGATTGGCAGTCGTCCGTGAGAGGCAATTGGTTGAGAACGTGAGTGTAAGGTATCTTGGGAGTAAAAGTCATTTCCTGATCTGAATTTTCATATACAAAAGTAGAAAAGATTACGTTTTTCAAGGCATTAAAGTGTCCTAAGGGGAGATACTTACATTAAAGCGAGCGTAGGTGAGTCTACACTGCTGGAGAATACTCCTGTATACATTGTAATGGAAAAGCGAGGTGTCGCGCCATGTCTTTGGTTGAAGCAGTGGTGCAAGTTGACAGTGAAAAATGGGAGCTTAGCATTTCCTGAGAATGGGACGTTCAATTTGAGAATTTTGGAGCAATTGTGGATGGCGCTGTGTGAAACTAAGCCCCTTCCGAGACCAGCACAGTTTGAGGCATTAGCAGATTGGGAAATGGTAGCCAGACAGCAACAGCAAATTAAATTTGAGCGGAGAATGAGAAAGGTAGAGAAGTCATCATCATCATTTAACTTTATTTCGGTGAGTAAAAACAAACCATTAAAGTACAATACACAACAAAGAACGAGAGGACTTCTAAAAACACGGAGGTAAAAAAAGTAAGGTAAAGATACAGTTAAAAGGGGCAAGACAGGTTTATGAAAAACAAACAAGAAATGAACAGTCAGATAAGTATCACTTAATGTAATGGAAGGCAACACACACATATTGAAAATAATTCCATGAATCAGCACTAGTTAAAAATATAATACACCAATATCTGAATACTGTGGAGCAATCACACATCCAATTTGATAAATATAAATAGATAAGTCTAAAAATTAGTTCCCCACTCTTGCTCCTTGGAATTGCTGAACTCGGATATCATAATAATACAAAAAATTTCCCCTTCCCCCCCCCCAAAAAAAAACGATCTGGGTAGGTGGTTTTCGCTTTAAAATTCTCACGACATAAAATAAGGAACAGATCCATAGATCTATAAATAATCCATAAGGAACCAAGCCAAGATCCATGTCCTGTAAAAAAAAAAAAGCTACAATCATACATCCAAGTCGGATAAATATACATAAATAGAACTAAACAATAACTACACCATTTTATCCCTTAAACTTGCTAATCTCAATCTCAGATAGACTCGAGGAAATTTGCCACTGGTAGAGCTATCTTGACGGACGGGTCGCTTTTTAAAATTCTCTCAGCATGGAGACAGGATCTAACTCCTAATTGTTTAAAAAGCGGGATGAGCCAATGTACTCTTTGTTTGTGATATGCTTGACAGTGGAAGAAATCGTGTGAAACAGTTTCTGCACTTTTACAACCCATCGGGCAATCTTTAGATCTATTAGTTGAACTGGACCATTTGTACGTAAGGCAGCACAGGGGGAGGGACCCAATCCTAAACCTGATAAAGAGGGCACGAGCAAATGGAGATAACTTTGCATTCAAAAAGGGCTCAAATTCGTAATGGCATTTAACAAGTAAAAAATTGTCAGACATGGACAATGGAATAGAACCAGCAAATTGTCCAACCTGAACATTATGCCAATAAGCATCCTTTAACAACTGTGCTGCATTTTTAGGAATAGAAATAGGATCATGCCAATAGGAACCTAACCCCAGATGGGAAAAAGATTGCTCAACGAATACACACCATTTAGATTTAATACTACAATCACGTCCCACCACATTTAGGAGGCCACACCGAAAAGGGGTTAGGGCATCAGTTGTCCACAGCCGAATCCAAAACAGCAGGGGCCTTAAGGCAGAAATCTGTGAGATTGAGAAAAGATTTAGGTCCAGGTGAATGGGCAAGGATGGGGTACTCGATGGAACCTTTAGCATCATTTTTAAATACTGGTTTCCCGCGCTAGCCAGATTCGCCAGATTACAATGGCCCCAAAGTTCGGCTCCATATAGGGCGGCCCCCCTGGCTTGAGCTTTGTAAATTTCCAGTGCAGGTGATATTGCAAATTTCGGGGAGCTAGAGGCAAATCTGACAATTCCACCCGCCCTCTGCTTCAGGCATAATAAAGATTTATGGCGCTGGGCATGCCAAAGATGTGAATCTTCCACTTTGATACCTAGATAATCAAAGGTACCCACCCTTTCCAAAGGAACATCATCTAAGTATACAGGCCTCTTCATTTTTTTCCTACTATCTCCGAAAACCATGTATTTTGTTTTTGCTGAGTTAATTGATAACCCATGATCAGTGCAAAACTCCAGAAATCTGGAGAGCAGCCTAGAAAGGCCCATAGCAGTACGTGATAGCAATAGGGTATCATCTGCAAACAGAAGACAGGGGATCTTCTGCCCGCCCAGGTTAGGGGCGTCACTTTGACAGTCTAAGAGATATGGCAAACAGGCATTAATAAACAAGAGAAATAAGGTGAGTGCCAAAACACAGCCTTGCCTCACGCCCTGTGTAGTTGGGAAAGCAGGGGTCAAATCGCCAATGGTACCCCAACGGACTTTACCACAATTATCAGAATAAAGATCCTTGATAATATTAATCATGGAACCCGGAACACCGGTGGTACTAAGGACCTCCCAAAGCTTGGCACGCGGGACCAGGTCAAATGCAGACTTCAGGTCAACAAAGGCCACAAATAAGTGGCCTTTGTCTACATCTACAGTCTTCCACTTGATGGTGGTGAATCGGAAGATCTGATCGATAGTGCTGATCTTGTCCCTAAATCCTGCCTGGAGATGGCTTAAGACCTGATTTTTCATTATCCATTGTTTTAATCTAGTTAGCAACTGGTACGAAAAGATTTTCTGCAAGTTGTCTAATAGACTGATAGGCCTATAGTTTCCAGGGGAGCTCTTGTCTCCTTTTTTATGAACGGGGACAATAATCGCCATCTTCCACGAGAGAGGATAGGATCGGGATGCCATGGCAGTGTTTGATACCCTGTTTATATAACGGGTCCACACAGATAGGTCTGATTTATACAGATCAGAGGGAATACCATCTTGGCCAGGGGCCCTACCAGATCTTTGAGCGCAAATTGCCATCTCTGTTTCTTTTAGGGTGAAGGGGCAGCATTTCAGGCTGGCACAGTGCGTAATCTATGGGAGTATCATAAAGCTCCGTCCGAGAGCCATACAGTTCACGAAAATAGGAGAGCCAGGTTCCTGGGTCGATATGACATTCAGTAGTGGATGACAGGCCTGGGTCGCTGCGCGCAACCAAAGTCCAAAAGAGCTTGGCGTTGCGAGAGCTAGCAGCCTCCGCCAGACACTCCCATAAATGCTCCTCATATTTGAGTTTTGATAGAGTGAGAGTAGACACATAGGGCCTGATTCTAACTTTGGAGGACGGTGTTAAACCGTCCCAAAAGTGGCGGATATACCACCTACCGTATTACGAGTTCCATAGGATATAATGGACTCGTAATACGGTAGGTGGTATATCCGCCACTTTTGGGACGGTTTAACACCGTCCTCCAAAGTTAGAATCAGGCCCATAGTTCTTTCTCGCATGTGCAATGTCGTCCCGATTCTTTGCCTTTAAGGCTTCAGATAGAAGATACTTGGCCACCCGACACTCTTTGTCCAACCATTTGCACCTAGGAGCAGAAGATTTTGTTTGGGATTTGGAAGGTTTAGTGAAAAGCTCCTTGAGTTCCGCAAAAAAACCCACATGGGCGGACAAAATTTCTGAAGGAGATAATGCAATAGAGTCCTCAAAAAGTTGGTGACGGGTCATCATAATGCCAAGCTTATGGTTCAGTAAGTCAGATTTAAAAAATGAGGGCCACTTTACCGCAAGCTTGTTAGTGGGAAGTTTTGACAGAACACTTCGGCCAGCCAAACCAGCGGGTAGATCAAACAGGGCTACGTTATATGCAATTTGCAGGGGGGCGTGGTCACTAGTGCGTGGAAGACCCACCTCTACATTAGTTATGAAATGCCAAACTCGTAAGTCCAAGATGACATAATCCAAGCAGCTACTATAATTACCTCTGAAAAAAGTGGGCCTAGCAGGGTTATCATTTGGAAATCGGCCATTTCCAAAACGGAGGCCGTAGGTAAGTGCAAGGTCTATTATCTGAGACACCCTAGGGGAAGGAGTGAGTGGCGTAGGATGAAGTTGGAGTGGGGGAATGTTCCACACTACGTCCTCATTCTGAGTGGACTCAGCAAAGGCTGAGCCAAACTCAATTTGGGCGTTAAGATCACCAGCAATAATGACTCGATATTTGGAATGGAATTCTAAAAGAACATTATGCAAGCGATAAATGGTATCAGACTGTTGGTTAAGGGAGCCTGGACGGTTATAGATATTAATACACAGCACAGGGGTACTAGACCTAGGCTGTATTACTATGGCTAAAATGTCACAAGACTCAACAGCAATTTCCTTGACGCTAACCATCTCAGACATCTTGACCCAGATACAAAGACCCCCAACCGCCCTTCCCCTGGGGGATTGAGTTGCCTTTTTTTTAAAAGAACGATAACCTTGCCTATACATACCACCCATTGCCCAAGTTTCCTGGAACATGCAGATAGAGTAAGATCCCACAAAAGCCCCCCACTCCGGATCAGGCAGTTTGCTCTTAATACCCGCCACATTCCAGGACAGCAAATGCCCTTCAGAAGTTGGAGTGTTACAAGTGAGCGCACCAAAATCAGTATCCGTAATTAGTTTAGGATTGACTATAGGAGTACAGAAAGAAGCATTTGGGTTAGGACCACCTGGGCTGATTAAAGGTCTTTGAGACAGTACAAGTGGACCACAAGGTGTGCAATGATTAGGGAAGAGTAGTCAGTCAAAATCAGATGTATCCCCTATAGTAACGGGGTCTTGAGTACCACTATGTTTAGGATTACGAACCAAAGCAGCCCCATCAACCGGGAAAGGCAACGAGCCAGACTTAGGAGCAGGAACTGGAACACTGCAGGGGCTTCCCTTGGGCCTAAAAGAATGTGCAGGCAAGATCTTGTGGCCAATAGCAGGCAGGCGTTTGGGGAAATGAATATTGAGATCAGTTCTTGGCGTAGTGCGGCCTTCCATCTGCAAAAGTCCCCTAACTAATTCAGGGTTAGTGAGGTTAATTTTGATGGTATCACGGCCACCGGGACAACCACGTACTCGAGAAGCAAAAACAATGTCAGAATGAATGATAGAAGCACAGCCCCTGGTATGACGAATCCAATATGCCACCTTGTTGACAAGTGAGGAGGTATCTTCTCTGATATGGGATGTAAGAGGAGGAACATTGCACAAATAAATACAATTTGAATTAGCCACGTGAGTAGAAGGGGCCACAACTTGACCAAAGTCAAAAGAGGAGGGTGCTGGACATACTGAGCGTACTGCCAAAGTGGCCGGTTGGATCCTATGGCCTGGCTTATTAGCGGGGCCCTTGTTGTGGTCCTCACTTGTTGAAGACGTAGCAGGCAGTGCAGCCGGGCCCAAAGGCCAAGAAGATTGTACCGGCACAGGAATCAAAGTACGGTGAGGAGGTGAATCAATTTTTTTTAAGAGATTGAGAACCTCAAACAATATGCCCTTTAGCTCCCCCACTTCACGTTTTAAGCTAGAGACTATTGTTAGTACATCTTCTCCTGGAGGGTCACAGGGAGTGATAACGTGTGAAGATGTCGGAGGATGGTTGGCCCCCACCGAGTCAACCTGGTCTAAAATAGAAAAGCGGTTAGCGCAAGGGATGCCCCTGAGAATGAGATTGTGAGAAGTGGCATCTAAGTTGTCCAATAAACCTGGGGGAGTCAAAGGTTTAGGCAAACCCAACTGACTAGGCGATACAGAAACTTGCACAGGGGAATTCAAGGGCTGGGGATCAATAGAAAGGTTAGGGCCTGCTGTAAGGAACAGGAGTAGAGTCCCAGATTTCAGTCTCTTGCAGGTCTTGCTCTCCTTTTCCTTAAGAATAGATTCCACCTCCTCAATTAAGTTATCAATTTCTCTTGAGACGAAGTTTGAGTGGACTTGCGCTACTCGATTAAGTTTTAGGTTTTTAGATTTAGCACCTGCAGCATCAGGACTGGTGCGCGCCTTACGCTTCCCCATGCTTGGCAGACGAAGCACTCACTACGCTCTTGTGAGGTACGTAAGCAAAGAGATTGGAAGAGAAAACCAAGGGGGGTGGCCCAGCCCAGCCTCTTCCGGGCACTGACGGGCAAAGGACGGGCCCGCCCTTGGCCCGGGCTTTGCCCGGGCGCGGCCCGTGCACCTCCCGCGAAGCGGGCGCACTTAGTTCAAATTTAAAGGGCTCACAGCCCCGCCCCCAGGCAAAAGGGACTCCGCAGGCTTCCTCTCTCCACGAAACGCACGACCCGCGAAGCGGGCGCACTTAGTTCAAATTTAAAGGCTCACAGCCCCGCAGGCACAAGGGACTCCGCAGGCTTCCTCTCTCCACGAAACGCGCGAGTAGAGAAGTCACTAGCAGAGGCAAGATGGGATTGGGAGCAGAAGAAATGGAGAGCAGTGGCATTACAGGATGTTAAGCTGTTTCCAGCAATTACGCAGGAAGATGAGACAGAAGGAAAGAAATCGACTAGAAAGTCAGATAAGGGTTCATCTGAAAGTAAGGAAACAACAAAGTCTTCCATAGTGGAGGAGGATTCTGATACTGAGGACCTTATCACGCATATACTGAGAGATCGACCACCACTGTATGTGGTGCATGATGATGATCCGAGTACGAGTGCTGATCCAACAGCCCGGCACAGGCAATGGGAACAATGAGTCCAGTACAGGTTAATAATGAACAAGTACAAAGTGTGGTGCAGAGTAATCCTAACGTGTTGACTGCTTCAGTAGTCCAGGCACAGTTGCATCCGCCACCGAAACTTAGTGCTGCCTACAGAACAAGTGGTTCCAAGACCATTACTGTTCCAGACTCAGCCGACTCTGATATTGATGCCCCAGGCACAGCATCAAGGTATGCCAGGGTTTACACCAATGACAGGAACACAGTCAGATTTGACACCAGTAATGAATTAGAATATGGGAGTTAATCTTCAATAGAATGCAGGTGCAAGAGCAGCGCCAGAAGCAATATCTCTGCGATTACTGTTGGTCCAGCGGTACCATTGTTTGTGCAGAAGAAATCAATCACAGGAGAACAGGGTGAGATGTCTCAGTGTCTTGTGAGGAGGGGAATAAGTGAGCAGGTTCAAGTAGTCTCTTCCATGGGTCAGACCTTTGATGGATCAAGGTCATTGTTGGATCTCAGTCCACTTGTCGCACTTCCTGATGTCGTAAATGACCCAAGTGCAGGTCTGAGCTTAAAGCTTATGACACCGCAACACCCAAATGTAGTGGTACAACAGGTGCCATCACCAAATGCGAGTAACATTACGTTACAGGGATTGACAGCACAGCAGTTGAACGAGTGGTTAGATAGTTTGAACACCCACACACACACACACAGAATGCGTCCAAAAGTGAAGAGCAGATCGATCGTGTTAGACTGAATATGAAAATAATTGAACTAGTCAAGGGAACAATGGGGGTGAACGGGTTAGAATCTTATATGGAAGCGGAACTAAGATACTTATGTCCAAGAATCATGAGAGAGGTGGGCAACATACATCAGAGATTGGCAGATCTGACAGAAAAACATGATATAGAAATTGGGAAAACAAAGCATTTGAAAAGGAGCTACAGGTTAGATTTTGAGGCGAAGAATTTTGAACACATGAGGTCAGGTGGAATGAAGGCACACCTTAAAGAACTATTGCAGAGTGCTCAAATTTGGGGATCATTAGAAAAGTGGGAAGGCAGATGGGCAAAGAAGAAGGATAAAAGGAAACAAGATTCACAAGAAGGGTCTGAAAGTGTACAAAAGGATAAGGATCCAGTAAATATTTTGCCAATGAGAGGGATCTCAGGAGGGCAGTTTGTTCATGTTCCTTGGCACAGGAGTGATATTTTGTCATTCACAAATGATTATCCAAAATTAAGGAAGAAACCGGTTGAATGGTATCAGCAGACAGACAGGTTTGTGAAGCTTTCGAAATACCTATGGGAAGACCTGAATACTTTACTGGAAATAGTGGTTCCAGCTGATTTGTGGGTTGTGTGTAAGAGAGCAGTAGATTGGCCGAAAGTGAACCAGAAAGGGATAGAACCACAGGTGCACCATCTCCTGAAGTAATGAAGCACTATTATAAGGTCATTGAGTTCCTGAAGATGAGAATTTAGCCTAAAAATATTTATTGGCAGAGGAATGACAGGGCAGTGCAGGAGTTAAAGGAGTTGATACATGCATATTATGAGAGATTGCTGAAAGCATTCAAGGAGTACAGTGGCAAGGAAGTGATTGAGCCTGGTGCATTTTGTGTTCAGGTTTGTGGAAGGACTGAGACCTGAAATAGGTCAAATGATTAAGAGTTATTTGATTTGCTGGCAAGCGAAGCCAATTGATGAGGTGTTGCAAGATGTGAAATACTGTAGTGATGAGATTGAGTTGAAGCAGAAAAAGTTGAAGGAGAAAGCGATGGTGATGCAGATTAAGGCAGGTCAAACAGGAGTGCAGGGAAATCTTGTTCAACAGATACCTCAGCAGCAGGGAACTGTCATGTTCCAACCTCAGATGAGAGGTAGGGGTTGTGGAGTTAATATGAATCGTGGTCCGGATTTGAGTACTGTAGTGGTTCAGAATGATGTGCAAGGGATGAAGAAGATGTTACTGTGTCACATTTGCGGGGCCATGGGACACTGGATGCGGGAGTGTCCGACAATGGTGCAGGAAGGTGTTGTTCAGCAAAATGGTGATGTCAATACATTTCAAAATGTAAGAATACCAAGAATGAGAGTTTCTAATCCAAATTTCCAAAATAACATGAATCAGATGCAAAATGTTCAACCCATGCAGCAGGTGCAAATGCCTTGTGTACAGTTACACACAGATGCAACCAATGAAGCAGCAGGTTCATATGGTACCTAGACAGCAAATGCAGATACCTCAAGCCCCCGATGGAACAGCAACAGGTGACGCTTACTCAACAGGTCACGGGTCAGGGACAAGACAGAAGTGGTAATACAGTGCACCAAATCCCATTACACAGTGAGAATGAAATAAATGGTGTTTGGATGTGTGACAGTTCAGATGAGGAGCTATGTGTGCTTGCAGCCTCCTTAGAAGTAGATCAGAGAGGACGCTATGTGGAAGGAATGGTGATGGGTCACAAGGTCTCATTTTTGGTAGATACAGGAGCTACGCACTCTACAGTAAGAAGTGCAGAAGTTCCGAATTTGCCCCTTTTTAGGAAGAATGGTTCGGGTTGTGGGGGTAGCAAATAAACATTTGCCGAATCCGATCACAGATCCAGTGCAAGTTGAGATTGGCAACTTCCAGGGGCTGCATAAGTTCGTAGTCTGTGATTCAAGTCCAGTATCCCTACTGGGAAGGGACTTATTGTGTAAAACAAGGTGTTCAATTACTTGTTCAGTTGATGGAATCGAGATTCAGACCAATAGTGATGATGAAGAAGACCCAGCTGTAGAAGTTAAGTGTGAAACTGCCAGTGAAGAGTATCCATTGATTGAGTTTTTCCCCATGTTCACACTGAAAGAGCTTCATTCTGATTTGCAGGGAACAGTACAGGAAAATGTGTGGGATCTGACAGGTAAAGAAGTGGGTTTGATTAAAGGAGTGGGACCAATTAAGGTTACTTTGAAGCCAAATGCAGTGTTTCTGCAGCTTCCACAGTACAATATGTCACAAGATGTCTTGATGAAGACTTCACAGAGAGATGTCTGAATGTTTCTGGGAATGGTAGGTTATTGTCGACAGTGGATTCCGAATTTTGCTGAGATTTCAAAGCCATTGCAAAAGTTGACACATAAGGACATTACTGATCCCATACCATTAGCCCAGGAACAGATGAAAGCATTCACTGAGTTGAGAGAGAGTTTGTGCAGGGCTCCAGCATTGGGTATGCCTGATTACACAAAACCCTTCATATTGTTTTGTCATGAGCGTGATGCATGTTCATTGTCTGTCTTGACTCAGGTCCATGGGGGTGCTCATCGCCCGTTAGTATTTTTTTCAGGTACCTTGGACACAGTTGCAGCAGCCTTACCAGGTTGTCTGCGTGCAGTTGTCGCAGTTGGTCAGAGCCTTTCACAGTGTGAAGGAGTAGTGATGGGATATCCCCTGATTGTAATGGTCATTCATGTGATTGCGATTTTACTGACAAGGACGAAAACACAATATTTGACTGGTGCCAGGCTGACATGGTATGAGACGAGCATTTTAGGTGCTCCTAATATGACACTGAAAAGATGTGCAGTGCTGAACCTGGCAACGTTACTTCTAAGCAACACTGCCGAAATTGAAAAAGAGGAAGACATTGAGCATGATTGTCTTGAGGTAACTGAGTTGTGCCCAAAACCAAGACCTGACATTAGAGATACACGATTGGAAGAGAATGACAAATTGTCTTTGTTGATAGTTCTTGTGTGCACAATTACAGGTACTTTAGAAGCTTCCTGGCTTCGAGGAGTATATTCTGCACAAGTAGCAGAATTGGTAGCTCTTACTAGGGCGTGCCATGTATCTGCTAGATTAAGAGCCCCTATCTATACAGATAGACAATACAGATTTGGAATAGTTCATGATTTTGGTCAATTGTGGTCATAAAGAGGTTTCCTGACTTCTACTGGCTCACCAGTGAGAAATGGTGAAAGAATAAGAGTTCATGAATGCAATACAATTGCCTGAAGAAATTGCGGTGGTGAAATGCAGTGCACATCTGAAATCGCAGGACTACGTGTCACTGGGGAATGGATATGCGGATCAAGTCGCAAGAGTTTGCACATTGAACTGTATATCGTTCAAAGACAAATGGGAATTGATTTCTGAAGAAGACACTACGGCCCGTATTTATACTTTTTTTAGCGCCGCATTTGCGCCGCTTTTTGACGCAAAACGGCGCAAACCTACAAAATACAATGGTATTTTGCAAGTTTGCGCCGTTTTTGCGTCAAAAAACGACGCAAATGCGGCGCTAAAAAAGTATAAATACGGGCCTACATGTACGAGTTTTGCATTAAGGGTGATCAACACTATAGAAAACTTAAAAACTTTGCAGAGTAATGTCGACAAAGAAAAGAAACGTACATGGCTTAAAATGAAATGTGTTCAGAGGAAGGATGAGTTATGGGTGTCCGAAGAGGGTCAAATGGTTTTGCCAAATAGTCTGCTGTCACAAATGGTGAGGTACTACCATGGTCAGGCACACATTAGGAGGGATGCCATGGTTCGTCTATTCAAAATTGATTGGATTAACTAAAAGTGTAGACAGGCAGTTGAAGCAGTATGCCATTGCTGTGTTATCTGTCAGCAATTAAATGCAGGAAAAGAGACCGGGGTAAATTTGAGCCACATTGGAAGAGCAGGAGGTTCATTCAGCAGAATGCAATTGGATTTCATTGAGATGCCTGCCTGTAGAAGTCTGAGATATGTGTTGGTGATTGTGTGCATTTTTAGTCACTGGATTCAAGTGTACCCTACAAGGAGAAATGATAGCCTCCCGGTAGCGAAGCTGTTGCTTTAAGAGTTGATACTACGTTTCGGATTTCCGATCTCTTTAGAATCAGATAGGGGAACGCACTTCAATAACGAGGTGATTAAACTTTTGTGTGCAGCATTGAACATTGAGCAGAAGTTGCATTGCAGCTACCGCCCTGAAGCATCAGGACTAGTGGAGCAGATGAATGGTACTTTAAAATCAAGAACTGCCAAAATGTGTGGCGCTACTGATTTGAAATGGCCAGATCCATAGCCCCTAGTGTTGATGTCAATGAGAAATACACCTGACAGGAAGACAGGACTGTCGCCCCGCGAGATCCTTATGGGCAGAGCAATGAGATTGCCAGCCGTTCCAGCCAATGCACTTGTCGATATTACAGATGATGTGGTGTTGGACTACTGCAAGGGTCTAGCTGATGTGGTTCACTCTTTCTCTCAGCAGGTGGAGGCCACCACTCTGCCACCAATTCACGATCCAGGGCACAACCTGAGAGCTGGTGACTGGGTTGTTGTCCGAAAACATGTTCGCAAGACGTGTTTGGAGCCACATTGGAGAGGGCCGTATCAGGTGATCTTGACAACTATGACAGCTATGCAGGGATCCCAAACTGGATTCACACAAGTCACATGAAGAAAGTGGCATGTCCACTGGATCATGAAGAAGCGTTGTTCAGAGCACCAACAACTGCGAAGCAAGTTGCAGCACTAGAACCAGAGAAGGAACAAGGAGAACCTTGAAGCCGAACCAGAACTTGTGGAAGATGGTTCTATCACTTCTGTAAGAGACGAAAGTGAAGAGCTACATGAGGGTGCTGGAGAATCTATCTCGACTGATGCAGCAGGAAGGCCTGGCACAGCAGGGGTTCTCCCAGAAGTAGACGATTCTGAGAAACAAACGGAGCAAGAATTAGACCCAGAAGGGGAGGGAGTTGAGCTGGATGAAAGCCAAAGAGATCTGACTCCTCCTGAATTTGTTGCAGGTCCATCATGAGAAAACACCACAGAGAAAGAAAAGGAGACAAATCCAATCCTGAGGAAAATATTGACAGAAGGTTCAAGGAAAGGAGATAATTGGCCTGAATCACAAGTAGAGAAAAGGAAAGAAGTGGTTATTGATCAAACAATAGAGGAAGAAGTAGATACCACAAGAAAAGAAGAATTAAGTGAAGGGGAGTTGAGTGGTGATCAAAAGTTGGAGAGAAAGAGAATAGCAAGTCGAAGATACACAGGTCCTGTATGGGCGTATACAGCTACAAACGAATGGCAACACAAGTTTATGTCTTTTTGTTTTGATAGGGAAGTTCCAAGTCAATATTTTGATGTAACCTCAAGATGAGCAAGGAGCTGAATTGTTGAAACTAATCTGAGAAATATTTTGAGAAAAGAGACTGTCGAAAGTAAACTGGAAGACATTGATAACTTGATTTGACATTTGAAAACCGGATGTGACAAGCTGCTAATTGATTTTGACAAGGAGAAGGGTTCCTGGATGTGAAACTGAAATGCTGAAAGAAGAATTGTCTATTTTTGATTTTTGATGCACTTTTTTGACTTCTGCTTTCTGATTCTTTACAGATCATGGCTGCAGGTCAGAGATGCTAGGCGTTTTAAATATTTAAATGTTGGGTTGGCAATTATGTGAAGAATTTTATTTATAGTGTTGATTGTGGGTATGTCTGTTCTTGATGCAAAAGGAGCCAACCATACTTCTACTTCTGAGACTACTACACTAACGGCCTTAGAAAAGTTTAAGTTAGATGAGAAATATTTGCATGATCATACTAATGCTCAAGGAGAACTTTCTTCTAATGTTTTCTATGGCTTATTGAGTGCATATGTTGAGACGATGGATGCAAGGGATTGTCTTGTGTGCACGCAAATTCCTTCATCAGACGAGAAAGAAGCTACTTACCACAGTTGTCCACTAACCTACAGGATAAGTTTTAGTCTGCTACTTACAAGGTTCTATGACCAGGAGTATATTCAATATTTGTATTCCAACCATGATGTAGTGTTTTCGTTTGTTCCTATCATTAGGTGTCTGAGTAGAGTAGTTAATGGTCATGACATAGTATTGGTTAGAGGATTCTTTGAGCCTACACTAACTTTTGGGACTTCTTACGCTCACAAGAATAACTTAACATGCTTGCTTACACCTTTGGAGAAGAGCATGTTAGGTCATACTGACGATAGGAGAAAAGTATTAAAAGAGAAATTAGAAAAATGCTTAGAGAAAAGGACTTACAATAATGATTATTCTTACACTGCTGCATTACACGTGGGGAAGCTTTGTACATATAGGCCAAAGGTGCGCGCACTGACACTTTATTTGTGGGTACAAGTCAATGTAGGCATGTGTTTCTGTTTCAGAGTAAATGGACATTTATGTTGAATGGTCGGGACCCAGTGATTCCAGGAATCTACTATATTTGTGGACTTAATGCTTATTACCGTCTCCCAAGAGGATGGTATGGGACATGTTATTTGGGGATAGTATTCCCAAAGATTTACCACATAGAGGATTTGAAAAAGTTTCCGAAATTGACTGAATTACACCATAAGAGACAGAGGAGGGAGTCCTCTTCTGCGATAGTGGGAGAAATATTTGGTGCGGTGATTCCTTCAATGGGAGTCATCCTGAATTTGATCAAGATTCAAAAGTTGTGTACTATAGTGGATAACATGCTGACAAATTTTACAGGGGCAATACTCCGGATAGATACTGAGGCCCGTATTTATACTCCGTTTGCGCCGAATTTGCGTCGTTTTTTTGACGCAAATTCGGCGCAAAACTAACGCCATATTTATACTTTGGCGTTAGGCGCGTCTAGCGCCAAAGTATGAAGAAAGAGCGTCATTTTTTTGCGTGAACGCCTTCCTTGCGTTAATGAGATGCAAGGAAGGCGTTCCCGTCTAAAAAAATTACGGCGACGCAAATGCGTCGTATTTATACTCCCGGGCAAAAATCACGCCCGGGAGGTGGCGGGTCAAAAAAAAACGCATTTGCGCCTGAATTTAACACCTGGGTCAGGGTAGGCGTTAAGGGACCTGTGGGCTCAGAATGAGCCCACAGGTGCCCTCCCCTGCCCCCAGGGACATCCCCTGCCACCCCTGCCCACCCCAGGAGGACACCCAAGGATGGAGGGACCCATCCCAGTGAAGTACAGGTAAGTTCAGGTAAGTATAATTTTTTTTATTTTTTTTGTGGCATTGGGGGGCCTTATTTGTGCCCCCCTACATGCCACTATGCCCAATGACCATGCCCAGGGGACACAAGTCCCCTGGGCATGGCCATTGGGCAAGGGGGCATGACTCCTGTCTTTACTAAGACAGGAGTCATGAAATGGCGTCTGGGCGTCGAAAAAATGGCGCAAATCGGGTTAAGACGATTTTTTAGCGTCAACCTGACTTGCGCCATTTTAAGACGCCCTAACGTCATTTTTTCCCAACGCCGGCGCTGCCTGGTCTACGTGGTTTTTTTCCACGCACACCAGGCAGCGCCGGTCTGATTGCGCCGTCTAACGCCATTCCATAAATACGGCGCCCGCATGGCGCTTCAGAATGGCGTTAGACGGCGCAAAATTTTTTGACGCTAAACTGCGTTAGCGCAGTTTAGCGTCAAAAAGTATAAATATGGGCCTGAATTGGCTGCGGATAGAGCTATGACTCTCCAAAATCATCTTGCTTTAGACATCCTTGTAGCTAAGGACGGAGGAGTCTGTAAAATTATTAACTCTAGGCATTGTTGTTCATATATTCCTAACAACAGTAAAGAGATAAGAGACTTGCTTACTAACCTGACTAACTCAAGTAGTGATTTGAAGGAACTGAAAGAACCAGATATTTGGGAAAAGGTTGGTAAAGTGTTTGCTTTACTGGGAAAATGGCTTAGTAATATCTGGAATGGGGTGCTGCAAAAAACTATACAGGGAATATTAATTGTAATAGCTTGCATATTAGGAATATGGGGATTATGTAAATTGTGTCAAAAGATTAAATTGAAAAGGTCTAAAAATAATCAGAGGAGGGAAGAACGAAACAGGGAAAGAATCTTTAGGGAAAATTCAAGATGAAGGCAAAATGTTGAATAAATCGAGCTATAGAATTTGTAGGTGGTAAAAGTAGTGTGATGACATATTTAGTCATCAGAGGAGGAATTGTTAACGCAAATGTCTTAATTAGAAATTATTAATGAATGTTTATGTTTTCTGAATAATGAATTTAGTATAAAATGAATAACGTAGGGAAAAAATAATGTGCCGTTTGAAATTGTGACCTTGGAGAATGGCCACCAGTATTTACGAATTGTACCAAATAAGTGATTAACATACATGAAAGATTGAAAACGTATTAGATTAATTTAGTAATATGTGATATTGAAAGTTATAACCTATGTTTTCCAATAATTGTAGGCCTTAATTTAGCGAGTGTCTTGGCCTAGTCTTGTCAGGCCTCATGCAGAAAGCTGAATTTCTTAACGTTCAATGGAAAAATGCTCACAAAATGAAGTAACTGTGAACTGCTCATTCTTTAACAAAATGCGTAACTGGAGCTTCTATGGGAACCGACGG
This sequence comes from Pleurodeles waltl, assembly GCF_031143425.1. NCBI lineage: Eukaryota > Metazoa > Chordata > Amphibia > Caudata > Salamandridae > Pleurodeles > Pleurodeles waltl. Next base: position 559,302,265 of record NC_090451.1, read on the forward strand.
ATAGGAGATGATGTCTCCTGAATGTATTGAAAAATATGTAATGTTTACTTTCCCAGGACTCGAACAATGAAGACACTGACTGGAGAAGAAGATGCAACATTTTTGATACCTGACGAGCCAGATGATGAGACCATCATAAAGCGGACCAATCAACGACATGTGAACTGGGAAATATTAGATTCATAGATTTGGTACATAGACATTATTAGTTAGGGTAATAATGTATGACTAATTGACCAATTGGGAATTGGGGGATAGTCTGGGTGACTTTGATATAACGGCGTGACAGAGGGAAAAGACTTCAGAAGATGATGTTAGGGGAGCGAGACTGCGAGACCGCAGAGGTGATTCGAGATTCTGTCATTGGGCTCATACTCTCTGATTGAGAGCATGATGTGATGCTGATAGACTGATGACCTGAGGACGAAGACTGACTCTGTTGCTGACCCATTCCGTGGATAGGTAGATATGACAATCTGACTGAAATATATTTTTCTGCCTTTTCTTTCTAGGTACCAACTGCGCTGTCTAAATAGTGTTCTTAGATAGATGCTTCTTCTAAATACTTGTTCCTAAATGTTTTTTGAATTACGTCCCACATGCTGATGCTAATCTGGGTTAGATGAGGGTTTCCTTACATGGCGTTGACAGATTTCAGAGATAAATGGTTGATGGACTGTTTTGCTGAACTTCATGACCAGAAATGACTTATTGCCTTTGATTCTTTTATTGACCTGTGTTAATGCTTGGAATGTACTCTGATGCAAACTGTGAAAATGTTAATAAATTGATGCTGGTTTTATTTGAATTGAATTGCATTGAATTAATCCCATGACTTAGTATTGTAATCAATAAGGGAAATAAAATTACTAAAACGTATATTGAGGTGTGGTTATTCATGGCTGAAAGGCCATGGTGAGCTGCTTATTGCTTTTATTTACTATTGATTGATGATTTGTCTAATGGTTATTGAATTGTGTGCATTTATTATTGAGAACATCGGTCACATCAGGGCTAGGATACTCCAGGGGAATCAAAAGGTTCATCAACCTATATGCGTCACCTTGTAAGTTTACTTATTAAGGACCGACGCGCTAGCATAGTTATAGTGAACATATACATTCATCCTAATAAAGCAGCAAAAACAAAACTCTCCAATGCCTTGATAGGGGAACTTATGAATTGAAAAGTTGAGTGAGGGAACAGCTCTGTTATAATCTCAGGAGATTTTAACATGTGCCTGATGGAAGGACCAATATCTAATGAAATGCAAAAAGCACAAGACCAAGCCTGAGGGATACAGCATCAAGAAAAACCTAAATGGCATAGGAACAAAAAGCAAGGTAGACTGTTAATAGGTGATCTTGAACTCCTCTGGGTCAGGGTCTTAAATGGCCCCTTTTGAGGAGATCAATCCCCGGGGTTATCATTTAACTCTAAATCAGGAGCATTCCTGATTGACTACACCTTGATGGATGTATCTGTAATGCAACAGGTAACCTCCTATGCTCTGGGGAAAAGATCGATAGTGACTTAGTCCGCAGTAGATTGTCTTATCTCTCATTCCGTTAGAAAAGATTTAGCAATTGGCCAGGAGACAGTACTTTATATAATTAATAACAAGAGAATCAAATGGACTACCACTTCCTTGCCATCTCTGCTGCAAGGGACAAAGAAAACTCTCCACACCCTGGACTAAATGTATGAGCTAGTGAGAAGCTGGGAACACGTCACCAGTAAATATGCAGCCCTTTTTGCAACAACAGTAGCTATATGTCAAAAAAGCTTTGGACCCAAAGATCGCCCATATGGTAACCTGAGGAGAAACCATCACACCTGGGAAATAACAAGGCATGTAAATCAATTATGAAGACAATTGAGGAGAGTCCCAAGTAATCTAGCCTGTGGCGCGATTTCAGAAAAGCAAAAACAGATCTTAAAAAACAGAAATGGGAGATGTTAAAAATAAGTAATGAAACTTTCTGAGCAAAATTGCTCTGTGACGCAAAAAAAAGAAACTCAGCAATGTTTTGGCAAACAGTAAACAGTATTAGAAACCCTCTATCACGAGCGCCAAGTTCAAATATCTCAGAATCAGTTTGGGTTAGTTCCCTCACCTTGCATTTCAATGCAAAGGGTACAATCCATGCAAGCGGAATGGATCATGCAAACTATGGGTATAAGGAATCACCTCTAAACAAAGTGCCTCATTTCACATGTAATGAAAATGCAGCTGAAAGTGAAACTGAACAACAACTGGAAAGGCGAGATGACTCTGCCATATTAATCAGTGTATAGGGCATCCAGAAACAAATCTCCAAAGGGTGACAGGAAGGGGCTCTAGGCCCCAACGGGATTGTTCCAGGAATCTTTACAAAAGAACCATCTTATAGGGCAGATAAATTACAGCCTCTCTTAAAGTTTGTTCTATATAGTGGCAGAGTCCCTGTTTCATTGAAAGGGTCAGTGATCTTGCCAATATTTAAAGGTGGGGACAAAAGTAAGCCTGAGAATTATCACCTGGTGGCATTAATTGATAATGAAGCTAAATACTTTGCAGAAATTATCTTGGAGGAGTTGCAATCTTGGGCGGAACAACACATTATGTGATCCTTGCCCTGCCCCTGGTGAGCTGCTTTTAGTGACTAACTTTGATACAAATAGTTTAGGAAATACTCAGGGTTTGCAGCTTTTATCCTGGAATGTGGCTGGGGTAAGAGATAAACTCCTTAATGAGGATTGGTTGAAATACGTTGCCAATTATGTCATTATATGCTGTCAAGAAACATGAGCACCCAATCCTGTATCTTTAAATGGGTGTATGTCTTATTACTCACCCGCCTTCCCTTCGGTGGCTTGAAGAGGGAAGGGGGTCTAGCAATTTTTCTTTCCTGTGCCTTAGACAATCTAAAGGTTACTGTGGTGGCGTCCACACCTAATTTTCAAATGTTGTATTTGCAAAAAGCTAAAGCATCAAACTTGATCCTGATCAATTTTTATTATAACCAATTTTCATCCCAAACCACAGAGACTGTTGAGGATTTAGAGAAGAAGCTTGTAGTTTTCTGTAGTAGACAAAAACACGTGTCCATTTCAATAATTTGGGCAGGCAATTTTAATATTGTAAAATGTCGATTTAGTGGGGAGCACAGTTGTGGGTTTTTTAATCTACAAGAGAACATTGTTGGCCATTTTCTACATTCTGCATAAAGTGAAGCTATAAATAAATTAATCTTGTCTTATAGCTCGGTTGACACCTCAGATGTGTTGGATAGAAATTATGATAGCCCCCCCTACATTTACAGGGAGATGTAGAGGCATCACAATTGATTTTGTACTTATATCCTCTAATTTGGTGTACAATCTGAGGTATTTCAAAGTATATCATCTACCATTTAGTGATCATAACCCAATCCATATTTGTTTGACTGGCAATCATTTTGGAACACCAGCAAGGTGCATTTATCTTTCTTTTAACCACATAATAAATAAAGGGGCCCATTTAAAGTGGAATAACCTTAACCCGGTTAATTTTTTTACAATTTAATTATAAGCATGGAGACTGATTTTTTTCTGTTGTTTGTCACTTGAGAGGGCCCCAGAAGATATCCTCAAGAGTTTCAGTAATATTGGTGGTGAGGAAGCAAGCCAATTAATCTCTAAAAAAACAGTTAAGTGAGCACCAAATGAAATCCTGGTTTAACAACGAGTGCACCATGGCGCTTAAAGTGCTTAAAAAGACTACTGCTTACATGCCAAGTAATCCAGAGGTCATAACGAGCTCTGGAAGGGTCTATAAACAGGCCTTATTAAAAATGAAGCATGAGCTGAGGATTAAGGCATGGAAGGATCTAGACAAAGAGGCTAAGCGAAAAGATGGTAAACTCTTTTGGGAGATTTTGTACTAATGATTTCTCCTCTGGAATTGAGTGTCACATCAGCAGTCAGGAGTGGACTGACCACTTTTCAGATATTTTTAATTCCAGGGAGGTTTTTCCTACCCAACGGAAAGTTTCAGTCTTCCCATCCACTTTAGCTGGGGAGGAATGGTTAGCTGACCTTATTAATCTAGCCTCTGTAATTGATGCAATCCAGATTGCAGCTAATGGTAAGGCCCCTTGTCCAGATGGGATCCCAATTGATTTGTACAAACATAATATTGATTTCTGGGTCCCCCTATTGACTAACGTCCTAAGGGCGGCCATCAAAGGCAATTTGAGGGATTCATGGAAAGAGGCCATCATTGTCTCAATTTTAAAAAAAGGAGATCGGAGCTCGTCTACGTGTTATCGCCCGATCTCCCTACTAGATTTCACAGTAAAGATTCTTAGTCTGGTAATTCTAGATAAACTAGAAACCTGGCAGAGGCCAGTGCCTTTTTCTTGCCGCTACAATATGGCTTTAGACCCAGTCTAGGGACTGTAGAGCAGGCTTTAAATCCAACTCTCATTTGAGGTAAGTACATCAAAGCCATGAGAAGTGCCATCCATATGGCATTTCTGGACCTCTCCTGTGCCTTTGACTTAGTGGATCAGGCACTCTTATGGGTCCTAATGGACCAGGCTGGTATTGACCACACATTGGTGGATTTGGTGCAAAGACTACATACAGATACAACCACAAAGTTGTGTTACACACTCTCCGGGGAATGCACAAACCCAATCCGAGTGTTCAGAGTTGTGAGAGAAGGCTGTATTCTCTTGCTTTTTTATTCTTATTGTACTTCAATTCCTTATGTATTTATCTAGAACCATACAGTCTGGACATCCCACGTCTTGGTCTACAAGCAGTCCCGGTCTCCTCTATGCAGATGATGCAGTTCCCCTGGCACTAACTGCTAATGACCTACAAAATTTGTTGAATGGATTCCATGATTTCATGTCTAAACTAAAGCTTAAGGTCAACTTTAAAAAATCATTTATATTGGCATGTGGTCCAAAAACTACAAAAACAAAGGCTTTTCAGATAGGGGGTACCCAGCTAATGAAAATACCTTTCTTCAGCTATTTGGGTATCCTGTTTGACGCACGTGGATCCTGGGAGAGGCTGATTGCCCAAAGAGCACTTAAATTGGGGGCAGTATCAGTTATTCTATTTAGATTTGCTAGTCAGGTTGGTTGCAAACCCATTAGGGAATTGATTCAGCTGTACAGAAGCAAATGCCTCTCTCTTGGGGTTTATGGTGCTGGCGTCTGGGACTGTTCTCCTTCAGGACGGCTACAAGTTGTAGAGAACAAATTCCTATCCCGCTTGCTGGCATTACCTCACAGCACAGCAAGTTTGATCCTCCATCTTAAATCAGGAGCAGATTATATTGAGGACTTCGTGAGTTTGCCCCCCCCTATTATTATGGATTAAAATTTAGGGCACATGAAAGGCTGCATTTTCTTGTTCAGTTTTAGTAGATTGCCTAAAGTTGGACACCTGGCAAGCTATCCCATGGTTGGCATATGTTAAAAGCAATTTTTATGAGCTTGGCTTGAATACGTTTTTTGATTGCCTTGTTGGGATTTGCCTCCAAACCAAATAATGTGTTAAAAAAAATGGTATTTGTCTTATGGGGAGGAAGGGCGCATAGTAAGGGCTCTGAACATAGTTTGTGTAATTAATTTTATGCACCTCGATAACATTTCAATGTTGAATATGTAACTGTTATGGCTAACTAATCCACAGCATAGGATCTATGTAACAAGGTTGAGGCTCAATCTAATTCATCATTTGGTAGCCTTCCCAGTGGTTGGGACCAGAACAACCATTTATTCTCACCGCCCATGTGATAATATCTCAATCCAATCTACTTTGCATTTCATGTTTTTTGGTAAATTATATTCTGTATGTTGGGCTCGCTTTCTTTGCCCCATTCTTAAACATCTGCATTTGTTATCACACAAAGATGGTCTTAGATATGTGCAATCTGCCGCCTCACTGGAAATCTGTTATGAGTTTTATTAGGTCAGCCATAAAGCTACGGAAGGCTTATGGTACTGGTACCTGAACTTTAAGATTGTTTTATTGTTATATGTCTGTCATTGCCTAATTAAACGCATAATTTACTTCATGCAGATGAAATTGGAACATATTTTATTGTGATTTCATTTTGTTAAAATTGTGTTTTTAAGGATGTTTAATTTTGTACATATTAGCTCAGAGGCAAAATATTTGGAGGGCCTTTGCCATTTTGCACAACTAGACTGAGGGGATGGTTGAAATAGTTTACATTATCTGCTATTTTGCACATTCTGTTTGCACTGTTTTTTTAGCTTTTTTATAATCGATTTAAATGTTATGATTATGGATTTACTTCATTTTTAATGACTGAAACGTTGTTTTTGCTGCACTTTTTTTGTCTAAATTTAGAATGAATAAAGATATTTTGACTGACTGAGTTTGCTAAGCAAATATTTCACCATTTATGAATTGGATGTGTATTGTGCTGCTCGGACATTCACCAGATAAATACGCTTTATTTTTCTACACCTGTGTGGAGTCCTTTTGTGATGTACCACCTGTAGTTATTGTGTGTGTGCTGCACAAGTACTTTAGACATTGCTTTCTAAGTTAGGCCTGTCTGCTCTCCACCAAGCTCCCAGAGGGTGAGCACAGGCTAATTTATGTTGCGTCATTGACTTGCCCTGACTAGGATTGTGGTCCCTACTTGCATATGGTGCATAACTAGAGACCCAATTTCTAACAGAGGTTATCACAAAGATTATTTGCAGTACTGTTAGCGAGCTGCTGCTGTGTTACATGTATTGAAAACACATGAACTATCCCTGAATATTAGATGCAAACACATTTATACGTATTTTGGACTAGTGTGCCTGTGCACTGTCAGTGACCTTGCCAAAGAGGGCATGAACAGCTGAAACTGGATCATAAAATCAAAGCTGTTCTGAACAGGGGCCCACAAAATTTGTTTGGCCCAAGGCCCCCAAAATCCTTAAGATGTCCCTTGTTGTCCTTTGAATACTGCAATTTGTGGTCTAATATTTAACATGAGTGACCAGGACTACAAGTCCTACAATACAAAGCAAAGAAAACTAGACTGTAGCAGCACAACATGCATGGACCTTAGAAACATGCACAACCTTAGTGTGACAATATAGGCCCCCTTGCATCATAAGGCAAATGCGTTTGTTTTGGGGCTATACAGTCAAACATGGAGTGTAAAGTTATGGAATAGAATGGGGTTGCCAGAGGCTTAACTTCTCACCTGAGAGGGGATCTAGGTGTTGAGTATGTGGAGATTCTCCTAGTAGGATCATGTGAAGAGGCATGTGTACAGTCACTAGCATGAAACCACATTGCACACAGCTGTCCTGATGTGCTGGGTCAGATATCCCAGGTGCAAGGGCACACACATGGGCGTCATTTAAGGGTCGCAACTGTGACCCCTGGCCTGCTCTTTGCAACCCCTGGACTGCCTTTGCGACCCCTGGCTTCCGAGTTGGCAAATTCAGTACCAGGAATACAGTGGCCGCTCATCCTCATGGAGGTCAGTTGGGGCTCCACTCTGTTTTCTGTCAATTTGTATTACACTAATATTGAATAATAACATATTATTCACTATTAGTGTAATAACAATGGAGTACAATTAGCTGGAATATACCTTTCATGGCGGCTGAGGTGAGTAAAAATGATTTTAAATGTATGTTGTGTGCGTGCTCACGGGTGAGTGTGTTTATGTGAGAGAGTATGTCAGTGGGAATTTGTGTTTATGTGTGTGAGTGAGAGGTCAAAGAGTGTGTGATTTCACTTCCGCTACCCGTGGCATTTCGGTGAATTGATGTCCATGGGCAAACATGAAGGGCTTCCGGTATTGAACTGGCTGTGACAGCACCTGCAGGCCGGATGTCCATTGTAGTTATAGTGAACATATACATTCATCCTAATAAAGCAGCAAAAACAAAACTCTCCAGTGCCTTGATAGGGGAACTTATGAATTGAAAAGTTGAGCGAGGAAACAGCTCTGTTATAATTTCAGGAGATTTTAACATGTGCCTGAAGGAAGGACCAATATCTAACGAAGTCCTAAGAGCACAAGACCAAGCCTGAGGGATACAGCATCAAGAAAAACCTAAATGGCATAGGAACAACAAGCAAAGTAGACTGTTAATAGGTGATCTTGAACACCTTGGGGTCAGGGTCTTAAATGGCCGCTTTTGAGGAGATCAATCCCTGGGTTTATCATATAACTCTAAATCAGGAGCATTCCTGATTGACTACACCTTGATGGATGTATCTTTAATGCAATAGATAACCTCTTATGCTCTGGGGAGAAGATCGATAGTGACCATAGTCCGCAGTAGATTGTCTTATCTCTCATTCTGTTAGAAAAGATCTAGCAATTGGCCAGGAGACGCCACCTTATATAATTGATAACATGAGAATCGAATGGACTACCTTTTTCTTGCCATCTCTCCTGCAAGCGCCAAAGGAAACTCTCCACACCCTGGACTAAACGTATGAGCCAGTGAGAAGCTGGGAACACGTCACTGGTAAATATGCAGCCCATTTTGCAACAACAGCAGCTATTCGTCAAAAAGGCTTTGGAGACGAGAGAGCCCTGAGGAGAAACCATCACACCAGGGAAATAACGAGGCATGTAAATCAATTATGAAGACAATTGAGGAGAATCCCAAGTAATCTAGCCTCTGGCGCGATTTGAGGAAAGCAAAAGCAGATCTTAAAAAGCAGAAATGGGAGATGTTGAAAATAAGTAATTAAACTTTCTGGGCAAAATTGCTCTGTGACGCAAAAAGAAGAAACTCAGCAATGTTTTGGCAAACAGTAAACAGTATTAGAAACCCTCTATCACAGGTGCCAAGTTCAAATATCTCAGAATCAGTTTGGGTTAGTTCCCTCACCTTGCATTTCAACGCAAAGGGTACAATCAATGCAAGCGGAATGGATCATGCAAACCGTGGGTATAAGGAATCACTCCTAAACAAAGTGCCTCATTTCACATGTGATGAAAATACAGCTGAAAGTGTAACTGAACAACTAGAAAGGCGAGATGACTCTGCCATATTAATCAGCGTATAGGGCATCCAGAAACAAATCTCCAGGGTGACGGGAAGGGGCTCCAGGCCTCAACTGGATTTTTCCAGTAATCTTTAAAAAATAACCATCTTATAAGGCATATAAATTACAGCCTCTCTTAAAGTTTGTTCTATATAGTGGCAGAGTCCCTGTTTCATGGAAAGGGTCAGTGATCTTGCCAATATTTAAAGGCGGGGACAAAAGTAAGCCTGAGAATTATCGCCTGGTGGCATTAATTGATAATGAAGTTAAATATTTTGCAGGAATTATCTTGGAGGAGTTGCAATCTTTGGCGGAAGAACAACACATTGGGCCGTATTTATACTTTTTGGCGCACAACTGCGCCAACGCAGTTGTGCGTCAAATAATTTAACGCCGGCTAACGCCATTCCAAAGCGCCATGCGGGCGCCTTATTTATGGAATGACGTTAGCCGGCGGAGCTGCCTGGTGTGCGTAAAAAAAAATGACTTACACCAGGCAGCGCCGGCGTAGGGGAAAATGGAGCTTGGGCGTCAAAAAATGGGGCAAGTCAGGCTGAGGCAAAATTTTCGCCTCAACCCGATTTGCGCCATTTTTTTTAACTCCCAACCCCTATTTAAATGACTCCTGTCTTAGCAAAGACAGGAGTCATGCCCCCTTGCCCAATGGCCATGCCCAGGGGACTTATGTCCCCTGGGCATGGTCATTGGGCATAGTGGTATGTAGGGGGGCACAAATCAGGCCCCCCTATGCCACCCAAAAAAGAAAAAAAAGAAAATACTTACCTGAACTTACCTTACGTTCCCTGGGATGGGTCCCTCCATCCTTGGGTGTCCTCCTGGGGTGGGCCAGGGTGGCAGGGGGTGTCCCTGGGGGCATGGGAGGGCACCTCTGGGCTCCTTCCGAGCCCACAGGTCCCTTAACGCCTGCCCTGACCAGGCGTTAAAAAATGACGCTAAAACGGCTGGACGTCATTTTTTTTGACCCGCCCACTCCCGGGCGTCATTTTTGCCCGGGAGTGTAAATACGGCGCACATGCCTCGGAGTCATTTTTTAGACGGGAACGCCTACCTTGCATATCATTAACGCAAGGAAGGTGTCCACGCTAAAAAATTACGCAAACTCCAAGATCTTTGGCGCTAGACGGGTCTAACGCCAAAGTATAAATATGGAGTTAGTTTTGCGTCGGATTTGCATAAAAAAAACGACGCAAAGCCTATACCTCCAAGCCAATCTGGCTTCACCAAATAAACTGGAACCTTAAAAAACATCATGGCCTTTACCCTGTTAAGTGATTATGCAACGTCATACAAGCAGCCTATATACCTGTGTTTTACAGATTATAAGTCCGTCTTTGACAAGGTGAGCTGAAATAAACTGTGGCAAAAACTTGCAGGCTGTAATATTCCTGTTGGTCTTTTAAAAACATTAGAAACGCTGCATGCTGACACTTGGATTAGGAGAAAACTTGGTGATCGTTCTCGTCTGTCCAGATATATACCAACAACAGAAGGCCTAAAACAAGTTTGTATATTGGCCCTCACTCTTTTCAACCCGCTTCTTGCAGATCTTCCGCAACTATTACATTAGGTAAATAGTCATGCACCAAAACTGAGAGGATTTGTAATATCAAACCTTCTATATACGGATGACTTAGTTCTAATAAGTAGGACCAAAGTAGGACTGCAACGGCTTTTGGAAACAACTTTGGACTGCTCAAATAACAATGGGCTAGCTATTAATAAGTTAAAGACTAGAATACTTCTATTCCAAAGGAACAAGTGGGGAAAATATAATTGGCACATGGGCAGAGATAAAGTGGAAGAAGCAGATGTACATAAATATCTGAAAGTCCTATTCAGCTCCAATGGAAGATTCTGAGCCCAAATGGAAGAATGAAGAAGGGAAGGAAAAGTTATTGGAGCTTGCCTGGGACTGCATCAAAAGAAAATGAAAGGCTCCTCTTTTAATCCAATATCACAGGGGGCCCAAGCAAGAGTCCTACCTGCTATGGCCAAGGAAGTGAGGACTTGAGAGGCCGTGACAGTATAAGAATTTATAAAGCAATCTTCCATCTTCTGAAGCATGTGTCCCCAGCGCAAATTAGACTGGAGTTAGGCCTGTTCAAATAAACCTTGGGCAGACAGGCGTCTCTAGTAAACTACTGCCTAATTCTAAGACTTGCGAAAGAGGGCTCCTTGAGTCATCTTTGGACAGAAATACAGGAGAGGGACAGATTATCTAAGAGGATCTGCCTACATAGAGCACTTGTCACTTTAGACCTCTATCCATCTGGCCGTAGAAGCTGAGTTGAAATAAGCTAAAAAAACAATAAAAATAAATACTAAACCAAAGTTGCTATTGGAAGATAAACATGATGTGGCAAGATGGCGATAGGACTGGTTGATTCTCAGTAACTATAAGAAACTATCCTCTCAAAGCTACTTAACCACAACTTATAGCACTCAGACAAAGGAGCAATTAAAAAAAATTAGGCCCATATTTATACTTTTTTAAACCGTCATTACGTCATTTTTTGACGCAAAAGTGGCACAAAGTAACAAAATACAATTGTATAAAGCGGTGCAAATGTGGCGCTAAAAAAAAGTATAAATATGGGCCTTAGGTTTCCACCATGGTGAAGGAAGTGCATGGGGAACAATGCAGACTGTGTGGTGAAGCACCTGAAAGTTTCATTAATTTACTGTGCCTCTGCAAAGCCGTCCTAAATGAAAGTCGCAAAATTATTCGTAAGGAGTTTATTAAGAGAGGAATAAGAACTTGTAGAGAGGCCTTGGTTGCATGTTTCAACCCAGTCAACCTCACACTCAACTGTGCATTGGTAGAATCCTCAGGAGCGTGGAAAAGAAAATCCTGGTCATGGAACCAAGCAAGTAGCAGTAGGACCCAGTTTTATAACGATAGATCTTAATACCTGACAGTTCATGATTGTTATAACGACTTGAATTTTACTAGGGAACCTGTTTGTTTTATGATGGGTTTAAGAAAATGAAAGATGAATTTTAAATGAATGTTATTTAATGATTTTGTAGTGGAGAATTAATTACATTGCAATGGTTTTTATTATCTAAGCCAATAAACTCGAACTTCAAACTTCACAGGTGCTGCCAGCCATGTTAGAGAACACTCTACCTTCTGTCTTGTGCAAATGAATATTGGGGTGGAAGTAAATGCAAGTGATTAACACCAGAGGTCCATGAGTCTTTGTCGGAAGCATAGATGGTGCGTGAGCTTGATGGTTCCCTGGTAGTGTAGTGCCATGTAGGTGTGGCTGAGCACATTGAACTAGCAGTGTGTCTGAATGGGGAACCCGTTTGGATCTCAAGGAGGTGATGTGTTATGTTTGTGCCGCAACGTAGCCTGAGTGATAGTCATCCTGCACTGCTGAGTTTGATAGTGTCACACTTGTGTAGTAGCCGCGAAGAGATGGCATAGGAGAGGGCATTTTGCACTACACTTGACACCACACCTGACATGTGATATGGGCCTGGCAGAAGGTACAGCAGGTGTCACATGGGAGGCATAAGAAGAAAAGTGTGGCTATGCTACATATGTCAAAGCAGGAAGCTGTTAAACCGAGGATTGTGAAATGACAGGATAAGCCAGGTGCCCAGGATGAAAGTCATGTTTTGGGGATGGTTGGAGGGTGAGGTGCTTTGGCCTAGTCATGTGGGCAATCAGGGTATGTACATGTTACAGTATATCACCACTATTCTTTTGTGAGGTTCCCCATAAGCCATAGCTCTAACATACAGGTAGGCATGATGGTCAATTGCATATTGTAAAAAATGTCGGCTGGTGTAGGTGCCTCCTGAAAGTCAATGTCTGATCTGTGTGACATCAGTTTGTGAGAGTAAGTCCTGGCCCTGGGCCCAAATGACGATTGACAGAGGAGTCATGTACAGGTACAAGTGAGTGGGCTAACTGAAGAGATTTGTGGTATTCTGCAGAGGACCAACTTCGGTAATGACGAAATGCGATGCACTTCAGTGGTTGCATATGTCCAAGTGACGGTGCTTACCCCCTTTAGAGATGGTTCACAGTGCCTATTGATCTGGACTCTGGAGATGACTATGTGTGCTAGGAAACCACAGGAGTATACGCAAATAAGTAGGCCATGACCATTTCATGCCCTTACCCATTCCTGAAGTGTAGCAAGGCTGCTTGCTGTGTAGACTTGTGTAGATGTGTGTCAAATATGAGCCCTTGGACAGAATAATGCACACATTTCGTGCAATACAGCACTGCAAGGCAGATTAGTGGGATGAACATTCAAAATGGCAGAGTGATGGACCAAAACTAACAGATGACCAAACTGACATCACTTTGTCAGGAGCTGTGGGCTAAGTAAGTAGTGGCTACAGTGAATGCAGGCACCCTGGTAACACAGTGCAATGTACTCAGCAGTAGTGTTAATAAGTGAACCTAACATCAATATAGCCATGTTATGAAGATAAGCAGAGCAACATGGTAAATGGGGCCCTTACATTCACTCACCATTTCAGGCCAGGACAGGCTACAATGTGTGCTATTACACAAAAATGCCCCCCTTGTCACACAATGGTTGTGTAAACAATGTACTGATATTGCCATGTGCAAGGCAGAAACAGTGTAACCTGCCTTTATTTACTGTTGTTAACACATGTTCAACACATCTACATGCATCATTTAGTAAATGATATCCATTTGTCACCAGAATAAGTGTTGTCAACATATATCGTAGATCATCATTTACATATTATAATTTAATTGCAGAGGGAAAAACCATCCCTCCTGCCCAGCAGCCTGTCTTGGATGACCAACCTTTTTGTGATGACAATGACACCTTCCAGCAACTCCTGTCCTCCATAGAAACTCCCTCTCCAGTCATGCTAAGGGAAGACAGAGTTGCAGGGTCTCCAGAGGAACCGCCACCCGCAGGACATGCCCCATCTGCCAGCACAAGCCTTTCTGCGGACTCCAAGGTCCTCCAAGTTGTCTTTCAATGGTGAGTGGTAGGAGTCAAGGATAGGATGGTTGATGAGGTGCAGGTGGTGATGGGGGCTATAGCGGGCACCCTACAAGGAGTGCATAGGTGTCTGAACCCTAATAAGGGTATGGCTAAGGCTACTACAGACACCCACACTTGGCTCCTTTCGATTAATGAGCCTCTAGCTGACATTGCTGGTGTCATGAACCAGAGGCAAGAACAAGAAGCCTCAACATCTGACACTACTGAGGTTGCCACCAAGCTCGGGAGCATCATTAACATCATGAGATCTATGGATCACAAGTTGGACCCTACATAGCAACAAATGGTGCCCTCCAAAGAGACACTGTTGCATTGTACAGAAGCCATCAGACCCTTGTCAGTGATGTGCTGCCTTCCTTGATGGCACAGACAAAAGCTGGTGGGTCAGGGTAGGTACATCTTCGGTCCCTGATGTCTGTGTACCTCAGATGCCTCCCACACAAATACCACCAACTGCACTGGAGGACCAACACCCATCAGAGGAGGCAAATGTTGGCTTCCCCAGTTTCCCTAGGAAAACTGTAGGGTAACATACGACTGTGCCCCCTGGCCAGTTCTCCCGTGCTCTTGTATCTAACATCATACCACCTCTTTGTCACTCAGGACTACACCATTTATGTGTACCTGTAAACGTTATCCACTTGTGGACTGTTCGAGAGGCCTACCTTCCCTAATAACAATTTGTACCTCCTCACTGAAAATCTCCCCACCTCTACATGTTACATGACATGTCTCTCAAATAGAAAATGTCTGGACATCCTTTGTTGCTGCGCCAAACAAGCAAAAAATGCTCATGCTGACCATCCCACATTTGTAAATAAATTCACTCATATAAACTAGAGTGCCGATTGTCTGTTGAAGACAGGACCACTTATACCATGGTGGACTGGATATGCACCAACAACAAGTATATCCGCCACAATGGCATAATGTGGAATAGCTTGTCTCCCAGTTGTACCTCATGGTGTGACAATAAGCTTCAGTTACTTGACTGGCACACAGTAAAAAGACCTTACTAAACACATAAGTGCCTCCCTGCTAAAAATGGGACCCGTGAGGCATGCAAACCAATAACACTTTTTCACTCATCTGCATGTATCTAGCTCAGTGAACATGAAGACGTGACCAAGCACATATGATAGCTTCAATGCTTATGCTGAAGAGATCATAAAGTACATACATGATGACCCTTGCACTGATAATATTCATATATTCATAACCAGACTCTTTCAGAATTTGCATCATACCTGTAACTCACAGATGTACAAGGTCAGTTCAATGCCTTGGATGTCAGTATGTATGAAATGCAGCTTTTTATTTTGGGGTCCTGTGTCAATTGACAAATGTAAGCACATAATACTTCATAGCAGCCAAAGCACAGAACCAGCAACCAACCAAGAACCATCTTCCCAGGGTAAGAGGAAATGGAAGACATGGTTTTCTAACTTTGCAAGTACTTACACAAAGTTACATGCAAGTAGTGTCACACTTAGCAAGTACTCGCTGCCAAGGATGATTCAGCTTCTCCAGGCAGGTGGGGGGGCCACAATCATGAATTATAATTAGCTAAGAACAATGACCAACTTGCACAAGGGTGCAAGAGTGTGTGCATTAGTGACAGGCACCAGTGTGTGCCCCAGCACAGCCAGGAATCTGTAATCTGCAGTGACAAAACCATCCAAATTCTACATGTGGTATCTCTTTCATACACAGTGTTATAATAGGTGACTATCTGTCTTGGGCCGAGTGTCAAATCACACTATGATGACCACTTACAGTGCACTAAAATTTGAAAATAGTCCTTAAGTGGCTCAAATGTGAGGTACATCAACTCTTCACCTTAGGCATCTCACAAAATGACATATACCTTCAAAGACTGCAGGGCAATGGCTATAATATGTACTCAACTCAGCCTACTCAACGTTAAAAACTCTTAGGGCCTGATTACAACTTTGGAGGAGGTGTTAATCTGTCCCAAATGTGACGGATATACCACCAGCCGTATTACGAGTTCCATAGGATATAATGGACTCGTAATACGGCTGGTGGTATATCCGTCACTTTTGGGACGGATTAACACCTTCCTCCAAAGTTGTAATCAGGCCCTTAATGTTGCAATGATTACGACCTTCTGAATGTATAAAAAGTTTTAATATTATGATCTAATTAAACAAACTAAGTATTGGCCCCTTGATATACCTCCGTAAAATAAATAGTTGTCCAGAGATTTTCATTTTTGATTTGTGCTTTTGTATCATTACAGAAGTAATTTAGCTTGCTAATCCTGGACGATTTTTTTTTTTTTTTTAATAATTTTTTTTAAATGGCTGGAAGTGCTCCAGTGATGATGTAATATTTCAAGAGCCATCAGGCCTATACATTTCATTTTGGCGTCAAAACATAGGTTTTGGGGGGTCAATTAGTCTTATAGAGACAGAAAATAACTCTGCAGAGCAACCCTTTTGCAATTTTCCAAAATGGCGTCTCTATAATGATAACTTATAGCCATCATATTAGTAATTAATTTTAATATTGTTTTGTTTCATGTTTTCCATTGATTCAAATTCGTACACATGAGCGAAGCAGGTGGTAGCAGAGGAACCTTCCCTCATGACAGGGTGTTGCTAATTACAAAATCTGAGGACTCCTTCAACAAAGAAAAGTATGTCATATACCAAATTGATCCAAAAGAAAAGCTAACATCAACTGTGGCTGGGCAAAAAAGAATTTGGGATGCTGCATAAATACAGCCAGACAAAGTTCACAAAAGATTGAAACTGGTAGGATCAAATATGTTATCATTGTAACAAGTGCTACAAGTCATATGCAATGGAAAAAAACTAGAAAAAAAAGGTTAAAAAAATAACAGATACCAGTGAATCACAACAAAGATCTGAAACTGCTGAGAAAGTGATGATAACCAAGCCCAATGCCCATCCACTTAGAAGATCAAAGGGTACCCCTCGTCCACCTCCAACAAATTATCAGAAAGCAGGGGATCTTCAATGTGTTATCTGTGGTTTAGCTAGAACAGGGGCCAAACGGATTGAGGAAAGAACAAAGTACAGCGTATGTGAGTCTCAGAGGGCAAACGTTTTTATCTGCAGCTACTTTCTTTCAAGATGAAATTTTCAGATAAGTAACTGGTCTAAACAGAGAAGTAAATATTTTTGCATCGGATTTGTATGCCCACCTGACCTGTATTCGTGCATACATTTAAAAATATGAATGTACAATAAGCTACCAGCAGCAACGTAACCGCCAGCCTTAAGTTAGGTTTGCACTATTTGAAAAAGCAAATTAAGATTTAAAACTACACTTAAGGGCTGGCTACGGGTTCACACTCAGTGGTATCAGTAAAATAATGATCAACATTGATGAAACTATGTTGATCCATAATAATGAAATTGAGATTTTTTTGGGTGAGAATGTACAATGACGGAATTTGTTTTTTATCAGTCTAACAAAAAGAATGATCCACTTATGGTGTTCTCAGCTGATCTGACCCATGAAGTTCTTGCTGCCAAAATAAGATCACAGGATCCAGTAAAATCAGCAGGAACCAGTTTAAGAAACATCCTGAAAGATTTAGATTATGGATTTAATTACAAATTTTGGGATCCCCCAGAGCTCCACGAATCATGGGAGTCAACAAGAATGCCTGATATTGTCTTAACATTTTTCACATCATTGTTTAATATCAGCAAAGCAAAACTGTTTCAAACTAAAGTTCTTGAGTTCGGAACAGAAGCCGACAACATTGATGATTGCTTTGAAGATATAAGCGAAGAAGTGGAAGGCAATCCCATGAACCGACAGGCTTATGCTGTGCAAATCTATGTATTTTCCAAATCATGTTTTGTGAATTACATCACGGTATAATGAAAACTCTGCTACACATGATGACTGCCCACGCAATCTATGACAAGTGCAAATGTAGAGAGCTAATCACTTCCATAAATAGGATTGGTTTATCAACAAGTTATAATGCATAGTACGGAGCAGGAACTTGTTAGCAGCTCATGAAGTAAAATCGTGTGAAGCCAACAGCACACCACTTCCAAGGCACTTTACCAGGAAAGGATTTACAATTGCTGCTCTTGATAATTTTGATTTTGAAGACTGCTCTTCTTTGTTGGGAACATCTAGCACACATGATACTGCCTTGGTGCTTTTTCAAGACTGTACCTATGAAGTAGCTGCCGGAAAATAAGCTGTGTTAGCTGTAGGCATAAACAAACAAAGCTGCAAACTTATAACCCAACTGCCTTGCCAACGTGTGCAAAATCACTACAAGTCATCAACATGTCCCACTCTACCAGAAAGTTTTAAAGTGGCTGAGGACATGGATCTTCTTCTACCTGATGCTGCAATCCATAAAGCTGATTTAATTGAATTTATCATATTGCTTATTCAGTGTTGACTGAAGGATGAAGAAAAGCCAGTTCCTCTGTGGGCTTGAATTCATTCTCTGATCTCCCAGAACAGTGTCTCACTGAAGAAGGTTGGGTTTATACCAGTAATACTATCTCCAGCCACAAACTACAAAACAGTATACACAGCTCTAAATAATTTCCAAAATGCGTGTGCTCAGCTTGAAAACCAGCTTATCCTTCCAATTTTCTGCGATGAACGTATTTTCCATATTGTAGCTGACATTTTTATGCGCAATCCAGTGAATTTGATGATCTTTATTCGATGATGGCTGTTTTCCACATGACAAAAGTTGTGTTGCGGTGAGCAGGGAGTTATCTCAGTGGATGTGGCATAGACAATGCACTTATTGTGGCAGAAATCTTTGGAAGCAAAACTGTCTAGTCAGTATTGAGTGGAATTCATTATGTTCATTTGTTACAAGGTATGCTCTTCATTCCTGAGGCTATAGAAATATTACGTTGGAATGCTTTCTGGAATAAGAATGACAAATTAGGTAGTGTTCAATACACTCAGTTCAAAATCAGAAAACCTATAAACCAAGATCGTAGAATTTGTCAAAGAATGGGAAGAAAAATCAGAACTTTGCAAATACTGGAGAAATGTTTTACACCTAATAGTATTCGTGAAAAACGTAGTAAATGCTGATCTGGAAGGTAATTGGGAGCTGCACGTGAAGACTGAGAAGTCAATGACTACTCTTTCCAAATACCAGAACCCACATCTCAGGTAGTTTATGCAATCAAATCCGCGAAACAAAGTAAAGAAGCTAGAGGTTGAAAAACCATACCTGAACAGACAATTCATCCAAAGACATTTTGGGGTGAAAGACGGAAATGGAAGTTTCAATGCTGTGGCTCCAGATATGTAACTGTAACAGACGATCCAGTGATCACAGAAAAGCTCCAAGGGAAGTGTTGGTCAGACACGTAAAAGTGAATATGTTGCTGAATGGCAGCTAGTTTACCATGAAGTCCTTTCTATTTGCAATGTTTTCAGAGAGATGACAAGTTCAAAATTAATGGACCATTGTGAAACTGTTCCTCACCACGAAACGTGGAAAAAAGGGGAACGTTTTAATACACATGTTGACAGCTTTCTTCATTTCATGCTGCAGCAAGGAAGTCCCTTTGAAATTACTGAGCCTATGCAACTACACAACTTTGTGACTGAACAATATTTGGATAACGATATAAAGACGTGTCTACTAGATGTCCTGGAACACGTATTGAAACTATACACAGAACTGAAGTAAGAGAGATTTGTATTGAAAGAGATAAAGCTAACATAATCCTAAAGCTAAACTTCCACACTTTAATTGCATCCTAAGAGTTTTGTCCAACTAGCTACTACAAAACAGGTTACAAAAACACAAATTTCACAAGCATAGAGAGAGATGGATGTAGTAAAAGAAAGGAGTACATTTATCAAGGAAATTCTGTGGAATGAGCTTCTTCAAACAAACCCATTATTTGATGGAGAAGCTGCAACCAACCAGTGAAGCAAAAACTCGTACAAGAACTAAAAAAAAATTAACCCGAAGAATCTCAATTGGAAAAGGTGTCCTCATTGAAAACTGCTGTTTTTGTGGACTATGGGCCTTATTTATACTTTTTGGTGCAAAACTGCACTAAGGCAGTTTTGCCCCAGAAAGTTTTGCACCGGCTTGCACCATTTTTTAGCACCAGCTGGGCACCATATTTATGGAACGGTGCAAGCCGGTGCAAAGGGTAGGCTAGCTTAAAATAAAATGACGTTAGGCAGTTTTGAGTCAAAATAAATGATTCTGACCAGATTAGCATCATTTTTTGACGCTAAGGGGCATATTTATACTCTGTTTGCACTGAATTAGCGTCATTTTTTTTTTTACTCTAATTCAGTGCAAAACTAACCAAATTTATGGAGTTAAAGTCATTTTTTGGAAGTGGAAACCTACCTTGCCTTAATGAGATGCAAGGTAGGCGTTCCTGTGAAAAAAAATGACTCTATGGCCATAACACCATATTTATACTCCCATGTAAAAATGGTGCAAGGGAGGGAGGAGGGGTCAAAAAATGGGGCAAAGCTTGCTTTGCCCCATTTTTTAAGACCTGGGTCAGGGCAGGTGTTAGGGGACCTGTGGCCCTATTTCCATGGCGGCACACCATGGAATAAGCCCAGAGGTGCCCTCCCTAGGCCCTAGGGGGACCCCCACCCACACTAGAGGGACTGCGAGGATGGGGAACCCCATCCCAGGTAGGTACAGGTAAGTGCATTTTATTTTTGAAAGTGCCATAGGGGGCCCTGAAATGGGGCCCCATACATGGCACTGGGTGCAATGGCCATGCCCAGGGGACCCCTGTCCTCTGTGCTGGCCACTGGGGTGGTGGGCATGACTCCTGCCTTTTCTAAGGCAGGAGTCATGTGGCATGGTAGGTTTAGCACCATAAAATGACGCTAATCTGGTTAGAGTCATTTTATTTTACTCTAACCTGCCTAAAGTCATTTTTTGGTGTTAAACCCTCTTCTTCTATACTGCCAGCCCCACCCGACTAAAGCCATTTTTTAAAACTCTAGCCTACCCTTTGCACCGGCTTGCACCATTCCATTAATATGGTGCCCGGCTGGTGCACAGAAATGGTGCAAGCCGGTGCTAAACTTTTTGGTGCAAAACTGAGTTAGTGAAGTTTTGCAGCAAAAAGTATAAATAAGGGCCAATATTTTGTAAGTTTGCGCCACTTTTGTGTCATAAAATGATGTTAATGCGGTGCAAAAAAAGTTTAAATCAGGGCCTTGATGCTAGATGGGTCTAGCACCAAAGTATAAATATGGAGTTAGTTTTGCACCGAATTAGAGTTAAAAAAAATGACACTAATTCGGTGCAAACAGAGTATAAATATGCCGCAGAGTATAAATATGCCCCTAAATATGGCGTTAAGGCCATAGAGTCATTTTTTGCACGGAAACTCCTACCTTGCATCTCATTAAGGCAAAGTAGGTCTCCACTTTCAAAAAATGACTTTAACTCCATAAATTTGGTGCTAGAGGGGTCTAGCACCAAAGTATAAATATGGAGTTAGTTTTGCACCGAATTAGAGTAAAAAAAAATGACACTAATTCGGTGCAAACAGAGTATAAATATGCCCCTATAGGTCACAATTGCGAATAGTTAAGATATCATCCATGCAAAACTTCGGAGAGGACGTTCCAAACTGTTCTACAGATATCAAAGTCAGTGTGCATCTTGCAAGAACTAGACATTGGCTTTGACAATTATCTTGAGCTATCTGTCAAAGAATGGGAGAGAATCCGAATAAATGTCTACAAGTAGACTATTTGACCTTGTCTGCATCAAAAATTCAACACCTATACCTGTGCAACTGGATAAATCCTGGTCATCGATATCGAACAAGATGTACTTGAAGATGTTTAATCTGCAAAACATTGCTGATGCTTCAGTGAACACTGAATTTCCAATTATTGCAAGTGGAATGATTGTCAATGAGGAGTTGGTGCCTGCAGGGACGTATTCAAAAGATATGGGCCATATTGTTCAAGAACTTAATAACAAATTGGAGGATGCTGACCTTCGTATTGTGCCAAATGTTGAGTGGGCTGTTCGAAATGGTTCCAACTGAGTCATTGTACAGCCCAATAACATAGATGTCATTATTGTGCTACTTGGATTTGTTGCAATGTTCATAAGTCAAGGATTGTCAGAGTTATGGATACATTATGGAACAGGGGAGAAAAGATACTTAATTCAGCTTCATCTTCTCTACAAGAAAATACGCTCAGAGTTGCCAAGTCCCCTTTTCAAGGCACACATTAATATGTGTGATGACAGTATGAGCAAAATTGGAACAAAGCTTGGAGCTTTAACTGCTGAGCCTGTGAAGTTTCTAGAATGATCTTATGAGGCAGAAGAAGAATGTGACTTTAAAGACGTAGAACAATACCTTGTGCATGTGTGGGAAATGATCTCTAATTGTCACACATTTGACATTCGGGACAGCAAATTCAAGAGATCAGTCCCTCTAAGTGGCCTTCCACCAACGTCATATTCTGTGCGTGAACACTTAATACAATGTGTAAATGTTTTGGATCATGCATATGTAGAGAAGATCCATGTGAATTTGGGGAAGCGCAAGGAGGTCCCGGGAGGCGTGTCGAGGGCAGGAGCCCTTTAAATTTCTAATAGCGCTCCCGCCGTCGAGGGAAGCGCAAGGAGGTCCCGGGAGGCGTGTCGAGGGCAGGAGCCCTTTAAATTTCTAATAGCGCTCCCGCCGTCGCGGGAAGCGCAAGGAGGTCCCGGGAGGCGTGTCGAGGGCAGGAGCCCTTTAAATTTCTAATAGCGCTCCCGCCGCGCGCGGGTCAAGGGCGGGCCCGTCCTTGCCCGTCATTGCCAGGAAGAGGCAGGGCAGGGCCACCCCCCTGACATTCATCTAAAGTTGCATGGACATGCCAATCTACACGTATGGCTGCCTGAAGGTACTGTGTTGATATTTACTCCTAAATAGGTCCTTTTACAGAGGGCCTTTGGACCGTATTCTCCACTTATTGTTGCAACGCTTTTTCCATTACCCGATAAATATTGGAGTGGGGTCAGGCTGGGCCTCTGCCTTTTTATACTTGGCAAGAGGTCTGCTTATATTTATAGTGGAATACATATAGCTATCGTTCTCATATGTGAAGATAACTGTACTAAATAGGTCTATCCCTACCAGCCCTTCTCCTACTCTCCTTTATAATTACATATTGGGGACTGGTTCACAGAGCCGAAGCACTATTTAGGCAGTTTAATCTATGGGAAAACGCAAGGCATCAGAACCCCCAAGGGGAAAGGTGAATTCTGTAAAAAAACTTAGGAATGCGGGTGAGAACTGCACAATAGCTGAAATAGACGATCTTATCGAGGAGGTAGAGTCACTACTATGTAGTAGGACCACTATTCGGGAGGGTCCTGATAAAAAGATTACCTCCTATTACACGAAGAAAATCGAACCAGTGGAAGATAAAACGTTAGAGATCGTTTTTCAGCAAGAGGGGGAGGCACCATCCGATGTCAGGACTGACAGCCCTAGGGTTGCTGCAACTCGATCCATACACCTATGCACCATTGATAATATTAGGAAGAAGGGCCATATCCAGGAGTGCGAAGCTAGGTGCTCCAATAAATATGCAGTCCTGGCAGAATTCGATAGTAGTAACATACAGAATGCACAAGAGGGGGAATCCGTGGATGAGTTACACCCATTTATCCCAACTGTACAGCTAGATAGTGAAAGGACCACTCCTCTCAATTCAGAACCAGGGAACCCTCTAAAATATAAAACAAGATCTATAGCAGACCTTTATGATCTAATCACCGGATTAATCCAGGAAGTTAGGGACTTGAAACTTGAAGTAAGAACCTTAACAGATATTGTGGAAAAGGAGGGGGGTAGGGGTACCTATAGAGCCCAATGCGAAAGGGAGTCCCCACCCATATCACTCCATCTACAAGGTAGACCCACATATCCTCAAAATTTGATTACTAACCCTAATCTTACCCCAGCTATAGCTAAGATTGTACAACAGCCACAGGGATGCATGATAGGGGTCAATGTGGAACATATTGGTTCACGCAATTTCCAGAGAAGAAATGCTAGTAATTTATGCCAAGGAACAGGGAAACCACAAAGAGATCCCCGTTTGGTTAAAGGACCCCAAAAAGGAAATTTGGAACTTACTCTGAACCCCTATCCCCAAGTATCTAATGATTATAACAAAAACACTATAGGGAATCCATACTCTGAGGAGGATAGGTTTCCTACTAGGACCAATGTTGTTCATCTGTTAAATGTTCCAAAATTGCCCTTAAATAGCAGAGAAGATGAGGACTCCTTAAAAAACAAGCTTATACATTGGATTAGGGCCAAAAGACACTGTTTATCCATAATTCGATCAGATATTAGGGGGGCAGAAAGAATCCCTGGAGAGAAGGGGCAACTTGACGTTATTGCATTAACACTCAAGGATGGAAGATTAACCAGAGGTTTGATTGACATGGAACAGAGAACCCCCGCCCCTAACTTCAATGCCATGAGGTTTAGTTCGGATCCATTAATTACCAAACTTCGAGTTCAAAGGCATAAACTCAATCACAATGAGGGACTGCAAAAGAGAAATGATGATTCAAACCTTGAAAGAGTAGATTGACTAATCCAGATAGATCAGGCACAAGTGGAACCCAATGGGGACCCAATAGTAGGGGAGCCCCATGAAGGGAATGATCTTCATGCTATAGGGGCAGGGAGCGTAGCGGAGCTCTTGCATGGTAGGAAAGATCTAACAACCTATCCGAGCCATACTTTCAATGCCACAAGCCTAAACGGAAGGGGTCCTATCACCATGATCTCATGGAATGTAGCTGGCTTAAAAAATAAGCTTATAGACCCCGAATGGCAGGACTATATTGATCGACACCATGTCTGTCTCTTCCAAGAGACGTGGCTTAAAGATCCACCGTATAAAGTAGGATATAAAACCTACTTTATTAGTGCAACTTCAGCTGCCGGAGGGAGACCATCTGGGGGGTTGGTTGTATGGGCGAAAATCTCATTAAATGTTGAGATACGCATGCAAGCCACTGAGTCGGAGGACATCTTATTGTTGATAATGGGAAAAAAAATAATAAGATAATAACCCACTTGTTCAATGTATATATAAGACCTAGAAAGTCAAACGTGGAGTCTCCTGAAATAACTCTACTAGACGACCTGCTCAAAAAAATTCCAGTAGGTGAGACAATTATGATAGGGGGTGACCTTAATTGTAATTATGAACCTATAACTGGATTCGAACATTTAGCAGAAGAGGAAGATCGAATGAGAACAATTCCTTACCTAACAATAGAAAAAACTGTCCCAGGCACAGTGGCCGCATTGCAAATCATGGGCCTTACATTAAACCATGGACTGAGGGCATGCAATGGCAGAGTGGGTGAAGGCGGCCTTAATCTGGTTACTTTCCAGAGAGGCAACTCAACTTCAAAAATAGATTACATTCTGCATAGTATAAATACATGGGGAAGACTAGCGACCTTTAAAATTGATAAAAGAAGGGATAGCGATCACTTCCCGCTAATAATTGAATTCAGGGCCCACTTCTTAGATTTGGACTCGAAATATATAGAACATAAGGTGGAGTTACAACCCACCCTCAGTAACAACAGAAGGGTTGTAAAATGGCCAGCAATACTAGGCAATCAGGTCACTATGATAAATATTTACAACATATTTTCTGATCTCTTGGAGCCTTATGCAGAAAATAAACCTAGTGACATTCCTATTACGGCTATCCACCATTCATTGAGCACTACGTTAAGACCCGTCCTGACCAAACAGCCACAGAATAAGCATAAAAAGGAGAAGGTGCAAACCCCCCCTAACAGTCCATGGTATACTATCAAATGTAGAGAGAGGAAAAGAGTACTGGTAGAGGCACTAAAGCAAAAAAATCAATTAGCCGTACAGCAGGCAAGGGCCAGTTATAAGAAAACGCTGGCTACTGGCCAATGCAACTGGGAGGACCAAAAATGGCAAGACCTGCTGGTAGCAGCAAAAAGCAATGATGCAAGGACCTTCTGGAAAATAGTTACCCATGGTAGCAAAGAGGGGATATTTACTACAGACCATCACATAGACCCCAAAACATGGGTTAACTACTTTACATATCTTTACTCTGACCCCCCCACCCTCGATTTCTATCCCTCAAGACATAAAACCCCAGTTACTTGGGGTATTTTACCCGAGTTACAATTTAGTCTGGAGGAGACGGTGGCTGCCATTGAAGCAATCAAGCCAGGAAAAGCCCCCGGTTTGGATAAGATCCCGGGGGATATGTTCAAGCATAGCATAGAAATCTGGGCACCTTATCTAAACCTTCTAAGTAACGCTATAGCAAGGGGAGGCCTAATGCCCGAGACATGGACAGGGGCAGAAATAATCCCAATCTACAAAAAAGGATCCAGGGAAGACCCAGGGAACTATAGACCAATTAGCCTCATAGATGTCACACAAAAAATTTATGCTAGACAGATCCTGAATAGAATCAATATCTGGATAGAAGAGAACAGCATAATGACTATATACCAAGCAGGCTTTAGACAACAGACCAGTACAGTCGACCAGGCCTTTAGGCTATTGACAATAATATGGAAATACACTAGACTAAAGAAAGGCCACCTGTATATCGCGTTTGTGGATCTGCGCGCAGCCTTTGATCTGGTGCCGAGAGACTCCTTATGGGCAGCATTAGGAAAACAGGGCATGCCAGGGAACCTCCTGGGCCAGCTGGAGAGGCTACATGAAAATACATTCGCAAAGGTCCGGTGGGGGCCAAAGGGAGAGTTGACAGACCCAATACCTATCAAGAGGGGGGTGAGACAGGGCTGTGTGCTCGCCCCAACACTTTTCTCATTATACATCAATGATCTGGTTCATCATCTGAAACAAAGTAACCATGACTCACCAAGATTGAATGATGATCCAGTCCCGCCCTCCTTTTTGCAGATGATACCATCCTATTATCTCAAACTCCAATGGGCCTGCAAACTCTACTAGATAAATTCAGTGAGTATTGCAGCTTGAAGGGATTAGAAATAAATGCAAACAAGACTAAGGGCCATATTTATACTTTTTGACGCAAAACTGCGCTAACGCATTTTGCGCCCAAAAAATTAGCGCCGGCTAACGCCATTCTGAAGCGCCATGCGGGCGCCGTATTTATTGAATGCCGTTAGCCGGCGTTAGCCGGCGTTAGCCGACCGGCGCTGCCAGGTGTGCGTGAAAAAAAACGACGTACACCAGGCAGCGCCGGCGTAGGGAAAATGGCGTTTGGGCGTCCCAAAATGGGGCAAGTCAGGCTGAGGCAAAAAAATCGTCTTAACCTGATTTGCGCCATTTTTTTGGGGCGCCCAGACGCCATTAACATGACTCCTGTCTTAGCAAAGACAGGAGTCATGCCCCCTTGCCCAATGGCCATGCCCAGGTGACTTATGTCCCCTGGGCATGGTCATTGGGCATAGTGGCATGTAGGGGGGCACAAATCAGGCCCCCCTATGCCACAAAAAAATTTAAAAAAAATACTTACCACAACTTACCTTTTCTTCCCTGGGATGGGTCCCTCCATCCTTGGGTGTCCTCCTGGGGTGGGCAAGGGTGGCAGGGGGTGTCCCTGGGGGCAGGGGAGGGCACCTCTGGGCTCATTCTGAGCCCACAGGTCCCTTAACGCCTGCCCTGACCCAGGCGTTAAAAAGAGGCGCAAATGCGGGGTTTTTTGCCCTGCCCACTCCCGGGCGTCATTTTTGCCCGGGAGTATAAATACCACGCACATGCCTCGGAGTCATTTTTTAAGACGGGAACGCCTACCTTGCATCTCATTAACGCAAGGAAGGTGTTCACGCCAAAAAATGACGCTAACTCCATGAACTTTGGCGCTAGACGCGTCTAACGCCAAAGTATAAATATGGAGTTAGTTTTGCGTCGAATTTGCGTCGAAAAAAACGACGCAAATTCGGCGCAAACGGAGTATAAATATGCCCCTAAATACTTAACTGTTAACCCTCACAAAGCACTCAAGAGAAACATTCGGATTAGAGGGCAGGCATTGGAACGAGTTAAAAATTTCAACTACCTAGGGATACTGCTTGATGCCAAATTGTCATGGGCACCGCACATCAACAAAGCTGCTATCTCCTTAACTCATAGCTCCATGGCAATTAGTAAAAATTACAAATGTTCTAGGTCGAGCACTGTGTCACCAGTATTCGAGATCTATAGGTGCAAAGCACAGGCCGCTGCTCTGTATGGCGCAGAACTCTGGGGGTTCACAAAACTAACTCCATTGGCTACTCAGGAAAATAATTTCATGAGGGGGGTATTGGGCCTCCCTTCATCCACTCCGTTGATTCCCTTAGCCTATGACACTAATATGAAACAAATAGGCAAATTGGCAGCCCTGAGGCCCCTGCTCTACTGGTGTAGACTTTGGACAACCCCTGAACTGATCCAATACAGGCAAGCACTAATTGAGATCATGGGCTTGGACAAGACTATCTCCCTCCCGTGGCTCCACTATATCAGGCAATGCTTTTACAATTTAGGGCTGAAATTCTATTGGGATGAACCGCATACACTCACAACCCAATCAAAGATCCGACTAAAGCAAGTATTTTGGGACTTCATCTTTAATAGCCCTTTTCATAGCAAGGATTCAGGTAGACTAACCTTAAGTTTTCTGGATTTTAAACCATTACCGAGCGCTGAGGAATGGATCGATACTATCCAACCTAGACGAGCAAAAGTTTTATTTATGAAGTTTCGATATGGGATTCTCCAGGTCAAGGCTTTTACCTTTAAATGGGCCTCCTGAATGGGAGTAATCATGAGGCGACCTGCGAGCTGTGTAATATGGACACACCAGAAACGACGGATCATGTCCTTTTAAATTGCATTGCCTACGATAAACCAAGGAGGAAATGGATCTGACCCATCTGCAGGAACGCTGGAATCAGGAACTACAATGAAGCTGCCAGATTCTTGAGATACAGCTCGATACCATATGTTGTTCTTGGTCTAAGCCGGTTCTTAATAGCAATTTCATTCATCAGAGACAAGGCGGGCCTGAGGTTGTAGGCGCTTTAACTCAGGCAAAACTCCCAAAGTTAACCTATGGTCCTGAAATCGATAATTGGGAGTCACCCTCTGTAATTCAATGGCCTTGGGACCTACAATCAGCCAAGGATATATTTAGCCCAGGGGACATTGTCTATGCCCGGGAGGACCATAGTTACAGGGAGGTTGATTAAGTTACCTAGAATGGCCATTGACACTTATGAAACTTGTTCCTGGATTCTGATATTTACCTACTTTTATCCCAAAAAATCTCCTCTTAGCTAGGCAAATAAGTGCCTGATGGCACGGGAGGTAAATTTTATGGGTCTTGCAAATGAAATACTGTAATCGACTTTTATTTATTTATTGTTTTTAAGACCAACATCAGATAACTTGTTTCTAGTAGTTAAGTGACTATTAGCTGCTGCTAGAACAATGTGCCTTTTGCATTACTTGATCGTATATGGCTTCTAAGTAATATAGGCACGCAAGAAAGAAAGGAATCGTTGGGCCCTAGGGATTGTCAATCATCTCCTAAAAATTAGTCAAATAACCCCTCACGTGATGATGGTATCTATATTGCCAAGATTGTAGAGGCAATTTGACATGCTAGAGGCAAATAATCTTTCAAAAGCATATATCCTATTTTTATAATGGTCACTTTTTGAGCTAGTCCATAGTTAATGCTACTATTAGTGTGATAGCAATCTTAACTGTTTTTTTGTATAAAGATTTATATTTTAGGGGTATTTTATAAAATTTTATAATATTTATATGGTGATTTGCATGATGATGTGTACTGTATATTTTATAGTGTTTTACTGATTAATTGTTGACTTTTAATAACATTTATACCCATAACTTGCCTATTTGTAGTGTATGGCCCTGAGGGAGCTCTGGTCTCGATCTGTTTTTAGTGGGGGTTTTTTCCTTCTTAAAAAGTGTTTTTGTTCCTTTTAGAAATGTAAGAATTTTGCCAGTATGCTTTTATGGTATTGTTTTACCGAAATAAAGCTGAAACTGAACTAAAACCTTAAAAATTTCTAAAGCCTCTACCCACATAACTTATATGTACATGTACTTGGAAAACCTGGGCTACAAAAAGATGTCCCTGTCGATATGCTCTTCTAAAGTGTTCAACATCCTTCAAACGTACCACAAGCGATTGCTAAAACAAAAAAAGTGAATTATGAAAATGTGTCTAAAACAGGAGTGATGAATATTATTTTTTTCATATTCATATCATAAACATTGTTTGGTGTATACATAAAAGGATTCAAAATCATTATTTGTTCCAATTCTATATATGTCTCTTCTTCTTCTGTTATAGCTGCCATTTTGGAAAATAGGCGAAGGGTTGCTCTGAGGAGATATTTTCTGTCTCTATAAGGCTACTTAACTCACAAAACCTATGTTTGGCACCAGAATGAAGTATATAGGCCTCATATTACATCATCACTGCAACACATCTGCCATTTTTTAAAATGTTATCCAGGAAAATTCGGCCTGGATCAGCAATGTCTACCCAAGCTTAATTATTTCTCCAATGATCCAAATACACAAATCAAAAATGAAAATCTCTGGGCAACTTTTTTTTACAGAGGTATATCAGGGGGCTGAGATTAACTATAACTACCTATTCTACACTAACTAACATAAACACTACATTACACTCTCTAAGCTTATCCTAAACTACATATATCAACCTATCCTACACTAACTAACCTTCACACTACCGTACACTAACGTAACTGATCCTAACCGATCCTAAACACCAACCACAAATAACATGTTAAACATTAACCCCCACACCACTTATCATACATAGATTGGCATAAAACAAATAGCATCTACACTTAAACATATACTAACTACACATGTAAACCTAAACAAATACATATTTTTGATATTTTAATTTTTGAAATATTTTTAAACAAATACTACACCTCAACCCCCATCCACTTACAGACACTTAAAAACACAGGAAAAATATATCACAACAGTTATCTATAAAAATATCTAAAAGCTAAAACCGAACTACACTAAGCCTAGCCTAAATAAAAACACAAAATAAGAAAAGTAACAAAACAACAACCTTGTGCAAGGCAGAGTCTACGAGAGTTAGAACACCTGCATGAGGGCCTCCTCTATTGTTTCTACATGTTAAGCAAAGCTGTCCTGCTCCATCTCTGTATCCCATCAAGTCTCTGTGTAATTTTCTTCAACTCATGTAAAATACAGTACTTAAACACAGACTCTCCGTGTTTTCCAGGCCTCCTGGCCTGTGTGGTTGTGGTCTGTGGGGCTGCAGGTGTAGCCGCTGGTACTTGGGGTTGGGGTGGCTACTGCTGGCTTGGTCCACCCACAGTTGGGGTTCTGATGGATGTGGATGTGTCAGATGTTATACTTCGATTGACATTCCAGGAGCCTGCTGACCTAACATGCTCATATAGCTTGCCCATCTTCTGGTAGGCCTTGGAACCATTTCTTATGTATCGGTAACAGTCCTGCCTCATCTCATAGGTCTTGGCCTCTTCAGCTGTCATGTTGTCTAGGGTGGTAATGTAGAGCAGTTTTAGCACAAGTTGTACATGCACATCATGTGTGCGAAAATAGGCTTACATTGTAGCACAATCATATGTGCCTGACAAGACCAACTCCAGAAATAAAGATGGATCTATAGACAATATACTGCCACTACATAGACATCCCCTACATCAGAAAGGAAAACGGAGTCCTGTGCTATCTGTGTAGGTGCACAATATGGATATGTAGTCACAATGAGATTAAAAACCAAATCGTAAGGAACAATGATTCACACTGATGATGATGTCCAGATTATAAATAGGACACATGGTCCAGAAGTTTAAACATTGGGGTTAATGCATGACTGCATCATGCAAGTGGGCTGATTTTTGCTCATCAACATAAGTAAAAGTAGTTAAGGTGATACAGTCCAGGTAGTATGGCTTTGCGTTGCATATCCCATCTGGAGTGACACAAGGCAGCACACATTGCTGACTTCACTTACTCAGTGTCAGATAACTAATACATGGATAGGGGGCTGTCATTTAATTTCTGCAAACCATGACTGAGGTACATTACAATTATTTACCCTCGGGCAAATGTACTGAAATGTTACATGTAGCTTCTAGTTCACACCCTTAGCCAAAAACATGATGCGTCTTACTTAAACGTTTCTGCACACACAACATCCCAAGGCTGCATTTGGCTGAACATATTATAAATTAGCAACACAAAAGGATGATGGATGGAGTGCTGAACAATGCAAACACTCACCCCTAATCACAGATCTGGGTTGTAATCCATCGTTCTTTTGCTCACCATGCCACCCCAGTTTAGACCCAGCCATATGCCTATCAGTCTTGACCCTGTTCCTCATGAGAACAGTATAGCCCGAACTGCCAAGCCAGGCCCTCCCTGGACTGGAAACAAGTGTCCTGGGACCAGTTTCAGGGTATCACCCTTCATCAGTCAGGCTAGCTTAAGTCCAGTGGCACAGTGAGCATGGGACTCACGTCTGGGTGTACCCTTCCCACTTAGGACAACTTTAGCAACACAAAAGGATGATGGACGGAGTGCTGAACAATGCAAACACTCACCCCCAGTCACAGAGCTAGGTTTAATCCATCGTTCTTTTGCTCACTATGCCTCCCCACTTTGGACCCAGCCATATGCAAACCAGTCAACCCTGTTCCTCATGGGAACAGTCCAGCCCGAACAGACAAGCCAGGTCCTCCCTGGCCCGGAAACAAGCATCCTCTACCGGTTTCAGGGTATCACCCTTCATCAGCCAGGCTAGCTTAAATCCAGTGGCACAGTGAGCACAAGATCCACGTTTGGCCATACCCTTCCCACTTAGGGCAACTTTAGCAACACAAAAGGATGATGGATGGAGTGCTGAACAATGCAAATACTCCCTCCCCCAGTCACAGATCTGGGTTTAATCCATCATTCTTTTGCTCACCATGCCACCCCAGTTTGGACCCAGCTATATGCAAATCAGTCTTGACCTTGTTCCTCATGGGAACAGTCCAGCCCGAACTGCCAAGCCAGGTCCTCCCTGGACCGGAAACAAGCATCCTGGGACCGGTTTCAGGGTATCACCCTTCATCAGCCAGGCAGGCTTAAATCCAGTGGCACAGTGAGCACGGGACCCACGTCTGGGCATACCCTTCCCACCTGTGGCAACTTTAGCAATACAAAAGGATGATGGACAAAGTGCTGAACAATAGCATGGGTAGCAAAAAATTATGGATTTAGGCCAAGATCTCTGTACTGGGGGTGAATGTTTGACATTGTTCAGCATTCCATACATTACTTGTTCTTTTTGCATTTGTCACCCTAAGTGGGAAGGGTATGCCCAGACGTGGGTCCCTTGCTCCCCATGCCACTGGAATCAAGCTAGCCTTTTATGGTTTTCTAGACTTTCCAGAGAAACTGCAAAGAATTTATCTTGGGCTTTCAGTGTTGTAATCTGTTGTGGCGTTCTCTCCACCTCTTGGGTTACCTTAAGATTGCTATCCTCCAACCCTTTAGTTCTCAGTCTTAGGCAACCCAAATTTTTATCTAGCATTGATCAAGTCTCTTGGATTTCTTGCTGATGTTGGAATCTTGTTCCTGATCTCCAAAGATAGTTGTTTAATCATAGGTGCAACACCTTCCTCTGCTACATCAGATCATTGAGGGCTGTCAGGAAGCCAGCGTCCTCTTCTATGCATTGGACACATTCTGACTCTTTGGTCGCTAGTAGAATACTGCTTGGATTGTCCATTAAGGCCCTTTTCAACACTGAGGGCGATGAGGCCTGCCCCCCACACCCTGGACATCTGTGGCTTCCTACCAGAGGTCATGCTTCCTCTCCTTCTTCTCTCTGCCTCTTTTTCCTTTCTCACTGATGGTTGTGATTTTCTAATAGATTTATCTCCTGTAATAATTACAAAAATAGACCTTAGGGAGCCTGTTTGCTTGTGTTTGCATGTTTTTTTCAGCTCAAAACCCTGTTTGCACATTTTATTGGGAAAGCGTTCCTAATGATCTTATTACCAGTTTTACTTATCTTTATAGGGAGTTTGTATCAGTCATCTTTCTTTCTACCTATCTTCTCTTTTTCCTCAGGGGAAATCTTGGTTGATACTGCAAACTGGTTTTCCCTGACCGAAGTTCATATCCACTGATAGTGTTCTTGTACTATCCCAATAGATCTCTAGCTAAAGTTATTGTATTGCTTCTACCAGCAGCATGGTTGCACTTTCCCACATATTTTAGAAATGACCAATCATTTAATGTATGCTCCAGTGGCTTCCAGGCATCTTCCCCTTCCTGATTAATAAATAATCCACTTGTGCTAGAAAAATCACTCTGCACTGTCAACATTTTTTTTTCTGGATTGATAAGCACGACCTGCTCACTGCATCCTAGGTCTTGTAGTGTTTCTGTTGTGCACAGTCAGTGCTGGTCCTGCCAACGTCTCCCAGGAAAGCGATGTGGTGCGTCCTCTGTCCTGGTGCAGAAACTCTACAACTCTAGGCCAGTCACAGAGAGTCTCAGACTCTGTTGCACTAATTTACCAGTGAATTAAATTTGGAAGAAATATGTATCTTTTCAAGGTAGGTTCTTAGTCTTGCCTTTTCATACGGTGGAGCCAGGGAGCTCCGTCTCCTGACAAACTGCTCAGCCTGCTGTCATGTTCCTCTGTGGACAATTCTTCGGTGAGTAATGTTCATTTATCACTGGCATCCCAAGTCCTTGGGAACTACTGCGCTGCTCACAGGATACCAAATGTTCCTAATTAGGTTTTGGATCTCCAAATGGTAGTGTGGTCAATCAAGATAGCATGGCTGACTCCAGCAGGTGATGCTGGTTCAGACTCAGATTCTGAACTGACATAAAATATTGACTCTCAGCAAAGAAAGCAACCCAGGAACAGCTGTAGCTTTAAAAGCTCACGTGTATACATCTACAATAGTTGCATGTAGAACAGTAAAAATTAAGTTAAACAAATTGATGGTCCTAGTACCTCGGGGACTGATATATGACCTGAACAATATTTTTAGCACAAACCTTTAGTGCTTCAATTAGTTCTCATTGGAGTATAGGGTCTACACCCCCATAGTCTGAGGGCCAAAGATCGCAAGTCCTCAATATATTTCAGCAATGTTCACAGTTCCTGAATAAGAAACAACAATAGGGGAACGTGGTCGTTCTGTCCAATAGCCTTTCTCAGCTATGCTGCAAAGCTCCTTGGAAGTCCTAAGTATCTCTTAAGAACTGACTCTTCTGCTTCCAGCTACTATCCAGTTCGAGGGGGAAGGAGGGCACCAGTGACGAGAAAATGCCATTGGAGATGTGCAAATCACAGCCATCAAATTTCTGTCCAGTCAGTACATCTTCCCAGGCATTTCTACTAATAAAGGAATGACCAAAATCACATGGTCAAAGGGATGCAGAATCCAGAACTGACAGACCTGACTTTCAACGTGGTAAATATCTTTCCCCTTGTAGCAGGTCACAAGGATTTTGAATGCTTTATTTGCATAATTAATAAAAATCGGTTCCTCATCTTTCCCACCTAATATTGCAGTTGGGAGTACCTTTAGCTTCTGTGATTCTTTATGTACATCAGTCCTCTTTTCATCTGTCAGTTTTTCAACATATTGTTTACTCACGTTGCGTTAAAATCAAGGGACTTTTCCACGCTATTCCGTTTATTCATTTCCTTCCTAGGAGTAATGTTTCTGCTTTGTTTGCTGTTTCACTGACGCCCTGAGTCTATCATCCCACTAAAAGCTTTCTGGGAGCCTGTTTGTTTTTAGTTTTGCCCAGCCAGTTGAAGTTCTTGGTCTAATACTTCCTGGCCCTGTCGGTTTGTTTAAATGTGGTTTTATAGCCATAATGTATCCTTTAACTACCACCACCCATCCATGCCTCCGATACAAGTCTCGGTTTTTTAAGAGTGCTGATTTTGAGAAAGGTAATCGTCCAAGCACCACAGAAAGTACTTCTATTCTCTGTATTGATCAGTTGTAGAGTCTCCAGGCTCTTGTTTGGTGTTCTATAGGGACCACTACTTTGATGTAATTAGTGCTTGGCCTGATATTTCTACTGAAAGAACAATATTTTCTCTTCTGCGCACGTCCTTTTCAGTTTGTTTGATAGGAAAACGTGGGCTATCATGAAAAGTGATTTATGAAAATTTAAGCAAACTGTACAGTCGTCTTATCGGAGTTTTTTTGCACTGCAAATAGACACATGTCTCCTAAACTATCCATACACCTGTTAAAGGCCACTGGGATGGTCAGCCTTCCCACTTCCATCTGTAGAATTCCAAGCTATGAGGAGATTCTTGTCTCGCACTATTAGTTCTTGAAATGAGAATGCCAGAATTTTCATCATTTTATCCTGTCCCATATTCGGACAATGAATGCCTTATGTGTGCCTCATGAAACCTGACTGTAAGTTATCTTGCAATCCTCGAGGTATTTTAGTCTAGAATGTTCTCCTGAAAGACATTCCCACAGAGCTATTACCCCCCCGCGCTTTTCCTTAGCTACAAGCTCACTAGTATTACATCTAAAGCTTTGAAGGGTTTTTCCTATTTCTTCACAGGTTGGGTGTCACAGTCCAAAACCTTTTTCTTTGATGTCTTTTACGTCACAAGCATTGAGAAAGAGCAACATTCTGTGCTCTCTTGCCAAGCCTTTGGCAAGTCTTTCTATTGCCTAGAAGAACACTGGAATGTTGGGAGCACCACTGAAAACAGGTAGAAGCCGGGAGCTTCAACATTCCAATGTTGGCCACAGCTGTTGCTGTGAACAAAGGCTTTATGGAGCCTAGGCGATTTTAAACCCCTCAGGTTCAGTTAGGCCTTTCTTTTATTTATTAGAACATTCTGCCCTCTAGTGCTATACCAGCAATAAAATCCAGCTCCCTTGTTAAAGGCTCTCACCGAACGTTTGAGCGGGCCTTTAATGGCTGCTATAGGCTGCTTTCACAAAGACGAAGCACAGCTCAGTGTGTAATTTATTTAAAGTATTTCAATGGGGTGCACCTTTTCATAGGACAGCACTGCGCTTTATAGATAAGTGGTCTAAGACCGTTATAATAAAAAAGAAAGCAAATTTGTAGGAGCGTAATTCAGTGAAGAGCTCACTTAAAGGGGTAGAATCTAAAGATATGTGTGTTAAGAAAAAGATCTAGCATAGGCAGCCTTAGTAGAGGACAGAGTTCCACAACCTTGAAGTTGGGATGAAAATGCTTGTTTTGACTTTTCTGCTTTTAAGAATTGCTAGAATTAGAGCAAAGTGAGGTGGTCTTACTAATTAAATTAAAATTGTAGGAAGTGTCATGACTAGGATGTACTTTTATGACATCTGTGTGCCAATGTGCTCTATGACCTTAGAAACCTTAATAAAACTATGTAAAAAAGAATTGCTAGAATTAGGCAACTTCTGCCTCTGTTTTTGCAATGTCTGCCTGTGATGTGGAGTTTTCTCCTCAAATAGGGAGGTACAGCAGTGGGAATTGCTTTATGTGCAATGCATACTATAATGAAATCAACTCTTGCTTTTAATGGGAACCAGTGAAGTTGTTTTAGGATAAGGGTAGTATCATATTTCTTTACTCCTGCAACTGAGTGGCCTTTTGTAGTATAGCTCAAAGAGGTGTCACAGTCGATTTTGGAATAATAGAATGGTAAGAGTGAGCACAAGTGCCTGTACTACAGATATGTAGTTGATTGAATTCATGGCTGGTTTTATCTTACAGAGCAGGAGGCCCTGGTATGATGCTGATTTATTCAACACTGAAAATGTGTTTATTTAGCGTAAGGTTTTGGCCTAAGATGAAGTGTAGTAACTTTATATGTGGGGCCAGGGATAGGCAGGTACCTGGAGGATGTAGATCACTTAACCATTTTTGGGCTCTGGCTGGGTTGAGAGTAGAAAGTAGGAGAAGGAATTCAGGGGCATATTTATACTTGTTTTGTGGCAAATTTGCATAATTTGTTTACGCAAATTTGGTCCAAAACTATCTCCATATTTATACTTTGGTGCTAGACCCGTCTAGCGCCAAAGTTTTGGAGTTAAAATCATTTTTTGGACATGGAAACCTACCTTGCGTCAATGAGATGGAAGGTAGGTGTTCCCGTGCAAAAAATGACCCTATGGCCTTAGCACCATATTTATACCCCGTGCTAAAACAGGGGGGAGGAGGGTCAAATAATGGTGCAAAGCTTGCTTTGCACTATTATTTAACGCCTGTGTCAGGGCAGGCGTTAGGGGACCTGTGGGCATGTCTCCATGGTCAGAGACCATGGAAAGAGCCCACATGTGCCCTTCCCTGGCCCCAGGGACACCCCACCCACACCAGAGGGACACCACAGGATGGGGACCCATCCCAGGTAAGTCCCGGGAAGTATTACATTTATTTTTTTTTTATTCCCTTTCAGGGCTCTAACTTGGGCCCCGTGCATGGCACTGTGCCCCATGGAGGTTGTGCGTCTAACAATGGCGCTAGTCAGGTTAGAGTCATTATTTAGACTCTAACCTGACTAGCGGCATTCTTTCACGCACAACCTCCAGTTTTTCCTACGACTCCCCCACCTGGTTATCGTCATGCATTTTGATGCTAACCGGGCCATAGCGCCGGCTTGCGCCATTCCTTAAATATGGTGCCCGGCTGGCGCTCTGGAATGGCGCTAGCCTGCGCTATACTTTTTGACGCAAACACAGGTTTGCAACAAAAAGTATAAATCAGGGCTTTATTCTTTAAAAGCTTCTGTTTCAGAGACAGTGATTGCAGCCATTTATTAGGTTGGATGGATCCGACCCTCAAAGGTAGAGCAGGGTGTCAGCTGGGTATTGACGAATGGAGATAGTGTATTCTTGAACGATTGTCACTATAGGTTCCATATAGAAGATGAAGATGTGTGTTAAGCAGATGACTTCTAATTTACAAGATGGATCAAAGATCAAGTTTTTCAAATAAGGACCATGTGTGAGTGGCTCTTCTTGGAAACTCATATTTTAGAGTGCTGTGATGCCTAACCAAAGAAGAAACACTGCTCCATGCACTATCAGGCATATTTTCAGTAAGTGCTACTCCACGTCCTATCAGTGGGTACAAGGAGTATTATTATGTTAATCTACAGCCACAATAAGATGGAAGAACAAAGGATATGACACTTACCTGTATCCAAATATTATAGAGGTCCCTAGCTCTGCACTCCTGTCTTTGGGGCAGATGAATGAACTCAATCACATCACTTCCTTTTCTGGGTTCTTTGTTTGAAAGCTGATCACAAGCAGCAGGGGACTAAGGCCCTCATTATGACTTTGGCGGTCTAAGAGTGAGACCCCCAAAGCCACGGGTGCCAGAAGACTACCAGTGCTTGCAGTCTTCCTGCTGCCATTATATGGTTACTGCTGGATTTCCGCCACATTTAGGGTGGATATCCGGCAGTAGCCATGCTGGCTGTCGAGGCGCCTGGGCCATACTACCACCTACACCGCCCTGCCAGAAGGACGCCGCCAGCTGTATGATGACAATTAATATGGCCTGGCCATGTCCTGCTGGCAGGACGCTGCCGGCGGTAGCAGCGCCCATTCCCGTGCCCTGCCGGACGACCTCCTTGCCAAACAAAGTAAGTCGGGAGTCTGACAGGGGTGGGGGGTAGGGGTGTTGTGAGTGGTGTCTGCCTGAGTGCTTTAATGTGTGTGTGCATGTGTGAATCCATTTGTGAGTGTTGTGGTGTATGCATGGTTGTGTGCATTTGAATGAATGCATGTATGAATGTTGCAGTGAGCGCGTGTCTGCTTGTCAGTGTGTATGCATGTGAGCATGTTAGTGTGGATGCGTGCCTGAATATGTGTATGTGTGAGTGACTGCGTGTATGGGTGTGTGTGAGTGGATGTGTGTATAGGTGTGTGTGAGTGGATGCGTGTATGGGTGTGTGAGTGGATGCATGTATGCATGTGTGTGAGTGGATGCGTATCTGGACGTGGAGGTGAATAGCTGTATGCGTGGTGCGTGCATGTGTGTGTGTGCATGTATGCAGGGAGCCCTGTGATGATAGGAGGGGTGGGGGGGTAAGGTGATGAGTGAGGTGTGCTGTGACTGTAGGGGGTCGGGGTTCAGGTGATTGCAGGGGGGGAGCTGTCTACCGGTGACAGGGAAGGATTTTGCTGTCACCGGTAGTCCTACCACCATGGTTTTCATGGTGGTGCTACTGCTGCGGAATCCATGGCGGTAGGCCAGCTCATAATGCCACTTGCGGTCTTCTGTGGACCGCTGAGTCGGAGATGAACATGGCGGTATGAGTGGAGATGTAGCGGGTTGGCAGCGGCCAAAATGAGGGCCTAAGTTCTTACAGGTCTGTGAACATCAGCGAGACTTCAAACTCTCAAAGGGAGCGCCAGCTAGAGGCGGATTCTTGAGCTGCACAAGAAGCAGTCAACTTGGTGCCCAAAGGCATAGCACTCAGTTAATGCCATAATTCTGCAGTGGACTGCAAAGACCATAAGCTGGGTGTCTGTGGTGGCTGCATAGTCTGGTTATGGGATACACACAGAGCAGATCCTCCATTAGAGCAGAGGAGCGTCACCGCCACTGAAATGCCCCCAGAGAAGTCCCAAAGACAACAAATAAAATGGTAATGAAGTTAATTCATTACTATCCAACCCGCCCAGATCCGAGTGTCAGGACGGGCAGAGCAGCTGATTGGTAGCAGGGAGAAGTGGTGGGTTGCCTGTGCACTAGTCTTGCGACAGCCAGCCAGTCAAGCATATTTTAAACCTCTCTAACTCAGCTGTCTTAGACAGCTGGGTTAGAGAAATCACAGGCCTCCAGGGCTCTTGAGAGCATTGAGATGCTGCTCCCTCCAATCCTTGCGCTGTCCTGATGCTGGTTACCAGCATGAGAGTAGTGCCAGGATCGGTTAGGGGAATTAGCTGGAGCCAGCAGAGCCTGGAGGAGACAGAGCAGAACATGGACTGGAGTGAGGATGTCATGCAGCAAGCAAAGTAGGTGGCCATTTCTTTTTATTTGCAGTCACCACTCACCTTGCATGCATGCATGCATGCACCCACTCACCACCCATTTGCCTGCCCTCAACTTTAACTACTTGCCAGCTGCTGTTTGATAACACCCTGTTGAGTACTTCAGCAATGTAGCCTCTGCTGTCCACTACCTGCCTATTTGACATTAAGGCCCTCATTATGACATTGGCGGTACGTCCTGCTTACCGCCATGCTGATTGCTGCCAACATACTGCAACAGCGGCGGTATACCCATATTAACACCCACACATAGCAATCCATCACTATACAGACACACACACAAGTCTGCCAGCCCAAAGGTCAGTGGTAAACTGGTGGTACCAAAACCCACACCGTTACGCCAACAGAACTACGCCCACAATTTTATGACCCACGAATCACAGCGGTGGACATTCAATGGCGGTAAACCATTGGCGGTACATACCACCGGGCTCAAAACACAATAACACATACAAAACAACACCACATTGGACAATTCAAGCTACACACACCTGACACACATACACACACCACACCCACACCACTTTAAAACACACACCCACATTACCCACATCCCTTTACGACTAACAAAAATTGCCACTAGAGAGATATACAGCAAGAGCACCCACAGAACCAGAGCCACAGAACACCATCACCCATACACCATCCACGCACCTCACAGCACACACCCCAACACATCACCCCACACACACCACTCACACAACACCCATGGCACCACAAAGACACCCCAGGTTCTCAGAGGAGGAGCTAAGGGTCATGGTGGACGAAATCTTCCGGGTAGAGCCACAGCTATTCGGATCAAAGGTGCGGCAGACATCCATCGCTAGGAATATGGAGCTATAGCGGAGAATCGTGGACAGGGTCAACGTCGTGGGACATCACCCAAGAACAAGGGATGACATCAGGAAGAGGTGGAACGACCTACAGGGGAAGGTATGTTCCGTGGTAGCAAGATACCGGATAGCAGTAGCGGTGGACCCCCACCTCCTCCCCCACAACTAACAACATGGGAGGAGCAAGTCTTGGCAATCATGCATCCTGAGGGCCTGGCAGGAGTAGCAGGAGGACTAGACTCTAGTAAGTCAAATCTCTATTACTATCACCCCCCTACCTGCATGTCATCACAAACCACAACCCCTACACTCACCCCTATCACCGCACCACCTCACATACAACCCACCATCACAACCCACCCATCCCAGTACCCAGCACTGCATGCACCACCAATGCATGGACACCACTCACAGCACTGCATGCACACTAGAGAGAATCACCTAGCCCACAAAATAACTACTAACACAAGGCAAGGCTGACAGGGCACTCACAACCATAGAGGCCAACACACCCATGCACAAGATGTCACACACAGAAACAATAACACTGCATTTACATCCCCACAGGCCCCCCACCCAACGTCACCCGAGAGGAGGTGCCAGCAACATCCAGTCCCCTCCAGAAGAGGCCCACAGTGATGACAGCAGCTCTGCTCGCCTGGTTCAAGATGACCAACCTGGCCCATCAGGGACCCCCGGACAGTGGTTACCCACAGTCCCATACCACCACAGAGCCTCCCCCCTCAGGAAACACCACCACAGCAGCCACTCAGCGGGCCCATACCTCCTTCCCCAGGACACGTTAACCAGCAGTGTGTCCACCACTACAGGCACCCCAGGACACCCCACAAACACAGGACGATCAGGGACCCGGGGTCATTGGCAGTGGGCACACGGTTCAGGGGACAGAGGCACAGGACAACAGGGAAGCTGAGAGGACTGCTGTGCGACAGGGGGAGGACAGGCCCAGGGAACCGACTCTCCACGAGGCACTCAGCAACATCCTGGGAGCATACCACCATTATCAGGAGACAATGGGCTTGATACTGGCCAA
Organism: Pleurodeles waltl; assembly: GCF_031143425.1. Classification (NCBI taxonomy): domain Eukaryota; kingdom Metazoa; phylum Chordata; class Amphibia; order Caudata; family Salamandridae; genus Pleurodeles; species Pleurodeles waltl. The sequence continues at coordinate 559,345,354 of NC_090451.1, forward strand.
GTTGCAGGAGACCCAGCGGCTGCAGGAGGGACAATACCTGGGGATCAGGGAGGACCTGAGGGACATCCACACCACCCTGTTCACCATTGCAGGGGTGCTGGCAGACATGGCCAATACCATGAGGGAGGCAGTGGCACACCAACGGGCCCCTGACACTAGCCAAACCGATGAGCAGCCCTCCACTGATTCTAGTGGACAGTAGGCCCCGCCACAGGAACAACAGGCCACCAGCACCCCACCCCCTGCAGAAGGAGAACCACCCCGCAAACGGTCCCTGCAATCCAGGCAGAAGCCAGAGAACATTGCCAAAACCCCTGCCAGGAAATAAGACTCTCATGATTGTCACACTTGTGTCCCATTCTGTTACCCTGTCCACCTTGAACTGCCATTGCTCCATGTCCTATGCACCCTTGGACAATGCACTTGTGATACAAATAGACCGGACTCTATCATGGACTCTCCTCCACCACCCCCCACAGCCTATAGCAATACCCCATCCACTTATTAGCACATGAATAAACATCCTTGTAAAAAATACAAGTACTGAGTCTGTCAAGTGATTGAACTATGTATTTGTTTCACAATCGGTAGACATTGCAATTCAACTATACAGTAATGTATACTTAGTTATGACCTGTAGTTTGCTGCAGTCAATACACCAGGAGCCAGAGTGGGGCACAGATATCTGTAAACAGACATGTCAAAGGGTACAGTAAGTGGCCATAGTAGTGGGAATATCAGCCTGCCAGTGACAATTTACAATACAAAACTGCAATGGAAGGTGAAGTTACAGTGTCTTACCTGTGTGTCACCGAAAGTACTGTCGAATGATTGCTGTTCTGTTGTCCACATCCTCATCCTCTGCCTCACCTTCGTCACTGTCCACAGGGTCCACTGCTGCCACACGCCCATCTCCAGCCTCATCCTCCTGCAGAAAAGGCAACTGCCGACGTAAGGCAAGGTTGTGCAACATGCAACATGCCACGATGATCTGGCACACCTTCTTGGGTGAGTAGCATAGGGAATCACCTGTTAGATGGAGTCACCGACACCTGGCCTTCAGGAGGCCAAAGGTTCGCTCTAGAATTCTTCTTGTTCGCCCATGTGCCTCATTGTAACGTTCCTCTGCCCTTGTACTGGGATTCCTCACTGGGGTCAGTAGCTATGAGAGGTTGGGGTAACCAGAGTCACCTGCAAATACCGAGGGATACCTGTTAGCCAGACACTAACCCTTAGGGCCAACCCCATACCCATACACCAACGTATACTGTGTGCGGACCATTGGCTCACCTATTAGCCACGCCCTGTGCCTCTGGAGTTGAGCAATCACATATGGGATGCTGCTATTCCTCAGGATAAAGGCACCATGCACAGACCCAGGATAATTTGCACTCACATGGGAGATGCACTGGTCCGCCAGGCACACTATCTGCACATTCATAGAGTGAAAACTCTTTCGATTTCTGAACACCTGTTCATTTCTCTGGGGGGGGGGGGAGAAGGCAATATGTGTACCATCTATTGCCCCAATAATGTTGGGGATATGTCCCATTGCATAGAAGTCAGCTTTCACTGTGGCCAAAATGTGTTTCATCAGGGCAGACAACACTCTTGTCAGCACTACTGAGAACATTGCCTGAGACATTCCTGCTGCCCAGCCCACTGCCACTTGGAAGGAGCCAGTTGCCAAGAAATGGAGCACAGATAGGACTTGCACAAGAGGGGGGAATCCCAGTGGGGTGACGGATAGCAGAGATCAGGTCTGGCTACAATTGGGCACACAGCTCTTTGATTGTGTCCCTGTCACGTCTGTAGGAGAGGATAGTGTGCCTGTCCTCCACTGTTGCCAAGTCCACCAGGGGCCTGTACACAGGGGGATGTCTCCATCTCTTATTCATCCTCAGCGGTTGTAATCTAAGGGGCAAAACGATGAGCATCTGGTCAGTATTAAATATTTCCTAAATGTACAGTACATTGCATGTTGTGTCAGAAACAGTATGTTGATGTATAGGCCCAAATGGTGCCTATGTGTGCTGTGACACAGTTAGGTGCCATGGTGGCCTTCCCCCCCCCCCATATGGCCGGCCACCTGTCCTGTGTAAATGGACAGGTGGAAATGAGGTAATGCCGCTGACGTTGTGCGCTGTTGTGGGAGGTGGTCGAGTACTGCCATGCAACTCCTCACTGGTTAACATTGGGCCCTATGGGTTATAGTAGCTAATGGTGATGTACGCCGGTGGTGACGGTATGCACCACCATGGACGTGACCGCCATTTTCTATCTGTTCACTCACTTGCTACCTGACCTTTAACAGGAGAGGACCTACACTGCAAGTGCTGCTGTGACCTGTGTCTGGAACTGACCATGGCTTGTGTCACTGGGGAAAGGGCCCCTGCCTTCACCGCTGCGGAGTTGGATAGACTGGTGGATGGGGTGGTACCCCAGTACCGAATGCTGTATGGGCCTCCAGACCAACAGGTGAGTACACTGTGAGCACGATGCATGGGGCATGAATGCATGGAGTGCTGTATGTGAGGGCCTCGTGTAAGGGGGGTTGGTTGAGGGGTGCTGGGCTGCGTGCTGCATGTATGGTGGGCAATGTATGTGTGTAAGGGGATGGGAGGGATATGGTGGGACATTAGTGTAACAGCCTGGACGGTATGACTGATACCCTTTTTCTATGTGTATTTCCTCTGCAGGTCAGCGCCCATCAGATAAAGGGTATATGGCGTGCCATCGCCAAGGATGTGCGAACTCTGGGTGTCTACAGCAGACGGAGCACCCACTGTCGCAAACGTGAGGAGAACTTGAGATGCTGGGTGCGGAAGGCGGCGGAGGACCAGCTGGGGATGGCCTCCCGACGAGGAAGGGGTGCCCGTCGAACCATGACCCCCCTGATGTTCCACATACTGACGGTGGCCTATCCGGAGCTGGATGAGCGCTTGAGGGCATCACAGCAGCCACAAAGGGGTGAGTACAGTTCCCAATATACTACTTGCGCGTGGTGGGGTGGTCTCTGGGTGGGGGATGTGCGCATGTTGGTGTCCCAAGGCCAGGACGGACATTGCAGGGTAGGTTCCATGTTGGGCAGGGGCTGATGAACTCCACCTCCAACCAAGCTAGTGGGCATCCACTACTGGGCAGGGCTCTGTGGGTCTTAGGTATGCTGCAACTGGCGATAGGTATTACTTTCCATGGCATGGTGACTAGTAGTGCATTGCCTAGTGCGTAGGGCTGTTCCATGAGTGTTGTGTACGCCAACGGTGGTGGTGTTGCTGCCACTGACCAAGTGTATCCTCTGTCTCTTCCCCCCCTTTTTGTTTTGTCCTCCTGTCCTTATGTGCATTAGCATTATCTGGCGGAGGAGCAGAGGCACCGGTGACGGAGGGAGCTGCATCCCACATGGCCCAGGAGGCCAAACCCACCGACGGTGAGGGCACCAGTGGGACGGAGGGCAAGGGGAGCACCACAGTGGAGACAGGAGGAGACAGTTCTGACAGTGATACCTCCTCCGATGGAAGCTCCCTGCTGGCGGCAGGCACCTTTGTGGCCTTCCCAACTACAGGTACAGCCGCCACCCCCATACCAGCACCGCCCTCCCAGCAGCCTCTCAGCGAGTTTCCCGTGCCCGCTCACCCATGAGGGTGGGCATCTCCTTCGCCCCAGGCACCTCAGGCCCTGCCCCAGTTGGCCCAACTACCCTGAGTGAGGAGCCTATTGACCTCCTGCGATCCATCTCTGTTGGGCAGTCAACCATAGTAAATGCAACATACAAATGCATTCCTGGAGGGCATTCACTCTGGTGTGACGGCCCAACAGACATCATTCCAGGCTCTGGCCTCCTCCCTGATGGCAGCCATTGTTCCTGTCTCAAGCCTCCCTCTCCAACTTCCTCTACCCAATCCCATGCCCCTGAACCCCATCCTATCCCAAGCACACATTCAGACCAGCAACCACCCAAGACAACACTCAGGAGTGGCTCAGGCAAACACAAGCACCACACATCATCCCACAGGCACTCACACAAACACCATCCAGATGCTGACAACAACATCCACTGCCACCACTGTGTCTCCCTCCACCTCATCGTCTACCTCCCTCCCAGTAGCGTCTCCACTCACACCTGCATGCACCACATCCACACCCACTGCCTCCATCACCATCACGCCTATCACTACACGCCCCTCACTGGCAGTCACCACCCCCACATCCATGCACATGTCCCCTGTGTCCTCTACCACTGTGTCTGTGCCCCCTCCTCCTAAAGTACACAAACGCAAGCACTCAGACAGCCATCCACCTCACAACAGCACCCAGGCCATGCACCTGCACCTAAACACAGCACACAGACACCTTCTACAACCACTCCATCTTCCTCCACTCCCAAACCTTCACCCTCTTCCCGCCCCAGTGTCCCTAAAAAGCTTTTCCAGCCCCAGTGGTCAGCCATCCGAGCCTGCAGTGGCAGGGCTGGAGCCTCACCCCACCACTGCCAGCACCGCCAATAGAACCACTGCCAGCAGCAGCAGCCCCAGTGGGCAGCCATCCGAGCCTGCAGTGGCAGGGCTAGAGCCTCCCCCCACCACTGGCAGCACCGCCACCAGGACCCCCATCAGCACCGCCACCTGCACTGCTACCAGCACTGCCACCAGCGCCACTCTCAGCAGCAGCAGCCCCAGCGGGCAGCCGTCCGAGGCTGCAGGGGATAGGCTGGAGCCTCCCCCCACCACTGCCAGCACCTCCACCAGCACCGCAATCAGCACCGCCACCAGCGCCACTGCCAGCAGCAGCAGCCCCAGTGGGCAGCTGTCCGAGGCTGCAAGGGGTGGGCTAGAGCCTCCCTCCACCACTGCCAGCACCACCACCAGCACCTGCACTGCCACCACTGAGCAGTCGTCACCGCCGGCGGGCAGTGTGTAGTCCTGCCTCCATGGATTGAAATGCATCCTGCCCACTGCAAATCGTGTGGGACTGACACCCAGGTGAGTGACTGTGACCTTGCACTCCCCAAGATCTGCATCACAGGGCACAAAGCCCCCTCCAGAACCAGTGGAAGAAGGCATCCACTCACCCCAACCTTGCCAGAATGAAGCACACTGGGCACAAAGCCCCCTCCAGAACAAGTGGAAGAAGGCATCCACTCACCCCATCCTTGCCAGGATGAAGCACACTGTGCACAAAGCCCCCTCCAGAACCAGTGGAAGAAAGCATCCACTCACCCCCGCCTTGCCAGGATGAAGCACACTGGGCACAAAGCCCCCTCCAGAACCAGTGGAAGAAGGCATCCACTCACCCCCTCTTTGCCTGGTTGAAGCACACTGGGCACAAGGCCCTCTCCAGAACCAGTGGACAAGCCATCCACTTGGGAGACCGTGGGCTTGCACTCCCCAGGACCAAGCAGTGGGCAACCAACCCACTAGAGGGACTGTGGCCTTGCACTCTCCAGGACCAAGCAGTGGGCAACCCACCCACTAGAGAGACTGTGGCCTTGCACTCCCCAGGACCAAGCAGTGGGCAACCCACCCACTTGAGATACTGTGGCTTTGCACTCCTCAGGACCAAGCAGTGGGCAAACCACTCACTAGAGAGACTGCGGCTGTGCACTCCCCAGGACCAAGCAGTGGGCAGACCACCCACTAGAGAGACTGTGGCTTTGCACTCCCCAGGACCAAGCAGTGGGCAGACCACCCACTTGAGATACTATGGCTTTGCACTCCCCAGGACCGAGCACAGGGCATGTTGCCTCCTCCAGGACAAATGGTGTTGTACCATCTTCCAGCTGATGTGCCCTCCATTCCCGATCCCCCTGATACCCCAGCAGTGTTCTCTCCGTGTTGATGTAGGAGTAAGGTGGGGCCTTGGCTTATGTGATGTGGCGGTGTGGCCCACGGACATTATGGACTGGGCAGTGTCCCTCCATTTGTATATATATAAATAGTGTTTTGAATTTTGAGGACGTATTTCTCGAATTTTATCTTATTACACTCACTTCAATCAATTCCTTTTGTCCTTACATTATTCCTGAGGGGTACGGGTGGATGTGTAATGTTGTTGCATCTGTTTGTGTGTATGTTGTCGAGGGTGGGGGTGTTGTGTGTATGTGTCACTCTCTTTTTCCTCCCCCCTCCCCTGTGTGCTAGGCGGCAGTACTCAGCGTGGTCGTCGTCGTCCGCGTTGGTATTCCTGGTGTAGGAGGAGGTAGACCAGCATGGGGGACACCTGCAGTTCGGGCTCCATGGCGGCGTGGTTCTTCCCTGAGTCTCCAGAGGTGAGTCCTTTGACTTCTGAGATCTGTTTCCGACGTGCTTTTGGTGTCATTGGTACCGTTCCGGAAAAGGTGGAGGATAGGCCTATTGTAATACAGTGGGCGGTACATGGTCTTCCGCCTGGCTGTTGGCGGTTACGGCTGCGGTGCTTGTTGCTACCACTGTGGCGGTCGGTGTGTTAAAGTGGCTGTCTGTGTTGGCAGTTTCCGCCGTGGTCATAATTCAATTTTTTTTAACCGCCGGCTTGTTGGCGGTATTACCGCCGCTTTATCACCGACCGCCAGGGTTGTAATGAGGGCCTAAGCCTTTTACTCTTGACAGTAAACCATTATATTTTTTGGAGCAACTGCATTTCCTCATATGGGGAATTTAGCTACATTTTTGGGCATGCACAGAGTGGACATTAAGGGACGTCTAGCCAGTGTCTGATTATAATGCTAGGTAATTTTAGTATCAATTTGAGTAATGGTTGGCTTTAATTTTTTTGATACAACTGACAGGTAACAGTAGATATCCCATGGGCAGTATTGTTAAATCTTAGAAAGTAAGGATAAGCAAAGGGATTTCCTGTTGGATTTTATGCTCTCATGTGGCTTGTATATATGTTCGGCCTATTCTGACTCAGACCAGCCAGGTCAGCTCCTCTTTCAATGAGTAAAAAGAGCCAATATTATTATCTAGAGTACGAATTTACATAAGTCTGCCTCAGATTATATCTAGATCTCAAAGGGATCATAATTTAATCTTTATCGTCTTTATTTCATTTCCTATTTAAAAGCACCCTGAGTTATGGGCATACAAAGAAGTGGAACAGACCCTGATGAGTCTTAGTTGTTTGTATTCACAGGAGGCCAATCGTAGTGAACTCACTGACTCACCATGTCTCAAAGGCGTGTTTGCATTGGCTCAACAGACTGCATTTGTGGATCAAGTTGCTAACTTTGCAGAGGAAATCATGTGGTGTCAAGACATTTAGGGCCATATGTACCAACGAATTTTCCCATAGACACAGAATGGGTAAAATCCTTTGCTACATCTGGCCCTTAGATTCTCGATTGGAAGGAAATTAGCTATGGTTCAACTTACCGGTTGAGGCCTGGACAACAAGGCTCTTTGGGAGTGTGCTTGGCAAGAACATCTGGATCACAAGGCACTGGTATATGACATCTAGCCACCTGCCAATTTACAGATGTGCAATGACAAGGTTTCAACCAAGTATCCATCAAGTTATTTCTGTGGGCATTATTAAATATGAGCAAGGGCTCAGATATTGCTGGATCAAGCACTGAAAATTTGCAGCATGGCTTATTTGAATGCCTCGAATTGCGCAAGGGTTGACAATGGCCCACAAGCCTTGAGTTGCATCAGGGCCACCTAAAGATTTAGCTCCTTGGCTGGTGACCCTGATAGCGTATGAATAACATCTTTACACCCTTGTGCGTTTGAGTCCCTTTTCCTTTTTAATGCTTACATTGGATTTGGACTTTTACTTATGGGACAACACAAATGTCGCAACTTCTTTTTGTGTTTGGTGACACAATTTTGCTGCCAACCTCAAAAAACCTTCAGGTGCATGAGAACAAACTTATCACATGACTGAGTCTTTTCCTGAGCCCAGGCACAAAAGCAAAATCTTGTGTAAGTACCTGACTGACATGTGCTTCACGTAGTTGTGGACTGGCTCAAATCCTGTCATTTTTGGCACGGTGGTAGCACACTGAGGAAGAACTTTAGTCATCAGAAAACAAAGACCAGTTCGGAGCTCTCAATCTCCATAAAGAAGTGAACTGACAGCAGCATGCAGGGGTAGATTTTATGTGCAACTCTCTTCCAACACTTCCAAGGTGGTATGGTGCCAACACGGAGCAGTATGACATCACCCAGTGATGCATGAGTTCTGCTACAAAAAAACCTGCAGATCCAGCTTGAATCTGCAGTAGGAAGTATTCATTAGAATCTTCATTACACCAAGCCCTGGCCTTACTGGTCACAGTCCAGTGTTCCCATGCCACACACCCATCAGAGATTATTTATTTAGCTTCAAATGGAGATGAGTGCTTGGAAACAACACGAAGTGGGGATGCTGTGCATGGTGTGAGGGCTCTTTCTGGTGTATACTTTTTCTTCCGGCAGATGTCACATCTGTGAATATAGCCAGGCACCAGACTGGATCTGAAACCTTTTCTTACAGAGCAAAACATGTCTAATTGCATCTCTATTATTAGCCAGGGTGTAGAGAGTCTTAGTTTAACCCCCTTTAATAAGGTAACTTGACAGTGGATTAGTTAAATAGTAGAGATTACTTACTATTTGGCCAGTGGTCTTGCAAGTAGCAAAGAAACTTCACTATGCAACAGAACACTAGTTAAATAGTACAGACTGTGCACTGTTTGGCCAGAGGCCATGCAAATTGCAAGCAAAATTCACTATTTGCTTGATCCCTAACTAAGTAGTAGAAACTGTGTACTGATTGAATAGTACCAGTGTAAATAAACTTACCCTGCATGTGGGTAAATATTAGACATTATGGCTACCACCCATGCAAACAGCAAGAAACTTCAATATTTACCTATTATGTGCTATTTGTTCAGCGACCATGCAATTTATTAATAAATGTCACTCTTTTCCCAACGGCTGGTTAAATAGAAGGTACTGTATACAATTTGGATAGCACCAAAGCAAATAAGCAATTTTTTCCTACCCAATGGTGAAATAGCAGAACTTCTGTACCATTTGGCTGGTGGCCCCACAAATAGCAAATAAACTTTACTACGTACTCAGCTGTTGGCTAAATAGCCAGTGGTGACTTCTCAACAAGATGTGATGAAACAGCCATAAAAGCCACAACTCTGTGTAATGAAATTGATCATTTTTCTTTTTTTGTGCTCTTCAAATGAAGATCCAGAGCTCCTTCTAGTCTTTAAAACAATGTGAACTTTTTTTTGCCCTGTGCACCAAGATTCTTCCTGGGATCCTCTTCTCTATGGTGAGGGATCATATCACTTTCAATAGATTCCAGTTTTTAGCAATGCCACTCATGCAGAGAGCAAATGTCTATTTCAGACCCCCTTTGTGAACGCATATGGTATTTTGGGTAGCATCAACAGTGCCAAGTGTGACTTTATGCACACCTAGGTGATTAGCAAGGAGGATAAACTACTTTCTGGAAAAAGCCTGCCAAGGTTGGCTTGCTTGTTCTCGGTCAGATATCAGGAACCGTCTAAAGAAAATACTTCCCTTCACAAGAAACATGGGCAGGGACTTTAAAAGAACAATCTTTCTCCTACTCCAGGAGAGGGTCCCCTTCTAGACAATCAGGGTACCTCTGACACCTTTTCCTGAAACCAAAATCAATCATGTCATCTTCTGAGTCTTGAGAAGAGCTTGAGTACCAAAGCAAAAGCCTGAACTTTCAGAGTGAGTCTTATGCTGATACCTCACAGATTGTGGCTGTTAAAAAGACCATGTTGGATTTGGGAGCCTGGCTCCTCTGTACACAAGTTAACTCCATCTACAGGCAATAGGCCCCAACGTCTGTGCCACTAAAGTTTTATACATTGTAGAAATAAATGAAAAAGCAAAGACACATTCCACAATGGCTGAACATCAGGTCCAGCAAATGGTTCTAAAGGGAGAAATCTGAAGGTGTAGTACACTTCTGTGGTTCACACACTTGCCACCAGATAGTACAATCCTAATAGCGCTCATATCACACTTTCAACAAAATCCCATGCTTTATGCATCATTTCAAGTATCCTCAATTCATCCATTAAAATGACGAAGAAATCAAAGAATGAATCGGCAAAAATGGGGGTAGAGATGAGGGAGGCCGACCAGAAGAGAATTGTATTGGGGAAAACAGTATGTCAGCTATCAGGTGAAATTCCTAATGTTGATAACAGTTGTTTTCTTTGGCTGAGAATCAGGATTCAAGATGAGTTAATGGGTTAACTTAATTCACATCTTTTCATTTTATATTATGACATTTCTGGTCAAGGCAAAAGCCTTTTTAAATAGTACCCAATGTTTCTAGGCAGCTCCAATTTCAAGACAAATAGCACACCATCAGTGCCAAAGTATTAGGCAATGCAAGCTATTCCCCATTTTATGCCACCACGTGTTAACCATTTGCCATGTTCTATGTGCTTATATTTCTCTGAACACTTCCCTGGAAGAACCACGTGGTTAGCGAGAGGTAGGCTTACTGAGTTTTATAGTTTGATGGTAGGGGAAGTACAATGTCTAGAGTTTTATTCATAAAAAAGATTGGCCCCAAGGGGGAAGTGTACACTTTGACTCCCACGGCAATAGTTCAAATAAGTATAAAGAAGCCTTTTGTATCTAAAAAGGTTTTCAATAATTTAATATATTTTATTCAATAAACAGTTTCTCATGATTACCAATTGAAAAATCGAAATTAAAAGCAGATGTAGGTGCTCCTAAAGTGACGGTGCAGTGAAAGTGAATGACGTGATATATAAAGTGGCAAAGTGTTATATACAATATATACAACAATGTTGTTAAAACGATAAATGATCTTCAAAAGCACCCCTTCAATTCAGGTTTCTAGAAGTCAGCATTAATCTCAACATTAATCCACATCAAATTATGTTGACGTTTCGACCCAACGCATAAGGACCAATCGATAATGGGTCATCATCAAGACTTATAGTCTTTTATAGGAAGCACCTAAAGTAAATAAAACTTTACTCTATTAGACATTTCTTTAGGATGGTCAGTTTATAATTAGAGATACTCTCTCACACCCACGAATGGCCAAACATAGAGAAATCTATTCAAGACCGTCAGAAATCAGACGCTTACAAAGCCCTTTAACCTGGATCCTCGTGTCGGAAGGATCATCTCGTCGTAACTCAAGGGATATGCTAAATCTGATGACACAAAGTGGTAAGCTATACAAAACTTTAAGATGACAACTATTACAGAACTGTAATGTTTGTACAAACTGTTGGGATGGAAAAGCCCCTCAACATGATGACAGAAGTGCATCCCTTCCCTGAGTGCCCCAGATGCAATTATAACTGAATCCTAGTACTGATTTTTTGTCACCGGAGAACAGGGATCATACATGTACACCATAAGCTAGACCTGTCTCATAGATTGCAGTCTTGTTAGATTGGGAGTGGCACCCAAAGCACTAACCTCGCAGTGGTGAAGAGCTGCTGCCCTTACCAAAGGATTAAGTTGCACAAACCCAGTGGTGGCAGCATATCATGTTTTTTTTACCTGTGCCGCTGTAGTGGGGCTTATCTGCCCATTCATGTTATGTGCCGCTGCTAACCACCTGCCCTGGGGCCGGTAGCACCTGCCTGCAGAGACCAGAGGACCTTGTGAGGAGGAAGAAGGTGTCTGAAAGGAGCAAGGTCCAGTGGGGGATGCTGGCGAGTGGATCTCTGATATGATGTGCAGACAACTGCACTGCACCGATTGGGCCATCAGCTTTGGTGCTGCCCAAAGTCAGTGAGCAGGCATGCCTGAGGGGGTTGCAGTGAAGGTAGTTGCCACCACACCAACTGGGTCATCAGTCCTTGAACTGCTGATTCAGCAATCGTGTATGTGAGAGGGAGCTACTGTGAAGAAAATTGCTACTGCATAGATAGGGCCACCCACCCATGTGTCGACAAAGTCAGCAACCCTACATGGCAGAGGGTGCAGTGGTGAATGTGCAAGGGCCATCACCCTGGAGTACCATTGCCAAGAGAGAGGGCCATCGCTGAATACGGCATGAGATTGCAGAGCACTGCAGTTTCTGACTCATGCATTCGGAGCGCCGACTAAAGCATCAGAAGCCTTGTGTCTGACTCCGACTTGTAAGCAGCATCAGAGGAACTTATATCCTTACTGGAGGATCACCAAAGATGTCCAGCTGCCTTGCCGGCAGCAACAAGACTACCACTTATTGCCAGAATCTGCTCCAGTCTACTGTGACACTTAACTGTGACAACTCTCAGGGTCTTCTGTATCGTAACACCAGCAGAAGAAGGCAGACTAATCGCAAGGCGTACAGCCTTGGGAGAAACTTGTTCTGCCTCATAACGCTGGAACACTTCAAGGTACGTCATTGTAGAACTTCTGAGACTCAGATTAACTATACTTATATACAAACTTTCACCTTTCCTTTTTGCAGATTTCAAATTGCCTTCCTATTAGAATCTAGATATAATCACAAAAACATACCCATATGTGCTCTGGAAGTTCAGAAGTAATGCACTAATGATAACACAGAACATCAATTTAGGAGACACGTTGCCTACACAGATAATACATGTATCATGGAAGTATAATGTACTTGAGACATATAATGACTTAATTCAGAAATAATAAAAATGATGAGTTTTGTGTCTTCAAGGAACATCTTTCTTTTTTTTAATATTCTTTATTGGTTACTGGTAACATCAAGAAGAAAAACTGACAAGTCAACCATAAACATGGGGCATTCAAATCCTTTTCACAGGGAAGTACAGCGGCAGAGTCATACTAAAATTTGGAAATATGCATTACATAGCATAAAACTGCCAGTCCCATAAGCCCACTAGTAATCAATAGATAATGTGGAAAGTGGTTGAGTGTGTTGGCTTCAATCAGAAGTAAACATGGAGGAGTTACCAGTCTCATCTCCTGAGGCCCGGACCGAGATGAAGGGTCCAGGAAGGCAGACAGCAATCTGCCCCAGGTATCGAGATCCTCTCCCAATTTTTTGTCGTTTCTGTATTTTTTCAGTCTCATTTTCTGTGCCACTGCCCACTTGGCCACATCATGTTCCCAGTGCCTCAGGTCTGGGCTTGCTGTGCCCGTCCAGGTAAATGCAACGCAGCGCTTGGCAAGAACGAGGAGTTAAGTGCAGATCTTAAGTCATTTTCTGACCCTTTTTTTAGGTGAATGTCCCTCAAAATAAATGTAATTGGTTCTGCTGAACAGGGGATCGATACCACTTCCATCACTCTCTCAACCACCTGAGCGCAAAAGGCACACACCACTGGGCAGTGTCATTTCAGGGTGTAGGAAGGATGCTGTCGGATGGGGGCTACATGGGCACTGCTGAGGACAGGAAGGGTCTATCCTGTGTAACATGGATGGTGTTACGTATGTTCGATGTAAAAAGTGAAAATGCGTATGTTTCAATTTGGTGTTACTAGAAATAGACTATACCAGCCCACAGAAACATGACCGTAAAGGGTCAGCAAACTTCAGCCCCAGTACTCCACCCCAGACCGCCCTAGTCGGGAGGGAACCTGCCTTCTATCTGCCAATAAGCTTGTATAAATGCATAACCAGGTGTCGCCCTCCGCCCATCTCCTAAAGGGCCCGCAACGTGTGGGAAGCGCCACCAGAAAGGATGTCCAGATGTCTCTTGTAGTAGCCAAGAGGCTGGCATGTTGAAGGAAATGCCCCATTCCGAGAGTAAAGGCAACTTGGGCTGCTTCAAATGATAAACAATTCTTCCTTAGGAAGGGGACTCCCAAGGTTTTAAACCCACCACCCCAAAATGGGGTCATGTCTACCGAACGTGTGAGTGCCTTAAACACTGGTAGGTACCAGAAACTTAACTCCCTGGCAAAAGGGGCCCTCTTCAATAACAGTTTAACTGTGTGTTCCCAGAGCAGTGCAGTGTGTTTCACCAGAATTGCCAAAGGACCAGCTCCACTGCAACCTGCCATCAGGATCTGAAGCAATGAGAAGGCACTGGTTTTGTCCCAAAGCAATATTTTCTCCCAATTATCCTCCTCCATGAGCAAGTGTGCAGCATGCTACATTTATGAAGGCAGGTAGTATTGTTCAGATGTGGGACCGCCAAGCCCCCCTCCATCAGAGGGGAAACAGAATGCCTCTGGCAACAATGGGGCAACTCACTCCCAATATCAGAGAGGAGAGCAGGGTGTTCAGCTGCTGAAAGACCTGCAAGGGGATGTGGTCAAATATTGCATTAGGAGGATCATTTCAGATATGGCTACACATCCCATAAGGGAGAATTGGAAGTGTTCCAGAATTGAATGAATGAATGAAGGCCTTCCAAAATTCTAAGGATTTTGTGTTGTAAATGTTTCTGGGGGGTGTGTGCCACTATCACACCCAAGTAACGAAACCGGTTGGTCTCCCAACACAGGAGGCAGACTGGCAAGGTCTTAGGGTCCTGAGATCGTTGCGTTACCAATGGGAAGAGCAAGGACTTCAGATAGTTAATCCAAAGGCCTGACACCCTTCCGAACCTGTCTTAAAGATCCAGCAACTGGGGGAGTGAATCCCGGCGTGGCCAAGTAAAAAAAGAGTGTCATCAACATACAGGGACATAGGATTAGTGTCCTCCATGGTGATCCTCCAGGGTACCATCTCCCACTGAACCCATATGGCCGTCAGCTCTATAGCAAGGGCAATGAAAGCCAGGGATGGGGGCAACACTGCCGCTTTCCCCTACCAATGGGACAGCCGTATCCAGAAGCAAAATCAAGGGTCAATCCCAATGGTACTTGCATAAGGGATGGCCACTCGACTGTGTTGAGGGCCTTCGCAACATCTATGGAGACATTGGCAGGTTAATTCTCCCCACTGTCTACTTTCTGCAAGACATGGGTCTGCCACCCTAGGTTCATAGTGGTATTACAACCAGGAAGTAATCCACATTGATCCTCGTGGACTAATTGTTGAATGACTCGACACAGCCTGAAAGCAAAGGCTTTCAAAGGATTTTGGTGTCTGTGTTAACCAAGGTCTACAGGAAGAGGATCTGAGCTGTCAGCCCCTGGGTTGAGTATAGTGGAGATATAACACTCCCACATAGATTTCAGGAGGACCCCAATGCTATTGGCTTCCAGGTACACTTCCAGCAGGTTGGGTGAGGAAAGAGGAAAAAGCCTGGTAGACCCTTCTGGAAGGCCATCACCGCCCAGTGCCTTGACGCAGGGGAGCTGCCAGAGAGCTTTGCAGATCTCTTCTAACGTGAGATCGACCTCTAAATCCCTCACCGCCCCAACGTCCAAGCGAGGCAGGGGTACGAGATTCAGGAAAGCAGTACTGCGATCTGGGGTGGGTGGCCGAGGACTATGGTAAACGCCTTGCAGGTGAGCCCTGAAGGTTTTAACAGTGCCCTACTGGGTGTGCACATCCCTACCTGCAGAGCCCCTAAGGTGGAGCACTGGGGAGCGAGGAGTCTCCCTTCTAAGGAGCCAGACAAAGTGGCACGCAGAAGTGTTGCCCACCCTATAGACGAGCTGGTGATACGATTTAAGAGTATATTTTTCCAGGCAATCCCTCACTTTCTCAACATATCGCTGAGCAGTCAGTTCATCCTGGGGCCCTGAAGTGCCAACATGTGGCAGCCGCTGCAATTCAGATTCCCCCCACAGGAGCTCAGACTGGAGTGTTCATCTCACCCCCACGAGCAAGACAAAGAGGCACCCAGAAGTGTCACCCACCCTATAGATGAGCTGGTGATATGCTTTAAGAATATATATTTCCAGGTTATCCCTCACCTCTTCAACATGTCACTGAGCAGTCAGTTCATCCCGGGGCCCTGAAGTGCCAACCTGTGGCAGCCGCTGCAATTCAGTTTACCCCCACAGGAGCTCCGACTGGAGTGTTCATCTCACCCCTCAAGACAGCCCCACACAGGGTCCCCGGATCTCCACCTTCATCACCTACTGGTGGGTCGCTTGGTCAAAGATGGAGGACCAGTTCATCTCAAAATTGTCTGAGAGTGCCTCTGCAACAGTCTCCCTCCCTTCTGCATCCTGGAGAATCTCAGGGGCAAGTCTTCATTCCTGATGTGAGTGGTGCATATTTCCGCAGTCAATCTCACAAAGCACAAGGGAATGATCGGAAAGGTAGTCTAAGACCAGCATACAGTCCAATAAACTGTGTGTGTTGTGGGTGGGGGAGATGCAAGTGAACTTCACATCGGTGTGAGTGGCCCACCATATATCGCAGAGCCTTGGATTGCCCAGTGCCTCCCAAAGGGAGTGTGTCACCTTGGGTTTTGTGGTCAGTCAAGGTGGATGTCTGTCCAGACCACCGTCCAAGACACAGTTAAAATCAACCGCCAAGAAGGCCAATCCCTCTACAGCTGGCATGAGATTATCCTGGATGTTGGGGAAAAAACGTGCGTCATTTGTATTGGGTGCATAGGTGTTCATGATGGCTATGTCAACCCCATCTAGTTTCCCCTTTAGAAGTAGGAAGCACCTCTCAATGTCAGGCTCCATGTTTGTCAGATCAAAAGGAAGCCTGGGAGCTATCCATATAGGGACTTCCCCAAACGAATGTGGAAAAATTAGCAAAGTACAGCTGCCCCTTCCATCGCTTGCCCAATTTAGTGGCTTCTGAGTTGGAGAGATGGGATTCTAGTAGACATGTGATCTGGACTACATTGTGCCGCATGAGGAACACCACTCTACATCTTTTAGTGTAAGTACCCAGACCCTTCACATTCCAGGATATCAATTAGTAGGTGTCGGGACAGCCATGTCAAATGTAAGTGTGAATGTGAATCAAAATGACCCCCCCAAGTTAATGGCATAAACCCGAAGGTCAACGCTAAAGAACAGTTATGAGCACCCCCCACCCTGGACAAGTATAACAGAACAACACATGCATACTAGTCTTATCAAAACTAAGTGCCAGGACGGGCACTTCTACAACCTAAATCCGCAACCGATACTAATGAGTGTCATCTCTAAGGGAAAGGAGAAAGTCCCCAGAGAACGCCCTCACTCTGATGCAAATAGAACAAAATAACGGGTGTTCAATCCCATCCACCCTGCTCATGAATATTGTGCCCAGCATGCCAGCAAAGCACAGGGGGCAGTCTTTCAACAAATATCTTCCCAAAAGTAAACATCCCCACGGGGTGGTGGGGAAGGTTATCAAAGTTGAGGTGCAAGACCTACAAGGTTAATGTTCATTAATAAATAAGAAAGCTCCCTAAATCAGAATGTCAGTTTTAGGTACCACATCAGTGGTCTGTGAGGGAGAGCCAAGGGCACCTCCTTCAGTGGAGGTTGCAGTAATCAAAGTCTTGGGCACCAGGGATAGATCTTCTGTGGCGGAGTCTATGGTGCCATACCTTCTGATCATGATGTGGCCAAGCACCCATGGCTCATTCCAGTGGCCATCTCTGCTCAAGGGCGACCATTTGAGCGCCTCCTACTGCGATCATGGAAGAAATCTGAAGTACTCAATGTATGTGTCAAGATCCGGGGATATAAATCCAATCAGGACCACACCTCCTCTGGGCGATTAAAGACGTGTGATTTCTCATTGGACAGGACTCAGCGTTTCACAGGCTATAAAAACATATCCTTGAAGTTCAACTCGCTGAGCTTCATTTTCACAGCAATGAAGGACTTGCGCCGCTCCACTACCTTATTAGTGTAGTCCGGGTATATGGCGATGTTGTGATTCTCGAATTGCATTATCAAAAGTTTCCTGCCAGCCTTAGAATAATGTCCCTGTCGCAGTAGTCCATGACCCTGGCAATGAGAGCCCTGGGCGTGGCCTCCAGCGTTGAGAATGGGGTCCACATCCGGAGGGCCTTTTCCACCACAAGGAAGTCTAAGAGGCCCCTAAGGCACAGAGTGTCTCACACCCAGTCCTCAAGAAAGGTCTCTGCTGACTGGCCCTCTAACGGTTGCAGAAATCCCAGGAGTCTTGCATTGTTTCGACGCAAGCACCATTCAACATCCTAAATTCAGTTTTCCAGCGAATCCATAACCACTGACATTTGTGGCGTGTTGCTTTAGTTAACGAACCTCCGATTGCAAGATATTAAAGTTGGATTCCGCGTTCTCTACCTTGTTGGCTACTTTGCATAGATACTCATGTAAGTGATTGACTTCAATGGATACACCTGCAATTTGTCCCTAAAGGGTTTCCCTTGAGCCCTGAATGGCCGCTAGTAGAGCTGCCCAGGATGGTTTTGCCTCTTGCTCTGGGGACTGTACCGGCAAGGTCACCTGACCATTCTGAGTAATCCTATGTGGCCGCTGGAGGGTAATTGTGTACTGTATGATGGTGTTATCCTGGGCCTGGTGCTGAGATCTGTCCTTCCCCATGTCAGTGGCAACACCATGGGGCAGCACAACAAAGTTAGTCCAATGCGTCAGGGAGCTGCACCCCAGGTGTGCAGGCATTCAGTATGAGAGGGAGGCCGATTGTGGACCCCAGGCTCCCTGGGGTGCTAGGGCAAGCAGCATACCTGAGAATCACTCAGAAACCAGGCTGCCAGCAGAGAGCCCTCCACTGGGCCCGGCGCAGCCCTCACGGGTGCCAGCCCCACCAGAAATGCAGATCTCAGGACCTTCGTCAGGCTGGGGCTCACCCCTGGGAAGCAGGATCCTGCCAGCACCCCAACCCCCCCAAAACTCCAATCCCAGGCGTGGCAATCTCCCAAACGGGTTAGCGATGTACAATGTGGACCGCTGACTGAGCACCACAGTCGCAGGACACTTCCAGTCGGCAGTTGGGAGCCCGCAATCCTCGTGGCTGCAGTTGGGGCACAGACTGCCGATCACCAGTAGGACCAACACATTGCAGGCTTCAATGGCAACAGAGGACTGCCTAGGCCAGGTAGGGCTCTTCACACCGCACCTCCAGGACATCCATGAGTAAGCCTGAGTGAAAATACAGTGTTGATGGAGCAGACTTAGGCAGGATAAATGAAGGATTGATTGGTGGGGCGACGGAGTCCCTTAGGAGTACGTTCTGTCTGCCATCTTTCTTGGCCACACCCTTGAAGGAACATTTTTGATCCTTAAAACTATGAAATGTGTGCACAGCTTAATGGAGGAGATGGTTTACTGTCTCAAAGTGGAAAAACAAATTACATAGGGAATACAATTGCTGCACATGAAATTGACAATACAGAAAAAAGGGAATTCTGTCTAACAAGCTTAGGAAGATCAGACATGGAGGAAATGAAATAAACCTCAGATTGTACAATATTCTGTCACAGATCATCTTGATCTAACATGAAACTTTCAGAAATAAATTTCAAATATGATGAACAGAGGACATGGCCATGAATCATGGATGAATGGTTACTGACTCTTGCATTTCATGCCCAGAACGTTCCTCCCAAAGGGTGGCGGAAGAGAGAGATTTCACATTTCTGTGGGCGCCAACCTCTTCTGCTCCTTAGAAAGGCTACACCACTGTGCTTGTGGTCCCTCTGGAGGAAGTTCAACAGAGAGTAACATGCTTGAAGAGAACCACCAAGCAACGCTTCCATTGACTTGCTAACTAGTGAGTACCAGCCAAGACAGGATGCATTGAACAGCTCTAGGAAGGGCATATCCAGTCACTCAACATTCTTGTGACTGAAATGCACAGAGACCAAATAAGTGCTCCCAGCTGACCAGTGGTCAGCACAGTCTCAGAGACGGGGGAAGAAGGCACCCAACTATGTGGAAAAACTAAGCAGATCAACAGAGAGAGGCAGGATTACATCTCAAACACTGGAGGCTCATTGATATCTTGCTGTCATGCACTTACCTGGTTCTGACCGTGGAGACGATGCTGGACCTCTTATCCACCCTGGGGAAGCAAATTAAACAAGTAATTAAAACCGTAATTCACACGTCGCTCCCGAGGAGGAAGGGGGGTTGAGATAAAATAAGAAAAGATAGACTTGCGGCACCAGGTTTGCTCTGCTGTCTTGCGACACTGCGTCTGCACTCCCTAGACCTTTTGTGTTGGTGTGCGTGCAGTGCACTGGAAACAACAAAATAATAATTTACCGACATTTCTCAGCATACAATAATTCAGTAGTTATTTAAAATACTATACACTTACAGGCTTTATAACAAACAATTCAGGAGAGCAGGTACAAATCAAAGTAAGGCTGGAGTTTCTGGCGCTCCCAAGAATCACTTAACATTCAGGTTTCAGTTCAAGTTCGTATACACATATTGTGCGCTCTAGTAAGTCTTGTCTTGTTAACAACAATCTGTAAAGAAATATAGATGTGAGGTTTTCAGTTCTGATGTAATTAAAGCTTGGAGCGCTCATTCTGGAAATTTGTCTGTAGCATTAAGACTATTCAAACGTAGAGAACAAAACTAATGTCAGATTTCCAGATGTGTTTTCTCTTTAAAAGAGCTCAGTTTTGTCTTTCGTCTTATGCTTAATCTCTAGATCAGTGCAAACTAAACTGTTATCAAGTACTCATCCTTGTCTCTCATCATTAAACTGGAATTCAGAGGAAGTCTTTGTAGCTGTGGTGCTGGTAACCAAAGAGGAAGAGGCGTTAAACTGGACTCGAAGATGAAAGAAATGCCGACGGTGTCAGGGTCACAAGAGCAGCAGGAAGGCTTGGGCTGAGGAAGACTAGAGAGTTGGAGGGTTCCGGTCCACTCAGAAGGTAAGTGCAGGTTTTCTTTTCTACTCATGCATACCCCAGGCCACATTTACGAAGGGCTTGCATTGCGCTTGCACCACACAAGGACAAAGCAAGCCCTTAAGTAAGATTTACTCTGCCAATTAGATTCATTTAGCATCTTAACCAGATGAAACAGCTGTTGGCTGCCTGATGTATATATTTTCTAATTATTATGACTTTCCTTAGTACTTGAATAGCTGACAATAAAAGCAAGATGAACACATAGAATGGGGGGGATAACTTCTTTGAAATAATATTCAACATGTACTATACTTACTGATTATATGTGCTCTGGTGTCTATGTTTATTGGTTTAAATGTAAATTTCTCCACGTTACAATTATTCTACATTCCATTGGTAGCAGGGTGTACAGCACTGTTAGAAGCACAAATGTTTCTGTAGTTATTACTGTAACTGCAGTAATATATATAACCAATATTATACTGTTCTTTGTTGATGTACAATTCATTCACACCACTGCTGCCAATTTTGTCGGTTTCACTGTTTGAAGAGGCACTGCTAACAGGGACCACCATCCTGATCAACAAAAGAAGCACTGAATCTCACTTCCTAAGCCTCACTGAGATCGGGATGATAAAACGACACACAGGTCTCATTCTTTGATGAATGTTGATTATAAAGTTCTCCCCAAAGTTATTGTGAATGTGTTCATTCACTTGGATCAAAACAAATTTGTCCCCAACCAAAACACTTCAAACATTAGAAGTCTTTTCCATGGTTTAGCACTTATTGGCTGAGTTAGCTTCCATACCTGTAGTGGTTCTGGTTGACCTAGAAAAAACTTTTGACACAGTCAATTGTCAATATGGACAGTCGTGTTTAGGGATTCAATGTTACAATGGATCAAAATCCTATACACCTTTCCGAGCATTAGAGTCTAAGTGGGCTAAGTGATATCCTATTCATACAGCATAATGTGGGGGACACAACAGGGGTGCCCTTTTTCTTCCCACATTTTTGATTGATCTATAAAACATCTAGCAAACCTGATGTGGCACATGAGAAACACATGGGTATCAGGGTGTCTGGAAAGACATGTTTCCCTTTAAACTAATCACTTTGTTTTAGCTTAGAGATTCCACAACAAGCCCTGACCGAGCTATGCAGGTATTTGAGAGGTTCGGATGGTTATCAGGAATACAGGTTAAATGTCAGAAATCATTTATTTTTCCAATTAGACGAGCGCAGGATAAGCAACTCCTCCCCTTTGGGGCATGCACGAAAGTAGAAGAAAAAACAGTTCTGATACCTGGTGGTGCAGAGCAGGTAACAAGACCAGATTACCTCCTCATCATCCTTCCTCATCCCATTCCTAACGTTATGGAGTGGATGTGCCCATTCACTCCTCACGTCACCTTCAGAAAGCTAAGGACAAGGAGCCCATAGCACCTCCCATCCCTAAGAACTTCCTTTTCTTTTTTTGTGCCCACCCGTCACTGATGGGTTGTAGGGGCTGCCTGCGCGCCATGGTGAGCATACTGCTTGCAG
This sequence comes from Pleurodeles waltl, assembly GCF_031143425.1. Taxonomy (NCBI): domain Eukaryota; kingdom Metazoa; phylum Chordata; class Amphibia; order Caudata; family Salamandridae; genus Pleurodeles; species Pleurodeles waltl. Next base: position 559,367,518 of record NC_090451.1, read on the forward strand.
GTATGTTTTCTGTCTTGATGCGGTGCAGCTGCCTGGGCACCAATCTGAGCATCTTGCTTCAGGTATGTATTTTTCTCTGTTTTAATTGTGGTGCAGCTGTGTGGGAGCTGCTGCTTTGTCTGTGTTTTATTTGCGGCTGCTGGAGCGCAGCGTTTCTGTTTCAGTCTGAGGAAGGGGGGGGGGGGGCCATCCGGGCAGGTTTCACCCTTGGACATTGTCCTCCCCGCTGGGCCTGACATGTTGCCAACAGCTGGAGGATTCTGCTTGCCGGTTGCCTCTCCCTGTGCTGGGCTCAGTGGAGTGCCCACGCTTGTCTAGAGGGCTGCGTTGGCCCTGCCTCTGTTTGCTTCCTTTGCTGCGGTTTCGGCCTCCCTCTGCTCCCCCTCCGATCCACGGGCTGCTGTGTGCAGTGACTGGGTGGCCTGGGTCGAGGTTGAGTGCTTGCTGTGGCGGCATTTGGAAGTGCTGCAGTATACGCTGTTTCTGCCGCTTCCATGTTTTACTGCTGATTCAGCCCTCCCGCAGGTGCTTGCGGCAGTTCCACCGAAGATGTCCCATGACCGGCCAGTTGGTGGAAGTCTTTGTTTGGCCAAGACCGTGGGAAAACGGCTGAACTAACACCTGAATCTCCGTCCGGCAGGATGCGCTGCCTTTGCTGGGGGCCCGTTGGTCGCAGGCCTGATGTAGCCTTCATGTTGGCGTTCGGGGTTGTTTTAGCTGCTGTGGCACTATATTTGCTCCCCTGGGGTCTTTTTCACTTTTCACCCCTATGCCTTGTGTGTGTTCTGTTACTATGTGCCAGGCGCAGGCCCTGGTTTCTGGGGTTCTCCGTGACATCTGCCCATAGGTCCTTGCTGGCGCTGTGCTCGGGATCCTCATATTTTTTCACCTCTAGGCAGCTTTGGTTTTGCCCTGCGTTTCTGACACTGTCTCTCCTGGAGGATGGGTTTGTGTTCCTCTTTGGATGAGCTTTGTGTTGATTTTGTCTCTGCATTCCTTTCCTGTTGTGGGGAGGAACACCACACTGCATTACTCTTTCCTGATTTGTGCCATGCTTGTGAGTCTTTGGACACTAGTCGCCTGTGGCCTCCTGGTTAGGATCACTGTCCCTCCCACTGACATCTCAAGGTCTGTCCATGGTCTTTCCACTTCTTTCTCTTGGTGGAGTTTTGGGCCTGTACGCTCCCTTTCTCCTGGTGTTGTCTTCTTCTGTTGCTTTGCCTCCTGGGGACTGGCATTGTCACCCCCGGTTTTTGTTGTGAGTCCCCCAGGTTCTGTTCCTCAATTGTGGTTTGCTCCTTGCAGTCTCCTGTTTCTGTTACACATATAAAAAAGGGGGGGGGGGGTCCCTGCTTATACCTTGGTCTGTGGTGACGTGTATTCTTAGGTGGCCTTGGATGTCACAGGCTCAAGTGAGGATCTCTGTTCCAATCGTTGGGAGGTGGAGGCTGCGCTCATTGGCTCTCCTGCTGGCCTCAGTCTTCCCTTTAGGCTTTGGCTCTTGCCACTGCCAGTTTTGTTTTGCCATGGCATCATCTTCACCTTCAGGTTTGGAAGTTTTTCCTCTTGCTTACCCTTTGGGGTTCTGGACGCTTTAGGGATGCACTGGTGGGGATCCTCTGGTGTTCTTTCACATGTCTGAAACCTGTTTGTGCCTTCCTGACGGCTGAGGGTGCTTACAATGGTCTGCAGTCCTCTCCCAGGCTTTTTTCACTGAGGTCCTGGCCCCTGCGATATGACGACTTCTTTAATTACTGTCTGTGGCATTCCACCTGGAAGGAAAGACACAGACCCTCCGAGCTCTGCCCCTGACATTCTGCTCAGTCGCATGCCATTCCTCGAGCAGGAAAACGAAAACTTGAGCTGGTTTCCGTTAAACAAAGCTAAACATCGCATAGCAATCCGGCCTCCCTGGTAAAGGCTCCAAGATGAATTACTCGAAGCAGCAACCACCGGCGTGGTTTTCGGGACGTAGTTCGGCTGGACCACAAGGACTGTTGAGAAAGCAAGGGAAGTGTTTAGAGGATGCTACCGCGATGAGCCCATGCCTCCTAGAGTCCCCATGCTCGTAGATCGGGGCCAGAAATGTTGATTTAAAAATTATGACACATATAGCGCACTGACATTTGCCTGCTCTCCTGGCACTGATGACAGATGATAATTAATACAGTTATTTAGGATCGGTCGACTACGGCACCAGTCTGCAGGGACGCGCCTTACAGCATGAACAGAGGGGCAGAGGACTACAGCCCCCAGCACTCCTTCCTCTGAGGCCCTTATCCAGGGCCGGCATCACCGTGGCGCTGGACGTGCCTTGCAGCAGGAACAGTGGGGCAGAGGACTACAGCCCCCAGCACTCCTTCCTCTGAGGCCCTCATCCAGGGCGGGCATCACCGCAGCGCGGGATGCGCCTTGCAGCAGGAACAGAGGGGCAGAGGACCACATCCCCCATCACTCCTTCCTCCGAGGCCCTTATCCAGGGCCGGCATCACCGCGGCGCAGGACGCGCCTTGCAGCAGGAACAGAGGGGCAGAGGCCTACAGCCCCCAGCATTCCTTCTTCTGAGGCCCTCATCCAGGGTTGGCATCACCGTGGTGCGGGACGTGCTGGGCACGTGCCTGGGCCAAGACAGGCCCGTCATCGCCTGTAGGAGACTGGGCCGGGCTGGGCCAGCACTCTTGGGTTGGATTGCAAGCTCCCTGGTAAGGAGTTCTATAGGCTGGTCCTTGATATTTATTTATTTACTGTCTTTTTTGTTTGTTTTTCCCTTTCCCTAACTGGGTCACTGCACACGTGATATGGGGAAGCGGAAGGCTGATGACACTCCAGTGCCCCGTTCTGGGATCAAGAAACATAAAAAGCGGCCGACTGGGAAAGTGGATAGATGTCCTGCTATCAGCAGGAACCAATTTAAAACCATTGATTCATTTTTTGAGGAGGTTGAGGCAATATTCAGGAGTCCCTCGATTTCTGCCCTTCCTAGCCCTGCTATGCCCTTACCCAAGAAGATCCCTGATCTTTTCGGAAAAAAATCACAGAGGCCCAGATTGGAGGTAAAGGTGGATCTTCATTCCCCCCCAAAAACTCATGACGTATTCTCATCACCACCGAAGGGATCTCCTCTGCATGTGGAATCTGTTGAACGTATTCTAGTCGAGGACCTTTTACTTCCAAGGCATAAGGCCCTAGCTTCCATTGACATTCCTTGTTCAAATAGATTCTCGGTCTTGTCTCTTCCTCTAATGAAAGCCCAGAATGTCCTCAAGCTCCAGTTTTAGATGAATTTGAGGAGAGGAATCAGGGTGGGAAGTTGGAAAGCAATGAAGCTTCCAAATTGGCAATCATTTCTCACAAGCTGGATGACCTAAAGCTCTTGCTGGTAACACTTTTGAATAAGATTTCGGGACTCACTGAACAGAGGGCCACATGTAATTGTAAACAATTTAATGAGGCTGTCCATAATCCTGAACTGATTGCGGGACCAAGCATGACTATTACACCTAATACTGGCGGCAAAGTGACCACCTCCTCTCCACGTAAAGGGTCTAGGGCCTTATCTGGAAGCAAAGCAGCGAATGACAGGCCGATTTGCCCTACTGTACTGGTAACTAACGGGCGGCTTCCAAATTAGACACAAATAAACATGAACATATCCCAGAGCTGCAGGATCTAGGTAGTGTTAGTCAAACAGCTTCTAACAAGGACCCCGGGGAAGCTTCGGATGTGCATGTAGCTGCTAGTTACCCTGGAGTTTCACCCTCTGGCCAACCGAGATTAATAAAGTCACATGATATGAAAGGGAGACCTGGTTGGAGAAGAGAAGGTGCCCATTTATTTTTGACAGGGGTCCCCAGGCTGCCTTCTGGTTATAGAGAGTCTAATGACTCTCCCACCAACAAAGTTATATACTGGATACGTTCACAGAGGAATTGTCTCTCTGTTATTCGGTCCGATATTCAAGAGGTGCGTAGATATATTCAACCGGGGTCGGAATTCGACCTACATCTCTATCCTTTTTACTGATAGTACCATGGTGAACAATCTTATATCTTTCAATAGCCGAACTGGCTCCTTAAGAGCTGGCAGGAAAACTGGTATTCATCTTTGCATACATCCACCTGGAGAAAAGATACGCAGATGCTGTTGTCCGTTTAATGACCATGCAGGTGGGGTCGAAGTTTCACCTGAGAATCATCTACCACTTCTGGTAGAGAATTCTTCCCCCCGTTATCTGACTTGGACTGACTAACTGATGACCCTTATTGTAGGGATGTTAAAAGTAGCAACAGAGGTGTGTCAAGTAGAATGCCCAGGGACTTTAGAAATGGCTTCCCATATGAGAACCAAGGCAGGAACTACATCCCCAAAACTTATCATTATGTCTTGGAACGTAGCAGGAATAGAGCAAAAGCTAGAGGATCCTGAGTATGTCAGTTTTATTAATAACTATGATGTATGCCTTTTCCAGGAAACTTGGGCTGCAGAATCAATCCATCTTGCAGGCTTTACAACCTACTCTGCGGCTCAACCAGCTTCTGGGGGGCTTTGGTAGACGGATAGGGGGGCTTATGATTTTGTTGAATAACAGATTGAAATGTGATCACTCCGTAATATGGTTTAATTCTCATGACCTGTTGGGTGTACAACTCACATTTCGGCCTGGTTTCAAGGTGATCATGATAAATGTGTATGCAAGTTCTGTCCCGTGTAGTACCGAATCTAATGTTCTTACTCAGTTAGCTGACTATGTGGAGCTCTTACATCCATCGGCTTATCTGATGGTTGCGGGTGATTTTAATTGTTCCTTTGCATTAACAAACATTATTAGTAGCCTGACAATTGACGAAGATGAGCTATGGGGTATTCCCCAATCCAAAGAGACTGTCTCTACCTCTATTTCTCGCGTCGCAATACAGATGGCCACTTTATGCTTAAAATTTGGGCTAAGAGAATGCAATGGTCGCACAAGATCCGATTACATCTGTGCTTCCACCTTTAAGCGAGGGCTATCCTCTAGTACCACTGACTATCTCTTGGTGGATATTAGACTATGGACAAGTACCTTAGATATGGAAATAATATTCCGCCATGATAGCGATCATAATCCCTTGTGCCTTATCTTAATTAATCATGCATTTGCAAGAGCCCAGCATCTAGAGACCACTGATGTTCCGACTCCTCGGTTGAATCTTGGACAAACCCGTGTCAGCTGGCCAAAAGTGATATCAAACCCGTACTTGATTAGGGAAATCTACTTATCGTTTTTTAGAATTTGTTTCTAGTTTTGGGGAACAAGAGGCTGTTATTATGCAAATTATGGCTATTCATACAGAAATGGTAGGCACCCTTCAGGGTATCTTTTATAAGGAATCCTCTTCTAGGCCGACACCCGACAATATTTCAAGTAGGGAATGGTATAACAAGGATTGTGCTTGTGCAAGATCCAATTTAAAAGTAGCATTAAAATATCACTCACAGGGGGAGATTAGGAACGCCAGACTCAGGTATATTAGGTCCCTGGAACGAGCTAAAAACAGCTGGGAACATGAGATTTGGCAGAGGTTGTTGGATGCAGTTAAGAACCGAGATGATGGTTCCTTTTGTAGGTTGTTGGCTTGTAGATCAAGAGGGGGCAATGATAATATAAGCATGTACATTGAGCCTGAAAGATGGATGACTTATTTTTCTGAGATTTATGCTTCCCCTGCTCAACAGGACCCTGTAGATATTGGGTGCGTTGACTACAGTGCTTTTGATAAAGCGGAGGACATCGTTTTTACAATAGATGAAACAGCAGCAGCCATCAATTCCATGAGACTAGCGAAAGCTCCTGGCCCTGACAAGATACCGGGGGACCTGTTTAAATCTGAACCCACCATATGAGCATGGTACATAAATACACTGTCAAATGCTATAGCAGCAGGTAGTCCCATCCCAGACTCGTGGCATGGGGCAGAAATAATTCCTACACATAAGAAAGGTGATGTGGGTTCGCCAGCTAATTATCGGCCAATCAGCCTTATTGATAACCTGCAAAAGATCTTTGCCAAGCAAGTCTTAGACAGGCTCACGGAATGGGTTCAGGATAACCAGGTTTTATCCCCTCTTCAGGCCGGCTTTCGCCCAAAAATCAGTACCATGGAACAAGTTTTTAGGCTTACATTGCTATTTTGGAAATATATCACCTTAGACAAGCAAAAATTGTACGTTGCTTTTGTAGATTTAAGATCTGCTTTCGACCTTGTTCCGAGAGAGAAGCTACGGTAAGTCTTAAACAAAATTGGTACCCCAGGAAACCTAGTGCACTTAATCCAAAGGCTGCCTGAGAATACATATGTACGAGTAAGATGGGGTAGCCAGGGGGAACTTACCGACAGAATAGACATTAGGCGAGGGGTACGCCAGGGCTGCGTCCTTGCCCCGAGTCTTTTCACCCTGTTTATCAACGAGGCGGTGCAAGTCGTATCTGATTGCTGTAATGACGCACCCTCCTTGAACAATCATAAAATCCTGATCTTATTATTTGCTGATAACTCCCTTTTGATTTCCAAAACTCCTATGGTTCTTCAGGTCCTAATGGACAGGTTTAGCTCATTCTGTGTCGATTATGGAGTGGAGCTTATTCATAATAAAACCAAACTTATGACCTTGGGTTGTGGTAATACTGATATACCATCTTTCACAATGGGACCCCTCTAAGTAAGGTATGTTCCATCGATTACCTGGGGGTAAGAATCAGCAATAATATGCATTGGGAGGCTCAGATTGATAAAAGCATAGCCCTTCTATCGCACTGATCTGGGGCCATTTTGCTATTTCAAAGTCCACCACATAGAGAGTGGTCTCTCCAGCCATCAAAATCTATTTGTCGAAGGCCCAGGGTGCTTTGGTTTATGGGGCAGAAATTTGGGGATTTTCTAATGTAAGTAAACTCTCTGTGGGGGAAAATAGGTTTATAAGATCGCTTCTGGCATGTCCTCGGAATACCCCTCTGATCCCAATGTTTTGGGACCTTGGTCTTTCGCGTATCTCAGATGTAATTGTCCTAAGAACCCTGCTTTTTTGGATTCGCATCTGGACTACTCCTGAACTAATTGGATACAAGGAGTCCCTCCAAGATATTCTAGATAGACCCAATGCACTTTCTATTCCTTGGCTTAAGCATATCTCAAATTGGCTTAATATTTTGGGTCTTAAAAACTTTTGGAGTCAACCTTACAATCTAAGGAGGGACCATAAGAAACACTTGAAAACTGTTTATTGGACTTATGTCAGGGAAAACTACCTGCTACATATGTCACTTGGCAGACTGACATCCCAATTTCTTGATCTCAAGTAGTATCCTCATCTTGAACCATTTATGGATTCAATTTCTGACCCACTAAGCAAAAGTTTATATATTCAGTTTAGGTATTTATGCTTACCTCTTAAATCTTTCAACAGCACGTGGAGTTCCACTACAACAACTGATTTATGTCCTAGCTGTAATTGCACTCCAGAATCCGTAGTACATTTTATGTTTATATACCCTGCGTATAGGACTGCACGGCGGAAGTGGCTACGCCCAATTTGTAGGAATATGGGCATGAGACATTGCAAAGATGCCCTAAGGATTATGATGAGGGATACCTCCACTCCCCTGTTCTGTGCGGTCAGCAAGTTCCTTGCGGCCGCATGGTACATAAGCACACGTTATCTAAAAAACTATAATGATTAGTTCTAAGTTTTATAGTTTTCATTATTTATTTCTGACTAATATATGTCTTTTAAGATTACTGTGATTGTTCACCAGCTGTTAATGAGACTGCTAAGAGGAATAGGCTTTCAGGTGGTTAAATACAACTTGTGGGGAAGCATGTTTATGATTTTAAGCATTTATGCTTTTATCCTCCTCCTATATTATTTCTGATAGCTTGATAGTTGTGTCCTCTCTCTTTGAAATTGATTTTATCTCTGTATTTTTATGATGTTATTGCTTTGATGGTTGAATATAACCGAATAAAGCTGTGTATGATGATGATGATGACTTCTTCGTTTCCGGGTTGTCTTGGTCCTTCCTTTCTCTATGTTATTCTGCTCTGTGTCCCTCTCTAGAGCATTCTCTGGTGGACATGGCCTCCACATAGTCTCTCTTGCAGGCCTATAGTTCCTGTGTCCTCCCTCCGAGTCTCGTCTAGCTCCTTCTCTGCATCTGGAGTGTGTTGGTGCCTTCTTCAATTCTGCTCTGGGGGCAGTGTCCCATCCTGCTTCTGGGTGTGCCCAGCTGTTTCTGTCTCTTCAGCTTCTGCTAATGGTGTGGGAGGCCTCCGCAAGAGTGTGGCTACCACTTCAGGGTCTGCTGGCAGGCTGCGTTTTTTAGTCTGGGTCAACCCCGTTTTTCCCCTTTCTTGTTTGTTGCTTGTCCCTGTTGTTGGTTTCTGTTGTGCTACTTGTTGCCTCTTTGTTTTTCTTTCCAGTGGCAACCTTGGACGTCGAGCCTTAGGCATGCGTTTCCTGGGTCCGGTTGGGCTTCAGGTCCTGCTTCATTGTTTCCCTGTCTGTGGTGACTGTACAGCCTTTGTTCCTATTTCTGCTTCCAATTGCCTGGACACTCTCTGCTGGTGTTGGCATCCGCTTTCCCTGGGCCGCGGATTCCCTCTTCACTCCATGGTTCCTCTGGTACTCACAGCTGATGCCTGCTGCCTGGGCAGTGGGGTGGTCTTGGGGGACCCCTTCGGCTCTGGGTCTCTGTGGAGGTGAGTTTGCTGTCTTCCCTCGACCTCCTTGTCTGCCTTTTGTGTCTTGGGTGGGGTCCATTCTCCTCTGGTTTCAGGATGTTCTCTTTGAGGGGTGCTAGGTTTCTGCCGGTGCTTCTGAGTCAGGTGTTTCCCTCCTCAATGGAGTTTGTTCTGGCTCCTTCGGTGATCACATAGCTTTGCGGTCTCAAGGGTGTTCCAATGGTGGATATCTCCCTACCCCCGACTGCCTAGATTACCCTCTTCTACTCCTGGTTCCTCACTCTGGGCACTCTGAAGTCTCCTGCCCTGTCCTTGTCCTCCAGATCTTCTTACACATTTCCCCTGATTTCCCTGATCCAGTGGTTCTTGCCTCTTCTGCTGCAGGTGTTGGTACAGGTGGAGGCAGTGGTGGTACTTCCTTTCTGGCCTTGGGTGCCTTGGTTCCCTGTTCTCCGTCTCCTGGCTGTGGGGCCGGAGTGGTTTCTTTCTCTGGACTGTCCCCTCTGTCCATCCCTCTGCAGTTTCTGGCCTGGTTGCCTCTCTCGATTTGGTGATTGTGAGGACGGGTCTCGTCTTTCAGTTCTTTCTCTATGGGTGTCCTGTCTTCTAGACGGGTCTCCACTGACTAGGCATCTGCACTACATTGAGGCTCCTTGGCAGCTTGGTGCCGGGCGAGGTCTTGGTCTCCTGGTTCTGCCCATGCTTGCTGTTTTTTTTTTTTGTTTCTTCCAGAGGTTTTTACTGCAATCTTTTCCTTTACTGCTCTGGAGCTTCCGTGGTTCTCTGTTGGGACTTTTTTTGGCTCCCTGGGTTGGTTTATCCTCTGCTCCTCAGTTGTATGGGGGGATCTGCATTATGTAAGTGCCCCTGGATTCGGTATCCCTTAGATTCCTGGCCTTGGTGTGTTTTTTTGGAGGCCTTCCCCACTGCTAGGCATTTAGGACGGGTTGATGCTCTGGTTTGCTGTCATCCTTCCCTCCATGTTTTTAGTGTCCAAGTTTTATTTTCCTTGGATCCTCAGTTCCTCCTGCATGTGTCTTCTTCATTCATCCATGAGCAGGAGATTTGTCTCCCTGTTTGGCCTCAGGAGGCTTTGGTCCTGTCCAGTAGAGCGAGACACCCTCTCCCTCTGCTTTGTTTAGTTGGATTTGGTATGTGATTCTTTTTCTCCCCACTTCCCATGCCCTGGGCAATGTGGTGTAGGGGAGGGTTGTGCCACATTCCACTTTGAGTATGGCTGCCTCGTGTCGGCCTGGCCTGGTTTTGCCCTTCGGGACATTTGCAAGGTTGACATGTGGTCCTCTCCCTCTGCTTTTGTTTCCCATTACAGGTTGAGTGTGGCTCATGGTCCAGAGTTGTGCTTTGGTTTGGTACTCCTAGTGGCTGCTCATTCCTCCTCCTGACTCCCCAGGTTGGGTCTGTTCCTGCCCCTGTGATGGTGGTAGTTTGTATTTTGCACTTAGTTTTTGCTCTGTTGGTTCATTACTATTGGTGATTGCTCTACTTTGTGTCTCGTGTGGGCTGCTGAAAGTGGTCTTGCTTAGGCATTCCTCCATAACATTAGGAATGGGACGAGGAAGGATGATGAGGAGGTAATACTCTGATTACTTACCAGTAATCTTCATTACTCCGATTCTTTCTTCCTCGTCCCATTCCATACGTCCCTCTCTCCCTGTTCTTTCATCAGCTGGTGATGTGGTGCTTGGTGAGACTCAGAAAGCTTTTAGGGATGGGAGGGCCTATATGTTCCTTGTCCTTCTTCCCTTTTATGGAAAGGGAAGAAGTAGCTTTCTAAAGGTGACGTGAGGAGGAATGGGCACATCCACTCCATACCGTTAGGAATGAGACGGGGAAAGAAGAATCAGAGTAATGAAGATTACCGGTAAGTAATCCGAGCACTTCTGAAGCCACCAATGTGAGGATACAGACTCCGAGCTCAAACAGGCAAACGTCAGACACAAAGAAATCAATGTCCAGTGCTTATCATTTGATAAATAGGAAAGTAATTACTATCACAGCAGAACAGAATGCTACACAAACAAACAGGGTGGTATGACTACAAAATTAAATAATAATACCCAAAGGCTCTTGACGAAGCATTACACCCTCTAGGGTGATCCCTATCCCATTCCATGTTGTTCACCCAAAGCCTGTGATGAATTTCTTGCAGTTCGAGTTTAGGAAAGATTAGGCACAGATGCGTTCACCGAGCTGCCACCATACAGTACTTGTAGGTCTGTTTGAATAGTTACTAAGCCCAAGAAAGCTCACAGCAGGGACAAAT